>NC_064644.1:16434712-16744355 GCF_023864345.2 Schistocerca serialis cubense | reverse complement strand
AACAGAATTCGTTTTTTTAATCGATACATATACAGAGAGATTTACTGGCACCACGCAAGAACGGCAAAGATAAAGAATAATAGATTCTGTCGGTGCTATGCGATGATTCATTTCTTTTACTTTACAATTGTTCGATAACTTTAGGCCATCAGGCGTTTACTATTGAGCGTATATTAATGTTTGTGAGGCGAAAATTACTAATATTACAGACTGATCTGTTTTTTGATTGCCTAATTTATATTAAATAATCATGGGTACGTATTGAAGTTAAGGAAACGTTAATTTAACATTATCCTCCCCTTTTTCAATAATTTTCATTTTATCTCCAGCGTTCATATCTATCATAATCTAAGAAAGTTTCATTTTTATAATAAAGCTTTATGGTCTATATTAAACTCAACCAAATCATTCCCATGACTTTACAGGCACAATCCTATTCATAAACATGTTTATATTCACCATAAGATCTTAAATCTACGCATTATACTAATTAGTTTACAAAATTTAAACTTATATCATGGAATACATAAACCCACTGATATTTATAAATCCACTCTTTTTGACAACATATCGCACATTAGAATTTTAACCTCCCAAAAAATGTTAATATTAGGCGTTCTTAATTTAAACATGTTGAAATACAAGGAAATATTGTTGATATGTCAAGTTTAAAATTTTAAAAACATCGTTAATGAAACTCTATTGCTAATATCTAAACATCTTCAAATTCAAATTTTTTTAACACAATAGTAAAAATTACCACTTTTGTCAGTTTGTTCAGATAGTAGTCTCATAGACAGTTCTTTCTCCTACATCTTTAACATAGTTCATTGAAATCGTCACTTCTTTTTCATGTTCGTCGACGTGCCTTATTTGAACATGGAATGACGGGCGGCCATGTGCCTAGCCGTGTCTATGTTGAGCGTGGAATGACGATTGGCATGTGCCTCACCTCGTTTCTGTTGAGCATGTAATGACGGTCGGCAGAGAGGAAGGTTGCTGAAGGTCTGAGTGTGTTGTGGATGTATGGTTGCCTTAGTTCCATTTATTATGTGCCCATGGTCACGCTCTATTGGAGATCCATCCTTGGCAGCGCAAAACTTATCTTCTTCACTCATCGAATGTTTATGCCGGTTCATCGTTGGTCTATTCATCTCTAGGTATTGATACGAGTAGTCGTCCCCTACTTCTCGGTATGACATCTGAGGATATTGCAGTTTGCCATAAGGAATATCGGATACTTATACTGCTAGGACAGTTAAATTGGATTCTCATTGTTAGTTAAATGCAATAATGGTCTCGTATGGGAAATGATTTGAAAAGGTTTCTCAATCTCTTCCAGTCCGGGCTCTTCCTTCTTCCAAATCTTCTGCGTGGCATCTTCTGTTCTTGGTGTATGTTGCTGTCTTCTCACTTGTGTCTCCGTTCTTCTCTGGAGCAGGAATTGCGATTAAAGACCTATTTAATCTCGTTATCGTTTAATCCGTTCTTATGATGTCTTCCTTGAAACTGTTGCGTACTTTTTATTGTATTCGGTTGTTCATTTAGATAAATTGGACAGCCTTCCATCGTTTTCTTGCTTCGTCCCATCAATATTCAGGGGTTGTTCCAAAGTTGTTGAATTCCATATGGTCGATAACAGTTTCAGCTAATCTGCTCGTTGTTGTGAACTTAAACACCCACTACTCCGTGCAGTGATATGTCCGCCTCCGTTCCGGTTCGGTGGACATCCATCATCTCTCCATATGCAGCTTAAAACAGTTCGTGATGGAAGTGCCAAGTATCTAACATTTTTGCTGTCTGTCTTAGTCCCTTCACTGCATCTGTTCCTGTTTTTATGCGTTTGGGCGCTGATGACCACGCTGTTTAGTGCCCGTAAACCTCAAACACACTCACACACACACACACTTTCGCAAAGTCATTGTTATATCGATTGTATGTGCCTTTCATATGAATAACGCTCACGTCAGGGTACATGTTGATTGTATCCAGGATGCACTGTAGCTCTCCAGACTTTTCCCCAGAGGTGTTATCCTCTTGGATCGTTCCTTCCACCAAGGCCTCTTCTTTCGTCATATCGTAAGGTGACGTACCACGTACTCACACTCAGTGTCCCTTCCTCTCACGCCTAACCCCTCTCCTCAGTCCGTGCCGTCGATCTGGCAGCAATGATGCTGCACCTTGTCTGCTGACTTCATATCTAATACAATGTTTGTCCCTGATCTGATCGCCTTACTTATCTTACATCCTCACCTATTCTCTCTTTCAGGTGATATCATTATCTATTTTATTATAACCCTTCCTCCCTTTAATTATGCTACAACTTTACAAACATTAAAATTTTTATTACAACCATCACTCCCTTTAATTATGCTACAACTTTACAAACATTAAAACTTTTAGTAAACTTTACAAAAGTTATCATTTACTCTGTAAAAATGTTTTTCTTATCACTGTTTATATTTATTCATCTGTTCTCCCAGTTCTCTTGATTTTCTTAATATACAGGTCATGGTTTCCTCATCTTCATCACGATGCATAGTAAGAGTGAAATTGATGGTGATGACGGTTAGTAAATTAG
This sequence comes from Schistocerca serialis cubense, assembly GCF_023864345.2. NCBI lineage: Eukaryota > Metazoa > Arthropoda > Insecta > Orthoptera > Acrididae > Schistocerca > Schistocerca serialis. Next base: position 16,741,774 of record NC_064644.1, on the reverse strand, counting down.
TGAATTTGCACCAACTCATTTTGTTATTCTAACTAGAAGTACTTCATATTATTTTTGAAAACTTCGCACCTTGACTCCGACTCCCGCGTCTTTTTCCCTGCAATCTCTTCTTTTTGGCATTAGCTGTAACAGAACTTCAAAATATAAGACATATCTTTTGTCTTTTCCTTTCTTTTGCAAAAATGTTCTCTATTGTTCTATTTCATTGTTTATAGCTTAAAAATTTTTTCTCAGTTGTACTTATCCTTTTCGCCTTTTTCTCGATAATAAGCTTTTATGTTTCTTCCTTTCCCCATCGTACTCTTCCTTATTGAAATCATTTATGGGTTAATCTCACTTCCTACTGTTTACCTCCTTCCATGAAATAGCACGTTTCTTGCTTACCTTAATAATTCAATTCTCTTTCCTAATTATTACCTCCTAACGACTTCTTATATTTATTTCCCTCATATCTGTATTTCAATATCAGTTTGTGGTACCTTCCACAAATAATATATGCTTCACATATTCCCCCCAAAATATCTCCTCAATTATTTGTTCACCTTCCTCGATGGAACAAATTAGAAATGACTATTTCCTTCTTACTTAAATCTTTATTTCCATCCTACTTCTTTACTTCCTTACATCCACAAAAATCAACTTCCTTCTCCTTTACACTACGTCTTTAAGAGAGAATCTACTACTATTTCATCATACTATCCACATGCTGATCTGTAGCTTCCTCCTAGCTTTCTACTCTTGTTGCTTTAGTTGGTACTATACTGTCTTTTCTTCATAATATCCTTTCGCGGTCCGACGAAATTTGTTTTATTTATTTAACTAAGTACAAGTTAAAAGTCTGATCTGTGTGCATTTTATATCTTTCATACTCTCTGATTTCTGGACATTTAATACAACCAAATTCTTGTGTAGAGTTACTTTTTTTTTCTTCTCTTTACTCTTTATACAATTTCAAGTGACTCACATGGTGCAAACCCAATGATTTTCCTGTCCTATATATGTCATCTGCCTTAGGTATCACTATTGGTGTTATCAATGGTGCTTTATCCTCTTGGCATACTATTTCTCTCTCCATTTCGTATAAATGAGCTACATCTTTTAGAATTTGGTTATTATCAGTTTTTGTTCTACCGTGTATATTTAGCGTTAATAACTCCTTTTCCTCATCATCGGTAAATTCCCAGTCAACTGAATCCCAGTATGCTGGTGTTTGTATCCAATTATCCACAAAACATACTTCAGAATCTTGCTGATCAAAACTAAATCTATTATATGTTTAATTATGTAATTAACTTCATTTTGCGATTGAATCGTGTCTGGTCTTCGTACTGTTCATCTCATCAGTTCTGTCTTTTACGTAGGTTTAGTGGCCTCTACTCGATTTCCTGTACCGGTTCGTTTCGCGTGTTTTGCCCTGCTAAAACTTGATTTTCCCAACCTTTCTGCGATCTGGCCATTCCATTTCCACCTGAGTAACTTGGATTTTCTTTTTGAAAACCTCTAAATCTTCCTGCCTCGTTTGCACCTTGATTATATCTCGGATCCTAGTTACCACCGTAGTTTCTAGGACCAAATCCACTATTGTAATTCTGCGGCCCAGCAAAACCATAACTATTATTAAGCCTCTGTGAATTTCCAAAACCACAGTTATTATTGTTATTCCATGGACGATTATCATTCTTGCCACAGTTATTATTGTTATTCCATGGACGATTACCATTCTTTCCAAAACGATTACCTCTTCCTATGTTACGAGGGTTGTCCATAAAGTAAGTTCCGATCGGTCGCTAAATGGAAATCACAGTGAAAATCAGAAACATTTTGTTTGCAAGAGTTAGCTACGCTTTCCAGTTACTTCTCTACATAGTCGCCGTTCCGACTTCGACATTTGTCAGAGCGTTATAACAGATTTCCAACACCATCGTCATGGAAGGCAACGGCCTGTGCTTTCCGTTAAATTCTCTATACTGGTTTATAGCCCATAGCCTGCGCCCAAATACTGTCTTCGTATCCAGCGTTTCATGTGAACAGACATGATACTCAGGACGAGCCAATTAGAACTGTGTTGTGGTTGATCGAATACTTCCCATCGACAAGGCTGCAGGAGCGTCGTCACTGCCCCTGCAGAGTGCGGCTGAGAATTGCCATGCAGAAGGAAGTGCGTGGCAGTTGTGTCAGGTGGGCTGCATTCATTAAGGCGAAGCATCTCAGCGGGCCCTCCTACTTGGCGGGAGACATCGTTTATCTAGGCACCTTCCCTCGCTCACAGTGCGCTCACAACTGAAACTGCGTCTTGATGCAATCGACGGTCATACTAGAGACGCTACCCAACACGTCTGTGGAAAGCTTCACCGGGTTTTCACTGTGGTGTCCATTTCGCGACCAATCGGAACTTACTTTCTGGACAACCCTCGTATTATTGCCATTGTAACTATTATTAAAACCTAATCGGTTGCTGTTATCCCCCATACCGTTGTTTTCTCCCACTCTACGTTGTGTCTCCTCGTCATCTTCACTGAAGATGAATCCAAGTTCTCTTAACATCACTTTAAATGCTTGTGTATAACCTCCTGCCCTACCAACCAAAGACTGCTGGTAACGTAACGGTAACTTCATTGTGCACATACGTATCAGTTCCCCATCACTGTATGGATTATCTAAACACTGATTTTTTTGGTCATTTCTAAGAAAAACCTAATTGATTTCTTTTCTCCTGAATTTTTGAATAACTCTTTCTGTAACAATTCATACTTTATTATATTTTGGATTTCCGTGGACAAGTATCGCTCCAAGAATGCGGATTTAAATTGTTCATATGACTGACAGTTTGTAGCTACTCTTTGCATGTTTCCGCTATTGCGCCGTCCATATGCCCACAAATGAGGTCAAGTTATGTCTAAGTGGCCAATGCTCTGGTAAACCGATCTGAAATTTATTTATAAACGTGCGTGGGTGTAAGCCATTCCCGCTTTCTTTGTAATGTTGGAATTTTCTGAGTGTCAAAAAGTGATCATTGTCAAGTTTTTCTTTTCCACCATACGGCGTTTCTGTTTTCACAACAGCCGGCCGAAGTGGTCTCGCGGTTCTAGGCGCTCAGTCCGGAACCGCGCGACTGCTACGGTCGCAGGTTCGATTCCTGCCTCAGGCATGGATGTGTGTGATGTCCTTAGGTTAGTTAGGTTTAAGTAGTTCTAAGTTCTAGGGGACTGATGACCACAGATGTTAAGTCCCATAGTGCTCAGAGCCATTTGAACCATTTTTGTTTTCACAACATAATTGGTTCCCTTCAACTGTGTCGTGTTTTCTTGTAGTCGTTTCACCATATTTGGGTCCTGAGGTGACAGATTTACGTCTCATCTAGCACCGTATCTATGTAGTGGTTGCAATTATCTACACCGTACCGTTCCCCGTGTATCGGACTGAAAGATTCGTTTAAATTTCCCGTTATTGGATCAGTGTTTTGTCTTCCTATTTGATTCATGTTGACTTGTGGTCTATAACCTGCTGTACTATAACTTGGAAATTGAGGAACTGGTACATGTGTCGTCACAACTTGCTCTGTTCTCGCGTCACTCGCTTAGGTTCGGAGGGTTAGCTGCCGCTCTATTGGAATGCGGCGTTTATCGTTTCTCGGTCCATTGTCTGTTGTGACCACACATTACCTGCTTCGCTCACCTGTGTTAACTGTTCTCTTCCCATTTACTTCTGTTTCGTTTTGCTAATCATTGACGCAACCTCCGTGGATATACGACTGGAGTCTCATGGCTTTTTCGTGTTTCCGCTACTGCTACGGAAGACTGCACAAGTGTCTTGTTTACTTCAGGATTTCTGTCCATTACTATTTCGGAGGATACTACCGATTCCGTTGCCTCACTGCTGCTTTCTGTACGGTTTTCGATACATTGTTTCAGTTCTGTACGTAGTTGTTCATACTGTTTCTGATTTTTCGAGACTATGTTTTCAATACATGAAAATTAAAGAGACCTTTGGAGAGAAGAGAACCTCTTGTATGAATATCAAGAACTCAGATGGCAACCCAGTTCTAAGCAAAGAAGGGAAGGCAGAAAGGTGGAAGGAGTATATAGAAGGTTTATACAAGGGCGATGTACTTGAGGACAATATTATGGAAATGGAAGAGATGTAGATGAAGATGAAATGGGAGATAAGATACTGCGTGAAGAGTTTGACAGAGCACTGAAAGACCTGAGTAGAAACAAGGCCCCGGGAGTAGACAAAATTCCATTAGAACTACTGATGGCCTTGGGAGAGCCAGTCCTGACAAAACTCTACCATCTGGTGAGCAAGATGTATGAGACAGGCGAAATACCCTCAGGCTTCAAGAAGAATATAATAATTCCAATTTAAAAGAAAGCAGGTGTTGACAGATGTGAAAATTACCGAACTATCAGTTTAATAAGTCACAGCTGCAAAATACTAACGCGAATTCTCTACAGACGAATGGAAAAACTGGTAGAAGCGGACCTCGGGGAAGATCAGTTTGGATTCCGTAGAAATGTTGGAACACGTGAGGCAATACTAACCTTACGACTTATCTTAGAAGAAAGATTAAGAAAAGGCAAACCTACGTTTCTAGCATTTGTAGACTTAGAGAAAGCTTTTGACAACGTTAACTGGAATACTCTCTTTCAAATTCTGAAGGTGGCAGGGGTGAAATACAGGGAGCGAAAGGCTATTTACAATTTGTACAGAAACCAGATGGCAGTTATAAGAGTCGAGGGGCATGAAAGGGAAGCAATGGTTGGGAAAGGAGTGAGACAGGGTTGTAGCCTCTCCCCGATGTTATTCAATCTGTATATTGAGCAAGCAGTAAAGGAAACAAAAGAAAAATTCGGAGTAGGTATTAAAATTCATGGAGAAGAAGTAAAAACTTTGAGGTACGCCGATGACATTGTAATTCTGTCAGAGACAGCAAAGGACTTGGAAGAGCAGTTGAATAGAATGGACAGTGACTTGAAAGGAGGATATAAGATGAAGATCAACAAAAGCAAAACCAGGATAATGGAATGTAGTCAAATTAAATCGGGTGATGCTGAGGGGATTAGATTAGGAAATGAGACACTTAAAGTAGTAAAGGAGTTTTTCTATTTAGGGAGTAAAATAACTGATGATGGTCGAAGTAGAGAGGATATAAAATGTAGACTGGCAATGACAAGGAAATCGTTTCTGAAGAAGAGAAATTTGTTAACATCGAGTATAGATTTAAGTGTCAGGAAGTCGTTTCTGAAAGTATTTGTATGGAGTGTAGCCATGTATGGAAGTGAAACATGGACGATAACCAGTTTGGACAAGAAGAGAACAGAAGCTTTCGAAATGTGGTGCTACAGAAGAATGCTGAAGATAAGGTGGGTAGATCACGTAACTAATGAGGAGGTATTGAATAGGATTGGGGAGAAGAGAAGTTTGTGGCACAACTTGACTAGAAGAAGGGATCGGTTGGTAGGACATGTTTTGAGGCATCAAGGGATCACAAATTTAGCATTGGAGGGCAGCGTGGAGGTTAAAAATCGTAGAGGGAGAGCAAGAGATCAATACACTAAGCAGATTCAGAAGGATGTAGGCTGCAGTAGGTACTGGGAGATGAAGAAGCTTGCACAGGATAGAGTAGCATGGAGAGCTGCATCAAACCAGTCTCAGGACTGAAGACCACAACAACAACAATGTTTTCAATGCGTGTATCGAATCTTTTCTAATGCGACTCGCATGACACCTTTTCTGACATTGAGCTCTTCCACGATTTGTCGCGCCTTATCAGACGTCTTACATGCTAAATTATCAACTCTTTGATTAACATTAGACACTGCATCCTGCACCTGGTCAACGTCAGAACGCATCTTTTTCTGGTCAGCCATTAACGATTGTATAAACTCGCGCGAGTCTCTCGTCTCTCTCCGGATTTTAATAAACTGTTCATTAAATCACGTTCGTAGTTGCTGCTGATCTTCGCCGGCTTTTTCGAATCCAGCATAGATTTTAAATTTGAGACTATTCAAGCCAGCATTTGTCTCTGTTTTTAAATCTGCTAACCTTGCATTTGTTTCATTTCTTAAATCTGCTAACCTCGCATTTGTTTAAAGTTTTAAGTCTTCTAACCCTGCACTTGACTGCCTTACGACCATAGTGTGTTGCTTCAATATTGTGAACACACTATCTGACTCCCCGTCATCATCACCTGTCACTATTTGATGTAAATTTTGCCGTTCGCGTCTTTCACTTGGCGTCTCACCGACTTACACATTCTTTCTGTTGGAAACTGTCCCGTATGGTTTAGCATTACTATATTCGGTTCAACATACTTGCTCGTCCTCTGACTCTACTTCTGACCCACTAGATCCGTCATTTGATTGTTTTTATACATTCTCAGACTGTGATACCAATTGCGAAACCACCAACATTCCCTCTGCACTATCACAACGTTCCGTTCCGTGACTCGCACTCTATACTTTTTGTTGTACATCAATCTATATCCTGTGAAGATCTGCAGTTTGCCCTAACTGCGATAATCTCCATTCTTCCGCATCTCCGATCGTCCTATCTAATCACTGTCTTTCTCGAATCGCGCGAGCCTGATCTCTCGTCAAAATCAAGTCAAATAATCTTACACGATTCCAAAATATCAAAGAAAGCTGTATAGACTATTTACGCCGTTCACTGTTTGTAGAATTTCAAACGAACTCAACAATGCCCTGAATAACTTCGCGCGTGCAGTAAGGTCGTGCACCAGCTACTTTTATACAAACATAAACATTATCTTATTTATTAATGCAACTTTTCTACACTTAGGATCACACATTTACTGTATTCTGACCACTATACATACACATACATTGGGTAACCTCGTCACAAAACCACAAAACAAAAAAACTGTTTTTCAATTGAAACATTTTAATTTCCCTTTCTAATTTAACTAATTGCCATCCAGGCAGACCAATTCCCATCCTGGCAGGGTCGTTATTCTGTAAGGTTTTGAAGACAGAACAACAACAGTGTAACTTTTATATATTTTTGGTTTAATTTTGCAATCTTATCACACAAATGCACGCATTTATGCCGTTGACAGTTCGCCACCGGTAGCTGAGTGGTCAGTGCAACAGACTGTCAATCCAAAGGGCTCGGGTTCGATTCCCGGCTGGGTCGGAGATTTTCTCCGCTCAGGGACTGAGTGTTGTGTTGTCCTAATCATCATCATTTCATCCCAATCGACGCGCAAGTCGCCGCAGTGGCGTCAAATCGAAAGACTTGCACCAGGCGAGCGGTCTACCCGACGGGAGGCCCTCGTCACACGACATTTCATTTTCATATGCAGTTTACAATGTGACAATGTTACAACAGTTATCAAACGAACACATCTCGTCCTCAGAAAGTGAAATAATCCTAAACAAAACAATGGTAAATTTTAACTAGAAGTTTCTCTACAAAACTGTTCTTACGACTATGTTGATGTTGGCCAGTAATACGATAAATCATCTGATTCCGGTTCAAAGTTCAGTACTATTTAGGATGACAATTAAGTCTATGGAGGATGGTTAGTTTTGTGACAAGTTCAGCAAAAGATTACCCAAGGTCGCTCGAGTTTACAGCGAACGCAATCTGGTCAACCAACAAGTTTACACCTCTGCACATGGTACTTACATTACCTGCAATGATCTGTCGTCTGCCTGGCTGCTCTCGTCCTGTCAAATTCCTATAAAAACTAATTAAGCCTTTGCTGATTTTTCCAGCAGAAACTTTTCCTATCTTTCTCGTTATGTGAGAAAACATGGCCTCATTCCTAGTCTTGGAATATGGAGATATGCATGTGCGAGGCTGGAGAAGCGTGCATATTAAAATGCCCTCTCAGTCTTTGCAAAACCAACTAAGTAACTGGCTGGTTCGTTTCTCCACCGTTGGAGCTCAACGACGCTACAGCTAATATCTAGCTGAATGTCAGCCGCAGTGAATGCAGTGTTCTCACAAATTTCTCCTCTGCGTCATACAGAGCGTAATGCTCCCCATTCTGCACTTGACACCATTTCAGAGGAGAGTCCCTGAAAACTTTGCTCTTGTCTTTCTCGTAGCCGAACTATCTGCCCATCTGGGTTCTTTCATTCTACATGTCACAGCTTTTTGCGACCAGTAGGAGCTGTCCTCTTATTTCTTGGAAACTCAAACAGCCATTAAACTGCCTCAAAATCTCGGCACTTTACTCTTTCCTAGTTCGTTTCCGCCAAACTGACTTTGTGTGCCAGCTCCAGAAGCCTAAATTTTACATGCATACATCACATGTGCTGCACTAGCTGTTCACGTGATCGACTGTGTCACTGGTTTTGTTCGTATCCATTTGGATTTCCAGAACACAGTTTTCTAAAGCTTCTTTCTGTCCTACTTCTGGAGGCCCATTACTTGCTCTCCAGTATGCGTCACCTGTCGGGTCGCTGACTGCCACTACGGGACGCCCCCTGAGAGGTTTTCGTGGTGCCTCCGGTGGTGCACCATCTGCTTCTGCCCACGCCTTCTTCCACACAAAACGTTTCCTCTCGCTGCTTGTTTCACCTTCTGCTCATTGACATTCATTATATAGGAGTGGGGTGATAATTCCGTCGATTGAGTGTCATCCCTTTTGCATTACATACCTATAGGCAAATATGCTCATTACTGTCAAAGTAAGTTAGTTGTCATATTCACCTTCTCGTTACAATGTACAAAACTCTTACCTAAGGTGCTACATTGACTTTCATTCATTCTACCACCTTACAAAGTCATTACTCAGTTGTGCATGCGTACACCTATAGAACCACAATAACACAATGCGATGCTACTATCCCTTAGTGCGTGTTTCAATCCTCAACCAAAAAATAACTAAACGATTTCGCGTGAACATTTCTCCATACAACGGAAAATCTCTCAAAAATATAGAAATACAGTTCGCCAACCATCGTGTGGCTATTAAACAGCACATCGCACCATTAATCAGTGTTAGGATAAACTAATCTCGCACTTCACTGAATCAGAGCTTTTCCCGTACTTGGGGAGTCAGCGTAATAATCATTTCCTATACAAGCCAATAATCTTCTCAAAATACCTTTCTAAACAACTTAGAACTGCTTTGAATACATCTGAATTCTATCCCCATTGCTGACTACTTCATGTGTCGTACGTGTGGGATCTCAACACACTCGTGAGATAATCTTGCTCGGGTCTCATTACTCGAACGATACTCGGATCTTACTCCTTGAAATTCTCAAACGAAAAGCATGAAAAGCCGAGAACCATTCTCTGTGAACAAACATTCCATGTTAATTGTTTCTTTAACAATAAGTGCTTCCTCTATGCGATCACCAGCAAACTTTCATAGTGGCCACCTGCAAGCTAATCGTTATCTTTGCCGATAGCCTCAATTCAGCAATCGGATGGGCAATGCAAACTTGCTGACTTGACCAGACACAGCTTTTCGTGACCATCAAGTGTCAGATATCTACAACATTTTAACATAAAAATTTAAGAAAACTATGTAAACAAATTAATGTCTTCATTCTTATAGAACATAAAAAGCGATAATAAACTGAGGCGATGCAAACAAGTGATGCCCTTATTTCGGGCTGAAAATGGTTTGGCACATTACAACTTATCTTTGGTAAGTATTGGAACGTTATGTACCACCTCCCGAGACTGACTATTCAGTTTTCTGCCTTTCAGTTTCGAAATGCTAATAGCTGTCACAATTTCAGTCTGAAACCACAGCACACTAAAAGTTTTGCATCATCCCGGTTCCAAGAACTCCTGAAGATAGACGTTGACTGGGATATTGTATCACAGACACAATCAATTTGACTGTTCAGAGATGTCACTAAACCCGCCCAAAGATGTAAACAACCATGCATTAGCAGCGCCTATTAGACGGAGGGGTTCCGACAACCAATCAGTTCTACTTATTCCACCAGGAAGGAGGTACACAGCTCGAGTTGTCTGTAGTTCAACCATGAATAGACGGTGAATACCGTGGTTCGTTCGTGTCCGCGCTGTTGGTTTTTGCCAGGAAGTGTCCAGGCGTCCTAGAATTGACCAAAGTGATGCTGTTCGGACATGGAAGAGATACAGGGAGACCAGAACTGTCGATGACATGCCCTGCTCAGGCCTCCCAATGACTACTACTGCTCGGAGGAGCCCTGACAGCAACGCCACCATGTTGAATAATTCTTTTCGTGCAGCCACAGGACGTCGTGTTGCGGAATAGGCTTTATGATGTGCAGCTTCACTCCCGACGTCCATCGCGAGGTCCATCTTTGCAACCACGACACCGAGCAGCGCGGTACAGATGGGCCAACATGCCAAATGGAGCGCTCAGGATTGGCATCGCGCTCTCTTCACCGAGTGTCGCATGTGCCTCGAACCGGACAATCGTAGGAGGCGTGTTTGGTGCAACCTGTACAGGCTGAACGTCTTAGACACACTGTCCAGCGAGTGCAGCAAGTTGGTGGTTCCACACTGTTTTGGGGTGGCACTATGTGGGACCGACGTACACCGCTGGTGGTCATGGAAGGCGCCGTAACGGCTGTACGATACGTGAATGCTATTCTCCGACCGATAGTGCAACCATATCGGCAGCGTATTGGAGAGGAATTCGTGTTTATGGACGACAATTCGCGCCCCCATCGTGCACATCTTTTGAATGACAACATTTAGGATAACGACACTGCTCGACTAGAGTGGCGAGCATGTTTCCCAGACATTAACCCAATCGAAAGTGTCTGGCATAGACTGAAAAGGGCTGTTCATGGAGAATGTGACCCACCAGCCACTCTGCGGAATCTACGCCGAATCGCCGTTGAGGAGTGGGACAATCTGGACCAACAGTGACTTGATGAACTGGTGGACAGTATGCCACGACGAATACAGGCATGCGTCAGTGCAAGAGGACGTGCTGCTGGCTATTAGAGGTACTGGTGTGTATAGCAATCTCGACCACCATCTCTGAGGTCTCGCTGTATGGTGGTACATCATGCAATGTGTGGTTTTCAAGAGCAACAAAAAGAGCGGAAATGATTTTTATGTTGATCTCTATTCCAATTTTCTGTACAGATTACGGAATTCTCGGAATCGAGGTGATGGAAAACTTTTTTTGACCTGTATACAAACAGGTAAAAACACAAAGGACTCTTGAACTTGCAATGTACTCGGAACGAACACACGTGGCTAGCTGAAGACAGCCAAATGTATCAGTGCTGAACACCACCCCTCTGCGCATGCGTAGTGGCTAACATGACAGTTACATTGTAATGGACGCGAAGCTTCAGATACCTGGCGCAGAGTATACATAATACTTCCCGGAAAATAGATGTTACAAGAATTTCTTACCTTGAGTAATACACTCCTGGAAATTGAAATAAGAACACCGTGAATTCATTGTCCCAGGAAGGGGAAACTTTATTGACACATTCCTGGGGGTCAGATACATCACATGATCACACTGACAGAACCACAGGCACATAGACACAGGCAACAGAGCATGCACAATGTCGGCACTAGTACAGTGTATATCCACCTTTCGCAGCAATGCAGGCTGCCCATGGAGACGATCGTAGAGATGCTGGATGTAGTCCTGTGGAACGGCTTGCCATGCCATTTCCACCTGGCGCCTCAGTTGGACCAGCGTTCGTGCTGGACGTGCAGACCGCGTGAGACGACGCTTCATCCAGTCCCAAACATGCTCAATGGGGGACAGATCCGGAGATCTTGCTGGCCAGGGTAGTTGACTTACACCTTCTAGAGCACGTTGGGTGGCACGGGATACATGCGGACGCGCATTTTTCTGTTGGAACAGCAAGTTCCCTTGCCGGTCTAGGAATGGTAGAACGATGGGTTCGATGGTTTGGATGTACCGTGCACTATTCAGTGTCCCCTCCACGATCACCAGTGGTGTACGGCCAGTGTAGGAGATCGCTCCCCACACCATGATGCCGGGTGTTGGCCCTGTGTGCCTCGGTCGTATGCAGTCCTGATTGTGGCACTCACCTGCACGGCGCCAAACACGCATACGACCATCATTGGCACCAAGGCAGAAGCGACTCTCATCGCTGAAGACGACACGTCTCCATTCGTCCCTCCATTCACGCCTGTCGCGACACCACTGGGGCGGGCTGCACGATGTTGGGGCGTGAGCGGAAGACGGCCTAACGGTGTGCGGGACCGTAGCCCAGCTTCATGGAGATGGTTGCGAATGGTCCTCGCCGATACCCCAGGAGCAACAGTGTCCCTAATTTGCTGGGAAGTGGCGGTGCGGTCCCCTACGGCACTGCGTAGGATCCTACGGTCTTGGCGTGCATCCGTGCGTCGCTGCGGTCCGGTCCCAGGTCGACGGGCACGTGTACCTTCCGCCGACCACTGGCGACAACATCGATGTACTGTGGAGACCTCACGCCCCACGTGTTGAGCAATTCGGCGGTACGTCCACCCGGCCTCCCGCATGCCCACTATACGCCCTCGCTCAAAGTCCGTCAACTGCACATACGGTTCACGTCCACGCTGTCGCGGCATGCTACCAGTGTTAAAGACTGCGATGGAGCTCCGTATGCCACGGCAAACTGGCTGACACTGACGGCGGCGGTGCACAAATGCTGCGCAGCTAGCGCCATTCGACGGCCAACACCGCGGTTCCTGGTGTGTCCGCTGTGCCGTGCGTGTGATCATTGCTTGTACAGCCCTCTCGCAGTGTCCGGAGCAAGTGTGGTGGGTCTGACACACCGGTGTCAATGTGTTCTTTTTTCCATTTCCAGGAGTGTATATTTCGTATTCGGGTTCAAAATGCGTATGCAATCTTATGGGACTTAACTGCTAAGGTCATCAGTCCCTAAGCTTGCACACTACTTAACCTAAATTATCCTAAGGACAAACACACATACTCACGGCCGAGGGAGGACTCGAACCTCCGCCGGGACCAGCCGCACAGTCTATGACTGCAGCGCCTTGTACCGCTCGGCTAATCCCGCGCGGCTCGTATTCGGGTTTCTGAACTATGCCTTGTAGGAATAACAGTGCGAACAAAGAATAAAAATCTCAGTTGCTAGTTGGTACCCATCTGCACATGCGATAGTTGTTTCAGTGTACCCACATGTGAACTTACAAACTACACAGCATATTTGTTCGTGTCATTATTATAGCTAGCAGCTATCGTCGAAAACGAATGTGAAAATGCCAAGTGGACCCTTGCCGCTGATATAAAACTTAAAATACACTTTGTGGAGCCTCCCGAATGTTGCCAACTGCGGAACCGAGCGCCGTTCGACGAGCACGCGGCACAGCTCCTCCCGGTGGGACGAACACAGTTCGTCGAGCATCGTCGAGGATTAACCAGTAACCACCTACAGAGGGCAGGTGGCAGCACTATGAGTGGAGGGAATAAAGCGAGTCGGCGTGACGCGATAAACAGTGTAGCCACTGTAGTAATTCGGAAACGGAGCCGTTTATCTGACGTCCAAATTTATTATTAATTTTCGGGCCAAGACTTGTAGCGTTTCCGAAACGGCTGAGTTTGTAAATTGTTCGCATCCCTCAGTGGTTAAAACTTACGGTGCACGGCAAAATGGCACTATGAGAAACCGGTGACGACGCAATTGTGGTGCACCACGGGCCATAGATAGCGAAGGCTGTGGAGATGTGTAGGGGCTGGTAGACGGGCTGCTGTCTTGCAGCTGATCGCCCAGATGAACCAAGGGCATATCAACAGTGTCTCCTCAACCACGGTTCAGCGAACTTTGCTGAGAATGGGACTCGGTAGCAGGCACCTGTTTCACGCGCGCTTGCTGACTGTTGTTTATCGGCGACGCAGTCTCGAATTTGCACGCCAGTGGCGCATCTGGGCGTCCAGTGAGTGGAGACAGATGGTCTTTTCAGATGAATCACGCTTTTCACGATTCGTGCTCAATGCAAGCCGTTGGTGTGTAGAGAGAGAAACGTCTAAAACCCCTAAACAAGGAGGGTACTTTTGTGGTCTGGGGAATGTTTTTGGCGTTCTCTGGCTCATCTCGTCATTTTGGAAGGTACAGTGGATCGACACGAATATGCATCTTTCCATGGGGATCATGTCCACCCCTCCTTCCAGTTTGTTTTTCCTCCACATGACGCCATCTACCAGCAGGTTAATGCAACATGTCACCAACTCTGACCCACTCTGCGTGACGTCACACGTGCGGACGCGGGCTCCTATTAATCTGGCTTTCGACACAGCACGTAGCATAAAAAATTCAAGAACCTGAAAATGGGAAGAATACAGCACTCAAGCAAAAAATAATAGCAACTGATCACAGAACTGAGCTAACATTTTAGAAGTGGTAAAACACCATCCACAAGGCAGCTTGAATATCTTGAGCGTTCAGACAGGAAATGTTGTTCTGAACATACCTGTCATCAGCAGCTTCACGACAATGATTTTCTGACTTGGATACACAACTCCGAATAATGTCTACAAAAACTACACAGCGATGTTGCGTTCCTTTGCACGATGGGTTTCACAGATAAGGCACTGTTCACATACGCAAACCAATCTCTAGAACAATTCCCACTAGGCATTTCGTCTTAGTTATTAGAACACATCTCACTGGACATATTGGAAGCCATGTGGTAACAACATGAAGAATGCTTGACCCTTTCCACAAAGATAGTTACCGACTTCCTTGACAGAACATTTGGAGATCGTTGTGTAGGTTGTTCGGAATCTCAAAATGCCCTCCAAGCTCGCTAAATATAATACCTCTGCACTTTTATCTGTGGGAAAAATTAAAAGAAGACGTTGTGGCCGAACACTCACGACTTTACGTAAATTCTATTTGTACTTTTATGTGCCGAATAACTGCGTACAATAAATCAGTTATTACAAAACTGATATTTAGCGGCCAAGGGATCTTCCTGTAGTTTATTGCATAAGTTAATAGCATTTGCATGCACCAATTGCGGCGCTAACTTTTACGCCGAGCTTCGAAAGCCACTGGTCCGCGTCATTGGTCTCTACACGCCAAGTCGGACGCCACGGCTGCAGTTAGAGTGCCTATGGCACTCTACCTTGGCTGTGAAAAAGACCGTTACTTTTGCCTTCGCAAAAGTTATCAACAAACAAAACAGCTTTGTCCTATCATTCAGTGGAGTATTTGCATCGTATTCATTGGTCAAATAATGATACTGGTATCACTTTTTTCTAGTCAGAAACGTATGTGCAATAACTGGATTGTTGTTCGACAATGAAGGCAATCGACTTTTCATTCCGAAGTAACTGGTGGCTGTAGGGGATCAGTCGTACATTTCACCCACTATTACAAATGACGCTGCCTTAAATGTTACACAGACTACCTTGAGTATCGATTTGATACTAAGCTAAAGCTACATCAGTCAGTTGAACAGCTTCTTGTAGCAGGCCTACGATGGGAGATGTTTGTAACTCACCTTATTAAAACTTCTCAAAGAAATATTATGTCTAGCTTCTCTCGCTAGCCAAGCGCTGAAGGGGCTAATTTAAATGTTATTAATTTCGAAATTTATTGCGAATTAAGTAAGCAATTCTAATAACTGTGGTTTGTACTTGTAACTGCAGGACAGAGGCCAGCAGTAATTCTATTGCCACTTTTAGGTAGCCATCTTTAAATTTTGTATATAATTAATTATTGAAATTTATTGACAAGATTGTGAACTTTCTTTCGGAAAAAAATTACATCACGAAATGGAAACGTAAAGCCGACCAATGCATAAGGCATAGATTTTAACCAGTTTAAATGAACTGCATAATTAACATCCTATTTTGAAATACTGATGTTTATGAAACTGTAATTACGATTATGAATACTGGACATTTGACACAATAATTAGCAATAAAGCGAAAAAGGACGGAGGACATAACAGTGATGGAATGTTCAATTTACAGCCGGTTCCCTCGTACTAATGAACTATAATATGGAAGATAATTGAGTATTCACGGTTTGACTGTTATGAATGATACTCCGTAGATAAACCTACATTAAACAAAATGAAAGTATTTGTTACGTCGTCGGAAATGTGGTGGACGATGACCTCACGTGACTTGTTCACGTCTATGATAAATTAACCAACATGACGCATCCGAGAACTAATGTTTCAGTGGCAACCATGGCTACTTCACAGAATCATTAACTCAGAAAATCCCTTGTCTCCGCAGCTTGTCGATATCAGAGACGATGTAATAGCGTATAATTGAGTCACATCACTTTTACAACACTTTGACGCTCTGTTTACAACCACAGCAACTACACCTCTGCCGCCATCGACAAGGCGTCTACACGTTTCAAGGACTGGCTGCTGTCTGCTTGACCTCTTCCATTACGTACATAAACACTGAGCGCTCCAAGCCAACCGTCCAATCCAGTCGCTTGATTTTGTGGTAATATTTTTACTCTTAATTAAGTCATTATCTAAACCCTGGGGCATATTACATTTACAATTAAAGAAATAACCGCTGCACCTTTTTGTCTTTTCACAGTAAAGTAATACATTTTTACCTATATCCATCTCCGAGACACACATATCGTTTCGAGATTAATCGATCGATAGCTGCATCGAAAACAACTTTGAAAAATTTATTATTTAATGTGTTTGGTGTAGTTGTTCCGTTATAACATCTACAAGAAACACGGACGATTTCAGAAGCCATGAAATTCTGTATGATACTGGCGTGTGCGGTGATAAATCCAAGTAAATTTCAACACGTAGCACTGTTTGTCTACTTTATAGCATATGTCACTGCTGGAAGTCAACATTTTGAGCACGTAGTATGACGGTCATAATAATAAACACAGGAATTATACCTGACTTACTTGTTTACTAACAGATGATACACTAGGGGGAACGTTTGTGAGACATCGACTCCAGACAATGAGGAAGAAACTTCCGACGCTGTTATCTTGTTACTGATTCATCAAATTTGACAAATGTAATGTCGTTAAGGTACTCTACTCAAGTTTTTGTAACGCCACAGAGAAACATACATAAATTTATTAAAACAGAAAAACTGAGGCAGTGTCGCAATTCGAAAACAATAGTGTTCTAAATTATTTCTGTATGTCAGCTATAGCTTAGCGAAAATCCTAAAAAGCATTCGGACACTTGCACGTCAGAGCAGAATTAAAGCATAATTCCCCATCTGCTATCTATGCAAAAGTGCCTGTAAGACGGTTTCACCACATGCGTGACGTGACATAATGGCAACTTGGCAACACTGATCGTATTTACATTCAACTGCAAATTAATCAGATTGATGCGTAATCGAACATTTGACTTAACAAAACTTGCATACAGCAAAATTAAAAATAGAATGAGCAAGATTGAAATACTCAGACCTAACATGGAAGTTTCAGTTACCGAATTTATAAAAATTACAAAACAAATAACAAAACAAAAGCAAGTAATTAAGATGACAGTCCTGGATGACCACAACTACTTCTTCATTAGACAATACTGAAGGTAGATATGCATCTGGTTTTATCATAAGTATTGTTCTACCTTAGATTACTATACTTAATCTTGTCTGATATTCCCAACCACCATGTCAATAACCCTTTCGCTTTGTGTGTGATTTATGACTTGGAGGAAACAGTTTGTATTCTGCAGTCTTCAAACCAGCACAGGCGCTCTCAAAGACTCCAGACTACAATTACGATGTTTTCTTAGCGGTACTGGACGACATGTTTTGGGTTTTGATATGTTATGTAAGTATGTGATCTGAATTGTTAACGGAGAACGAGCAAGGAGAATTACAAATTCAGTAATGGTGTATAAAAGAAACAGGGATAAACTACAAAGAATATGGATGGATTATTGTTTTTAAATTTGGGAATGGTGACCACTGAGGAAATAGGAAACACCTCTGGCAATGGACTGCCAAGCATGGAGGACTATAATGTATTTTGCTTTTAAAAATTCGCTTTGTTCTGTCGCCATGTGTCTTTTGATGTGGAACAATGAAATCGATTTACTCTCATATCTGTATTGGTGTTAAATGATTACACATCTTTCCTACAAGACCTATTGTGATTACGGCATACAGATTAAGGAACAGGTGCCATAAGATATAGTCTAATACACATAAACAAAAAATAAATAAAACCCAAAATCTAAGGTGTCTTGTCGAATACGAGTGCCAAATTTTACCATCTGTTTTAACTGGACAGCATTGGTACACTGTACTAACTGAAAATAGTTGTCGCACAGGAGATTACACTTTTATCAATTTGTCATACTATAACACCCATATTTATATCAAAAATATTCGAAGTATGAAACTTTCTTATGGACATTTTTGTAGTGTCTCTAGTAGCCAAGAAACTGGGCTGGAGTTCACTATACTAAGCTACGTATCTGTTCTAGTATCTGAGTCCAGTATAATTATGGCTGTATTAATCATTACAAACATTTTTCATCCGGTCAAGTGATCTTCCATTTCCTACGGTAGATAGTACTATTTCATCTGTAATCTTCTTTCTGTAGTTTTTATATTGATAACTTGTTCGTTAGAAATTCCTTCCTTATGTTTCTCCAATGCGAGAATAAGTTCCATCGTGCTTCATTTTTTTTTCTAAGGTGACAAGTTCCCTTTACAGTGCCAATTCGCGGTCATCTGGTATTTATTTGCGTCCCATCTTCATTGTTTCCCACGTAATTGCATCATTGCGTTCATGTTTTCGTTAACTGCTAGTTTATCTTTCGCTACCGTTACTTCCCTGACATAGAGGCTTCCTTTGAAGTTAATAATCATCTTAACTCTTTCTTCCCCAATTCTACACATTTCTTCTAACAAATTTTGTGATCTTCCTGCTATGGCAGCTATTCAACCCGAAGTATAAAACTAACACCGGCTGCTGGTAAAAATAGTGCAGAAATATCTCCATCCTCTTCATTGACCCTTACTGTGACTAATATCTTCTGATTAAAGATTTAGCTTCCTGCACGTACAGCACATGTAATACAAACGACACTTATAGGAAGGGCCAGTATTGTTCCCTATGTTCTATTCAGTTACAACATATTTTCTGTGAAGCGGCATTAACAAAAACAGAGTCCTCTAATACGTCTGTCTCAACGTCATATGTTTCAACATATGTGACCAGCTGTATGGTTACACCATCATGTTGCTCTATGTTTGCTCGCAAAGTTCACGCAATAAGTCAGTCGTATTACGCACGCTTCTTATTGATACCACCTCAGGACCTATACCGATCATCCGTGATTACAACTTTCCAAAGCACTGTTTATTTTAACTCATTGTACTCGATGCGCGTAAGCTCATGGTTCTTGCTATTTTGCCACTCGCGAGTTGGTTCCGCCTCCCCTACTTTTGCGTGTTCTGATTGGTAACTACTACAGCCGTCCTCCACAATATCCACTGCTATCGCCGGGAAAATTTCTTTCTCGGTCACTTCGCTTGATGTCGCAGAAACCCACGTTTCGAAGCGTCTGTCAAAGTTTGTATTAGTCCTAGGGTCGTAGTCACCATCATTCTCGTTCAGTGTACCCAAACGTACTAATGGTGATATCATATTCTGCATGTTGTTGTTGTGGTCTTCAGTCCTGAGACTGGTTTGATGCAGCTCTCCACGCTACTCTATCCTGTGCAAGTTTCATCTCCCAGTACCTACAGCAACCTACATCCTTCTGAATCTGCTTGGTGTATTCATCTCTTGGTCTCCCTCTACGATTTTTACCCTCCACGCTGCCCTCCAATGCTAAATTTGTGATCCCTTGTTGCATCAGAACATGTCCTACCAACCGGTCCCATCTAGTCAAGTTGTGCCCCAAACTTCTCTTCTCCCCAATCCTCATCAACACCTCCTCATAAGTTATGTGATCTACCCATCTAATCTTCAGCATTCTTCTGTAGCACCACATTTCGAAAGCTTCTATTCTCTTCTTGTCTAAACTATTTATCGTCCATGTTTCACTTCCATACATGGCTACACTCCATACAAATACTTCCAGAAACGACTTCCTGACACTTAAATCTATACTCGATGTTAACAAATTTCTCTTGTTCAGAAACGCTTTCCTTGCCATTGCCAGTTTACAATTTCTATCCTCTCTACTTCGACCATCATCAGGTATTTTGTTCCCCAAATAGCAAAACTCCTTTACTACTTTAAGTGTCTCATTTCCTAATCTAATACCCTCAGCATCAGCCGACTTAATTCGACTACATTCCATTATTCTCGTTTTGCTTTTGTTGATGTTCGTCTTATATCCTCCTTTCAAGACACTATCCATTCCATTCAACTGCTCTTCCAAGTCCTTTGCTGTCTCTGACAGAATTAATGTCATCGGCGAACCTCAAAGTTTTAATTTCTTGTCCATGGATATTAATGCCTTCTTCGAATTTTTCTTTTGTTTCCTTCACTGCTTGGTCAATATACAGGTTGAATAACATCGGGGATAGGCTACAACCCTGTCTCACTCCCTTCCCAATCACTGCTTCCCTTTCATGCCCCTCAACTCTTATAACTGCCATTTGGTTTCTATACAAATTGTAAATAGCCTTTCGCTCCCTATATTTTACCCCTGCCACCTTTAGAATTTGAAAGAAAGTATTCCAATCTACATTGTCAAAAGCTTTCTCTAAGTCTACAAATGCTAGAAACGTAGGTTTGCCTTTCCTTAATCTAGCTTCTAAGATAAGTCTTAGGGTCAGTATTGCCTCACGTGTTCCTACATTTCTACGGAATCCAAACTGTTCTTCCCCGAGGTCGGCTTCTACTAGTTTTTCCATTCGTCTATAAAGAATTCACGTTAGTATTTTGCAGCTGTGACTTATTAACCTGATTGTTCGGTAATTTTTACATTTGTCAACACCTGCTTTCTTTGGGATTGGAATTATTATATTCTTCTTGAAGTCTGAGGGTATTTCACCTGTCTCATACATCTTGCTCGCCAGATGGTAGAGTTTTGTCAGGACTGGCTCTCCCAAGGCTGTCAGTAGTTCTAATGGAATGTTGTCTACTCCCGGGGTCCGGTATATTCATACATACTTAGGTCTTTCATTGCTCTATCAAATTATTCTCGCAGTATCGTATCTCCCATTTCATCTTCATCTACATCCTCTTCCATTTCCATAATATTGTCCTCAAGAACATCGTCCTTGTATAGTCCCGCTATATACTCCTTCCACCTTTCTGCTTTCCTTCTTTGCTTAGAACTGGGTGTCCATCTGAGCCCTTCATATTCATACAAGTGGTTCTCTTTTCTCCAAAGGTCTCTTTAATTTTCCTGTAGGCAGTGTCTATCTTACCCATAGTGAAGTAAGCCTCTACATCCTTTCAATTGCCCTCTAGCCATGCCTGCTTAGCCATTTTGCACTTCCTGTCGATCTCATTTTTGAAACGTTTGTGTGCTTTTTTGCCTGCTTCATTTACTGCATTTTTAAATTTTCTCCTTTTATCAATTAAATTCAATATTTCTTCTGTTACCCAAGGATTTCTACTAGCCCTCGTTTTTTTACCTACTTGATCCTCTGCTGCCTACACTACATCATCCTTCAAAGCTACCCATTCCTCTTCTACTGTATCTCTTTCCCCCCATTCCTGCCATTTGTTCCCTTACGCCCTCCCTGAAACTCTGTACAACCTCTGGTTCAGTCAGTTTATCCAGATCCCATCTCCTTAAATTCCCACCTTCTTGCAGTTTCTTCAGTTTTAATCCACAGTTCATAACCAATAGATTGTGGTCAGAGTCCACATCTGCCACTGGAAATCTCTTACAATTTAAAACCTGGTTCCTAAGTCTCTGTCGTGCCATTATATAATCTATCTGAAATTTGTCAGTATCTCCAGGCTTCTTCGATGTATACAACCCTCTTTTATGATTCTTGAACCATGTGTTAGCTGTGATTAAGTTGTGCTCTGTGCAAAATTCTACCAGGCGGCTTCCTCTTTCATTTCTTACCCCAAATCCATATTCACCTACTACGTTTCCTTCTCTCCCTTTTCCTACTACCGAATTCCAGTCACCCGTGACTATTAAATTTTCGTCTCCCTTCACTATCTGAATAATTTCTTTTATTTCGTCATACATTTCTTCAATTTCTTCGTCATCTGCAGAGCTAGTTGGCATATAAACTTGTACTACTGTATTAGGCGTGGGCTTCGTGTCTATCTTGGCCACAATAACGCGTTCACTATGCTGTTTGTAGTAGCTTACCCGCATTCCTATTTTTTTTATTCATTATTATACGTACTCCTGCATTACCCCTATTTGACTTTGTATTTATAATCCTGTATTCGCCTGACCAGAAGTCTTGTTCCTCCTGCCACCGAACTTCACTAATTCCCACTATATCTAACTTTAACCTATCCATTTCCCTTTTTAAATTTTCTAACCCACCTGCCCGATTAAGGGATCTGACATTCCACGCTCCGATCCGTAGAGCCCCAGTTTTCTTTCTCCTGATAACGACGTCCTCTTGAGTAGTCCCCGCCCGGAGATCCGAATGGGGGATTATTTCACCTCCGGAATATTTTACCCAAGAGAACGCCATCATCATTAACCATACAGTAAAGCTGCATGCCCTCGGGAAAAATTACGGCTGTAGTTTCCCTTCGCTTTTAACCGTTCGCAGTACCAGCACAGCAAGGCTGTTTTGGTTAGTGTTACAAGGCCAGATCAGTCAATCATCCAGACTGTTGCCCCTGGAACTACTGAAAAGGCTGCTGCCCCCCTTCAGGAACCACACGTTTGTCTGGCCTCTCATCGTCCTTCAATAGTAGTAACTTTTCTTCTGCCCCTAGCAGCTTTTTGCATTCAGTTAGAGACAGTGTTGCTTCTGTTGTATTTCTTTTGTCGTAATAAAGATACAGTTCACGAGGCTGTTTAAACGATTTCTTTTGGTACCGATCAAGTGAGAGATCAAATTTTTTGCGCATGTAAGGGCTATTTCTGGCCCTATTCTCTTTCTTAGCGCAGCAGCATCGGTTCAGAAACTGATTTCCAAATTCAGCATCCGCGCTGCAATTTAGTGCAATACACATGCCCTAGGGTCGTGCTTCAGCTTCCACTTTCAATACTACAAAGTAGATTTTTCCTCTGCTCGTCCCCTAACGCAGGTGGGACACCCTAAAAATGGCCGAGAATTCCTGCTATTGCACTCTGCCAATATGACTGAATTTATTCAAATTCTTAATGCACTGGAACACTTCGTCGTTCCGCATTCCTAGGTTGTGGCTACCAGATACATTGCTTTCACGCAACGGTACGATAAATTTGGTTCTGTATCTGTTGTACTGGCTCTATTCGTCGATAGCTGACGAATGAGTGCATCTGACAAACATCTTCGCCCACTGTTTTTGTCTGACGACCTCCAGCGATTTCATGGGAACTATTTGCACGAATCGCTCCTCAACTTCCTTTTCGATGTGACTGACCTTTTTTTGACACACTTTGAACTTGACATCTAACTTTTTAATTTATATTTGTTAGTATGGTTTTAGTTCACCTTACTGATGTCGGTTTTTAAGTATTCTAGTTGCAGCGCGTATTTTTCGATTTGTTTCCCTAGACGAGTATTGATTACCTCTGTTCTCTGTTTACATTAGTCGCCCAGTTGTTTGATCGGTGTTTTCAATCGTATGTTGCTTTCGTCAACAACTTTTGCTAACATTTAAGTCCAAGCACTTATAATTTTCCCGTAATTGCTCACTATTTCCCATCAGCTGCTTGGTCATGAAAAATTGTTCAGGTATCTCTCAGTTCTTCTCTTGACCGGGTGTATCAAACATTGGTGACCGCTCTGTACTTGGACATCCTACAGTTACCAACAAAGTCCCCAGTACTATAATGTCATCACTAGTGGTCTCCATATTAAGGGGCTCCGGAACGCCCTATACTTGCAATGTTAAAATAACGCTTATAAATTACATCTTTCCTCACAAAGCATTTGAGGTAGGAAGTTGAACTTTTTACAGATTATTTATTGGAATATGGGCTACAACTTAACACAGGGATTTTACAAAATTTTAGTTCAGTTATTAAAGATGATTTTTTTCAATTGTAATGAAAATTCACAACATTTTTTTGCAATTTTTTATTTATATATTCAAAAATATACAGTTTTTTGGAAAAAGGCTGTGTTAAATTATGCAGAAGGTACTGTGTAACATTTACTGAAAGTTTGAAACAAATATGTTTGGAAGATCCTTAGAAAACTTGTAATTAGTATGAGAAAATAAAAGTTTTGGGAATCGAGCGACAAAGATTGTATTAACTTTTTAGTGCATTCCAGGTCCATAGGATGAATTATCTTCATCCTCTGCAAACTACTCCTCCAGCTTCCTCTAGTTCCTCCTCCTGTTTACTCTTACTTGTATTTCTAGACTCTTTACAGCCCTGT
The DNA here is from genome assembly GCF_023864345.2 of Schistocerca serialis cubense. Taxonomy (NCBI): domain Eukaryota; kingdom Metazoa; phylum Arthropoda; class Insecta; order Orthoptera; family Acrididae; genus Schistocerca; species Schistocerca serialis. Next base: position 16,717,395 of record NC_064644.1, on the reverse strand, counting down.
CTGCAGCCCGAAGGCGTTCCTTGTCTAAAGCAAGCATCGCTCGTTGTTGTGTTCGTAGATTTTGCTACCATTTTCTTCAGTTGCAGTTACTGCAACACTGTTCCAAAAGGTGGTCATGTATGAACACTTATCACATTTCAGTTGTATTTCACTAGCAAGTCCTACGTGCTTTATTATGGAGAATTCCAGACCAACTTCACTACAATGAATACATCTTACACAGTTTGAAAAAATTCCTTTGAGAACCGACATATCAAATATTTCATTCACATCCGATTCGCCCATAAAACATTCATAGTTTTCACTCATTGAACCAAGCTTCTTCTGTGAAGTATTTTCTTTCCCACTTTGACTGCTATGGGCAGGTGTACTTGAGAGGTTAGGTTCACTCACTTGGTTATCGTCTTTATTGTTTACAGTAATAACACATACCTTTGGCTTTCCAACATTTCTCCTTTTCTTAAAAGCCTTCAGAGGATTTCTAATAACTTTACTTTTACTCATTATTATACTTCAACAAAACAGAGACTCAAGAAACAGAATTAATTACGAATATTTTCGAGATAACGACAGAGTAAATAAACATGAAACAATCGACAATCACACCAGCGATATATATTGAAACATCACAGGTTAGCCACAACACATACTTTATCTCACATCACTAAAATGTACCTGATGAACACGGACGTTAATAATAACACCATTTGACAGCAGTTTGACAGCGCCACAGTGGGTCACGCCCATGTAGAACACATTTCAAAAAAATTTAAAAATAGTTGTAGTCTTCGGAATTGAATAAATTATATATCTATTAAAAGGTAATAGTCTGCAGATTCAGAAAACGCAAAAAAGTAAAAATTGAACTTTTCATGATTTTGAGCCTTTCTGGAGCCTCTTAACATGACCCTTTGTATCGACATTACATCTGCTTCGTGATTCGATAATATTCCTAAATACTCCATACGAGAAATCATCATTTAGTCCCAACAATTCCTTCCTCAAAATGACAGAACTCACAGTTTGAATGTAATTCGGTAACAATGAGTTCAGTGTTTAGAAGCACAGCAACTGGATACGCAGGAAGCAGCGTGATAGTTATATATACATTTACAAACGTGTTTTATAGTAGTTAAGATATGTACAGGAAGTTAAGTACTTTTAGTGTCGTAGAAATCTATGAGCATACATTATCTTTGAAGCGGGTCACCATTTGACATTAACAAAGTTGTTGTAAATACTCGTTTCGGCATTCGTTTAGCTATTATTGCCCAGCAAATTATTCACTGGCGGTTCAATTTATTTAATGTGTTTATTGAATGTTTAAGCCGTTATTTGCTTACTTTAATTGCTTTGCTTGACGTCATTTTCAGTTGGGGTGTGATTGAGCGGATATACTACTATTCTGCTGCATTTATAACACACGCTCGCGATGACACGCTTTGCTTACTCCAAGTAACAATTAAGTGAATCGATGAAAGAAGGGCCTATCCCAGCTGATGATCCTGAGCTGAGACACATATAGCAAGTACCCTGGATTGATCTCTAATCAGTTTAAAAAATACCATGACTAAATCTTCCTCTGCTTGATTGTAGTTAAAGTGCGTGTTGAAGCATGTGATTTCAATGTTCCCAAGCTCTGGTGGAAGACAGCTGCATCCGAGCAAGAGCGCGCATCGGCTGCGACGGGCCGTACTAATTTATACCGATGTGCTACAATGTGGTAGCCTATAGCCTTTTGTCTTACAATAGTAGTAATTAATAGTAGTAGTCGTAACTAAACTGAATATGTTAATTTTATGTATACAAACTGAACTGTTTAAAGTTATTTAAGTTTTGTAATTAATAGTTTAACATACTGAGGAATAAAATAAAAAGGGAAAAATTTTTTGTGTCTGCAAGGTTGGAGCCCACGTTCACGAATTATCAGTTAATGGTTCGGGCCACTTGGCCAAGGCTAGAGCCGTGACAATATTGCAATTAAAATTATTCATATTCTAAAGACACACAATAAAAGTAGCTTCAAAGAAAAACTATGACCTTATGAATTCAGTACTCTGTGGCAAAAGGTTTACTTCAGATGAAATATTTGTTCTGAACACGGTCTACTCTTCCTAGAACCACCTTAATACACACCTAAGGCACTCTCTTCTGTTGTTTCAACTCTGTTTAATATAATCTTGGGAAATGTGTTATGTGCAACTGGCTGCAGAGAAAATCCTCTCATGTTGTTAACATCTTGTCTATTGCTTTTCTTGCGTAGTGGATATATCAAGGACAACTCCCACTGTCTTGGGAGTTTTTCAAGCATTCTATAAGATTAATTTTAGCTTACTTTTTTATTTTTGGTAGAGACCATCTCAAACGTTCTGCTGTAATAGTGTCATATACGCTAGCTTATAAGGTTTCAATAACTTCTATAATTTGTTTGATAGATGGGGTAGATCTTCTCCTATACTTTTATGGATGTTTGAACGTTCTAACTTACGGTTTTTGCTCTAGGACAACTAAGAAGCTAATCAAAATATTTTGCAAGTATTTCAAAATTTTCAGTGTTACGTAAGCAAATCGGCGAGTCTCGCCACGGGCCCGTACGATGTTGGATTTACATTTAAAGTTTAAATATTATTTTCTCCTCCAAAGGCCTTCTGGAAAAAGGGCCTCTTTAGCAGATCATCTACAGAAATACTAAATTTCGTCGTATACTGCCTTCTTTTAACCCTTATAGCCCACAGCCTTTTTCCTTACGATGATAGTAGTCTCAACTACATCGAATACATTAATTTTAGACATATAGACTGATTTGTTGTTTTTAAGTTTAATATTTATTAGTTTAACGCTACAAGGAATAAAATAAAGTGAAAAATGTTGATATGAGGTCTGAAAATTACCTCTGTCTCTTTTATACCACTCCTTTAGCGTGTCAACACAAGAACCGTTCCTTAAAAAGTCCCTCATATTCTCTGTTTGCACAATATGCTACACACAGTTTTGAACTAAAGTACTAAGCTGGTGCACTGCCAACATAGCATTCATACTGCCAGAAGAGATGACAGCTCAACAGAGCATGCACAGTAGAAACCAGACAACTGTGTCCCTTCTCTGAGACTCATCGTCATTTCAACTCTCGACGCTGGTTTCTAGCTATTATCTAGACAGCTCTACAAAACGTGATTTTGTCTCTTTTACTTGCACGTCAGCATGCATTCCAAGAAAAATGGCTTATGTTTAGTGCTATTCCTGGCTCGCATTCAAAGAGGAACGACGTAATTTTTGTGCGACATTTACAATGCGCATTAGCGCATGATAACTGGCCTCCACTATGCATAGGTATTGTTATTACCCACAAAGGCAGTTTTTATTGTTTTCTTCGGAACTGCAATATGCCTGATCTACCAATGTTTGAGCAAACAAAATTACGGTTGTTGGTTGTAGACATAAACCCTAAAGCTTAAGTTCTTCCCGCAGTCATGAAATGCGCCTTTCGTGGGCATCTGTGGGAATTTCGCATGACCGCCCAGGGCAATATCCTAGAGGAGATGGTTTGCTGATACTTTCAGCTACATCTACATCTACATCTGCATCTACATGGATACTCTGAAAATCATATTCAAACGCCTGGCAGAGGGTCCGTCGAACCACCTTCACACTTCTCTATTATTCCAATATTGTATAGCGCGCGGAAAGAATGAACACCTATATCTATCCGTACGAGCTCTCATTTCCCTTATTTTATCGTGGCGATCGTTTCTCCCTATGTAGGTCGGTGTCAACAAAATATCTTCGCATTCGGAGGAGAAAGTTGGTGATTGGAATTTCGTACGAAGATTCCGTCGCAACGAAAAACGCCTTTCTTTTAACCATTTCCAGCCCAAATCCTGTATCATTTCTGTGACACTTTCTCCCATATTTCGTGATAATACAAAACGAGCTGTCTTTCTTTGAACTTTTTCGGATGTACTCCGTCAGTCCTATCTGGTAAGGATTCCACACCGCGCAGCAGTATTCTAAAAGAGACCGGACAAGCGTAGTGTAAGCAGTCTCCTTAGTGGATCTGTTACATTTTCTAAGTTTCCTGCCAATAAAACGAAGTCTTTGGTTAGCCTTCCCCACAACATTTTCTAATGTTCCTTCTAATTTATGTTGTTCGTAATGGTAATACCTAGGTATTTAGCTGAATTTACGGCTTTTAGATTAGACTTATTTATCGTGTAACCGAAGTTTAACGAGTTCCTTTTAGCACTCATGTGGATGACCTCATACGTTTCGTTATTTAGGGTCAACTGCCACTTTTCGTATCATTCAGATATTTTTTCTAAATCGTTTTGCAATTTCTTTTGATCTTCTGATGACTTTATTAGTCGATAAACGACACCATCACCTGCAAACAACCTATGACGGCTGCTCAGATTGTCTCCAAAATCGTTTATATAGATAAGGAACAGCAAAGGGCCTATAAAACTACCTTGGGGAACGCCAGAAATCACTTCTGTTGTACTCCTCCATCTTGTTATGAGGCATCATGAGTGTACCTCTGTTGTGTAAATGTCTGTGGCGAGTGTATTTACGATGTAGTGCTGCAGTTGTATTGTTTGGAGTAAGCAAAGCAGAAAGTGAACGGTACAGGGTGGGGCAAATAAAAATGGCCCAGAGAACAGAGTTTCAGGGAACAAAGAAACACAGCAGAGGAAAGGAAATACAGTACTAACCTGACTTTAGGAGATGTTTTGGAACTTCTGGTCCGGTCAGCAAGTTGCTCAAAGCGTATCGAAGCAAAGTAATCCCACACTGACCGGGCAGGTGACATGGGTGGCATGCTATTATCGCGACCAGACTGATCTCTGCTAGAAATTCTGTTGGGCGTGAAGATTGTGTAAATGTGCTCCAAGGTTCGGAAGACTGTATGGGCAGTTGCTCCATCCTGTTTGAAGTGACTGTAGGTCTTTTCCTCCTCAGTTAATGCCGCCATAAATTGTGTACATTCGTTTGGGAGACTTTTATTTGCCCCACCAAGTATTACCAACCTACTCCTCTCGAATGAACACGGAGTTTAACGTCCCTGTCTGATGGAGAAACAACCATCAACGGAGTCACATGATGTTACTGCATAAGTCACTGCAGAGATGTTAGTAATTTAACCCAGGATGTTTCCTCAAAGTCTAGTGATCAGGAATTGTATACCAACAACTCTCTTGCGACTGGAGGGGAAATAGTGACACTGAAAATTTTCCACCACAGGCATGCCAACCGGCTTCCTCCGCATAGAGCGACAATCCACAGGTGTGCATCAGCAGTCGCGGTTAAGGAGGCACGTGATATAAATTCACGAAGAAAAAAAAATGGGTAGAAATTGATGAATAATGTTTTGCGGGACAATGTAGAGGAATAAATTTTGCCTCTGGAAAAGTAATTCATGAAAAGAACATTGCTTAAGGTAAGTGGGCAGAATAAGAAATCCACAAAAGAGAATGGCTGTGCATAAGCGATGGTAAATGGTTTAGGAAACTGAAATATAGCTAACTTAGGTGTGGGCATGCGTTATTTCGATTTGTGTTCATTTTGTCATAATAGAAAAGTTAGAAAGGAAACTTAAATACTTTACTGACCTCAGCAATAGCCTGAACTCAAGAAGAGCACGGTAAATAAGCCGCATATAGTCATGGAAATGAGGACTGTAGATTTTAAGGACCTATATAGTTATCTAAAATATCAGAAAAAAATATATCAGCAGATAAGTGGAAAGTGTATAATAGACAGGCGTCACTTGTTTTTAGATGTAGCTCCAGAGTAAAGGAGTAGTATGCAAAGAAGGGAAGGATGTTTAGTTTTCCGACGAAGTACCTTTGAGGACGGTTAATGAGAAAGTCGTAAGACGGCGGTATTTCCTCTCGAAATTTATACCTCCAGATTATCAGACGTGCTACTGAAATCTGAAAGCAGAAACTGAAGGTAGCTCTGGTTTTCTGCAGGTGTTGATTCAGACAGGGATCGAGAATCCGATGTTTAAATGACAAACATATTTTCTGATTTTCAGTACAGCTGTACACTGGCAGATATCAAAACTTTTACAACTCCTTGGTCGAACGCAACAACCCCGTACCCCTGCCTTTCTATACAAGCGGGATCTGTTGGTTAAAATTTCATCCTGTTGCGTACTTTCCGGTACGGAAAAAAACCGTTGATATAGGTGAAGACAGGTTAGAGTACACGATGGCTATTGGTTGTGTGCAGTCAGTGGAGCTTCCAGGTGAAGTTCGTAACAAAGCATGACAAGACAGCGTGTACGCGCAACTTGTGTTTCTAACTCTGTGGAAGGTCCAATCATTGATAGACTGGGTACTGAAGCATCAAAGTAACAAATCACACAACCAGGTGACTGTACCGCAATTACTGCAGACTCTAACCGTACATCGTCCTCTGGCGGTGCATCACACCGCTGTCGTGGCGCTTCAACGATATATACAGTGAGTCGCATTATCATTTTAGTTTAGTGTTGGTTAAGGAATGCGTAAAAGTAGAAATCTAAATTGATAAAAATCCTGTTAAATGCGAGTAGAACTCGCGGACCGAGGGTTCAATACAAACTTAGTCTATACTGCTACACAATGACAAGCCGTTGTTTAACACTGTTAACAAAAATCTCGAAAATGGATAGATCGATTTACTTCAAATTTTACACGATTATATATTTTTGCAGGAAACTCTTATAAACCTGTCGACGTAAATAGGCTGCATATTTTTAAACATATATGATATATAATAATATATTTAAAATGCAGTGTTATGTAATGACAACTCGATATTTTAACGATGTTATTGAAAACGTTACTTGTCCGATTTACTTCAAGGATACAGGTTGTATAATTTTTAACATACATGTTGTATATGATGGCGAAATGCTGTTACCGAAAATCTCGAAGAGCTCTTGAGCAATTTACATTAAATTTGCACACGATACTCATAAGAACATCCGGACGGAGACAGGCTTCATTTTTTTTTTGAAACGACAATGTACAGGTTTTCTGTCAAAATCTACTGCGAGAAGGAAAATGCTTTGCTGTGCTGTGGAAAGGTGTAATTTCGATTTAGTTCTCGCAGTCAGTTGCAACTACAATAGGAGGGCTTGTAGTCAAACGGTTATTCGCGTGTACATCGTTTCTCCTTGTGTACATTTTGAAACAACAATTGTACACAAAATAATGTGCTGTTTTGTATTCTTCTTCATTCTCAGTTTTACAGAAAAACAGGAAAGCTATATTTATGGATTATTGGCATATCATTAGTTTACTACTACGGAATGTGTGTAGTCCAGAACTGGGCAATCCTTCCAATTCACAGATTAAGACTATGCGAAATACTGTCTCTGAAGCTGCTATCCAGCAGCTGAGAGGTATCTATCATAATCTTCATATGCCAATGATCTCAACTGATTTGAGTGTCTTCAATTCCCAATTAAGGTTTAATTCGCCATAACAGTAAGCAATGCTCAAGGTCAGAGAGAGGGGTAACAGGACACACATGGGTTCGGAAATGGATACAGAGAAGGGGAGGAGGATATTAACCAGAGAGAGGGTGGAAGGTGATTCACAGTGACCTGGAGGTGGTGGAGGTGGTGGTGGGGGGGGGGGGGTGGAGGGGGCAAGAGGTGACTGGGGGGGGGGGGGAAGAGAAGATGGGCCAAGAGAAGGCGAGGAGGGAGTTTATTATGTATATCCGATTCCCATTCATATTTAGCGACTGAGAAGCATTTATAGGTTCGCTAGTTACAATATGGGAGCAACAGTATCCGGACACCCCAAAAAACGTACGTTTTTTATATTAGGTGCATTGTGCTGCCACCTACTGCGAGGTAAGCGACCTCAGTAGTCGTTAGATATAGCGAGAGAGCGGAACGGGGTGCTCCGCGGAACTCAAGGACTTCGAACGTGATCAGGTAATTGCGTGTCACTTGCGTCATACATCTGTATTCGAGATTTACACACTCCTAAACATCCCTAGGCCACTGTTTCAGATGTAATAGTGAAGTGGAAACATGAAGGGACACTTACAGCACATAAACGTACAGGCCGATCTCGTCTGTTGACTGACAGAGACCGCCGACAGTTGAAGAGGGTCGCAGTGTGTAATAGGCAGACATCTATCCAGATCATCACACAGGAATTCCAAACTGCATCAGGATCCACTGCAAATACTATGACTGTTAGGCGGGAAGTGAGAAAACATGGATTTCATGGTCGAGCGGCTGCACATAAGCCAAACACCACGCCGGTAAATACCAAATGACGTTTCGCTTGATGCAAGGAGCATAAACATTGGGCGATTGAACAGTGGAAAACCGTTGTATGGACTGACGAATCATGGTACACAATGTGGCGATCCTATGGCAGGGTGTGGGTATTGAGAATGCCCGGTGAACGTCATGTGGCAGCGAGTGAAGTGCCAACAGTAAAATTCGGTGGCTGTGGTGTTATGGTGTGGTCGTGTTTCTCATGGAGGGTGCTTGTACCCCTTGTTGCTTTGCGTGACACTATCACAGCACAAGCCTATATTGATGTTTTAAGCACCTTCTTGCTTCCCACAGTTGAAGAGCAATCTATGGATGGCGATTGCATCTTTCAACACGATCGAGCTCCTGTTCATAATGCATGGCCTGTGGCGGAGTGGTTACACGACAATAACATCCCTGCAATGGACTGGCCTGGACAGAGCCCTGTCCTGAATCCGATAGAACATCTTTGGGATATTTTGGAACGCCGGCTTCATGCCAGACATCACCGACTGACATCGATAACTCTCCTCAGTGTAGCACTCCGTGAAGAATGGGCTGCCATTCCCCAAGAAATCTTCCAGCAGCTGATTGAACACATTCCTGCGAGGGTGGTAGCTGTCATCGAGGCTAAGGATGGGCGGACACCATATTGAATTGCAGCATTATCGATGGAGGGCGCCAAGAACTTGTCATTTTCAGCCAGGTGTCCGGATACTTTTGATCACATAGTGTATGTATATAAATACTTGATCTATCGTTTGAATCGAGAATTTTGACAATTTTTATGTACTATCGATATCGGTGCCGTCAAGATACCAAATTATGTGACATAAACGGGCGTAACTTCTGGCTTCATTGACATAGAAGCTTAAATGTTTCACATTGTCAGGGGGCATGGTACCTTGATATGTGGCATATTTCAGGTTGATACGTCTACCGTTTTTGAGAAAATGGGCCTTAACGGGCGAAAAGACAGTCGGATAACAAATGACAAAAAAATATTTTTTCCTGTGATACAATTACAAATTAAGAATTTTGGGATGTTTCCTTTACTTGTACTATGAGATTTTGCTTCCTGCTAAATTTCATGGTTCTGGGTCAACAGGAAGTATCCTCTACGTGTTGATGAGCTACTTTTCGAGTAGCGTAATATACGAGATGACTGGCCGTATCGTTTGATTGCATTGACGTAGAATCTTAGATTTATTACATCGCCAAGCTACTATAGACCTCAGTACGTGACAAATTTCAACTTCATACATCTACCCGTTCGTGAGAAAATGGGTTCTTAACTGCCGGACAGGCAGACAGAAAGACTGACAAAAAAATTGATTTCAAAACGCTTCCGTTTCTACCGGTTGAGGTACGGAACCATAAAAAGACTACAAAATGTTTTCGTACGCTTGTTCCTTTTGTTATATCAGCGACGTAGCAAATAAATGGGAGCCGGCGGCTGTTTCCAGGCTGGACGAAGAGCTCGCGTCTCCGGATGTGATCTTCGCGGATTCGAGGGCCTTGCAGCGGAGCAAGATGCCTGAAGGTATGTTTAGTTGCTGTGATAACCGTTATAACAATGAAAAATAAAAGAAAGTAGTGTATTTGATGATACGCATTCAGTTTGTATGCTCTATATTGATACACCCAGCATTGTCCACGCCACACTCGCCACACACTAGTTAATTTTAGCCGGCCGAAGTGGCCGTGCGGTTAAAGGCGCTGCAGTCTGGAACCGCAAGACCGCTACGGTCGCAGGTTCGAATCCTGCCTCGGGCATGGATGTTTGTGATGTCCTTAGGTTAGTTAGGTTTGACAAGTTCTAAGTTCTAGGGGACTAATGACCTCAGCAGTTGAGTCCCATAGTGCTCAGAGCCATTTGAACCATTTGAACTAGTTAATTTTACATTCTGCACATGGTGGTAGACTCTCTAATCTGTGGTCAATAAAAAGTGTGATTTGTTTGTGTAGAAAAGTATTTAGCAAGTGAATATCTTTATATGAAAGTGGATAGCATCCTGAACAGTTAATACCTTTGAGCTATTACGAGTGTTTAAGCAAAAATGAATTAATCTGGAAAAGAAAGTCGAGATAGCAGATATTACTGGAAGACGAAGATGACTAATGTCTTTGAAAATCATACAAACACGAAAAAATTGAATTTTCACCTATTATTGGATAATTATAAAAATGGACATAAGCCATGGGTGTTCTAATCCCAAGAGGTACGATGCGTACCAATTAATAATAGTGGCTAACATGAAAAAAGATCCTTATTTATAAATATAAATAAACTCGAAATCATGTAGTTGGGGCACGGAGTGTAGTGATAAGCTGCCGGAGAGTCGTGTTGCAGAAGCTTCGATTGCTATGGCTGCGATATCTGCTAATACACAGCAATCTGATGGGTGATCTTGAAATTTACTACCATAAAAAGAAAAAGAACTTGTGTCCATATTGTAATCACAAAAGAGTTAAGGAATATGCATAGAGAAATACAACTACACTGTTTGGATTACCGTGTAGTGCGATCCTAAAGGGAGCTGCAGTCTCGACCGTAAAACAACGATATGGACATTACGTTTTGTAGCACGTAGTATTTACGCACGTAGTATTTACGCCCACACGATGCGGTAATTATGCGACTCGCGAGCCTAATGCGCTGTAATTTACAGAAAAGGAATCTCTTCCGAAGAATTTCGTAGCAGCACAATGCGAATGTGAGAACAATTGAAAGTTATTATGCCGAAAAACAGGCTGAACCTTAAAAAAGAAAAAAAAACTAGAGAACTGTAACATTATGTTAATCCATTTTTGTAAGTAACGAGAATTTTTTAACTGAATTGTAATAAAACGGAAGTTATTTTAGGAAATAATACGCTCGCTAGCTCGCGTCTGAGCAAAAGATATGGAATTGACGATGCTGAGTGAATATGTGAATTTACGTAATAACTACTGAAAATTATGTTGGCAGTAACAGGAAATTCACTCTTAGTAGCTCGATTAAAAATGTAGAAAGTTATAAAATATCTGGAAGTTAGCGTTATAAAGAAATCTTTTTAATAACTCACAATCAAAAGTCATATAGTATACAGGGTGTTACAAAAAGGTACGGCCAAACTTTCAGGAAACATTCCTCACACACAAAGAAAGAAAACATGTTATGTGGACACGTGTCCGGAAACGCTTACTTTCCCTGTTAGAGCTCATTTTATTACTTCTCTTCAAATCACATTAATCGTGGAATGGAAACACACAGCAACAGAACGTACCAGCGTGACTTCAAACACTTTGTTACAGGAAATGTTTAAAATGTCCTCCGTTAGCGATGATACATGCATCCATCCTCCGTCGCATGGAATCTTTGATGTGCTGATGCAGCCCTGGAGAATGGCGTATTGTATCACAGCCGCCCACAATACGAGAACGAAGTGTCTCTACATTTGGTGCCGGGGTTGCGTAGACAAGAGCTTTCAAATGCCCCCATAAATGAAAGTCGAGAGGGTTGAGGTCAGGAGAGCGTGGAGGCCATGGAATTGGTCCGCCTCTACCAATCCATCAGTCACCGAATCTGTTGTTGAGAAGCGTACGAACGCTTCGACTGAAATGTGCAGGAGCTCCACCGTGCATGAACCACATGTTGTGTCGTACTTGTAAAGGCACATGTTCTAGCAGCACAGGTAGAGTATCCCGTATGAAATCATGGCGGTGAATCGAGGAAGTACAGTACATACTGACGAAACTAAAATGAGCTCTAACATGGAAATTAAGCGTTTCCGGACACATGTCCACATAACATCTTTTCTTTATTTGTGTGTAAGGAATGTTTCCTGAAAATTTGGCAGCACCTTTTTGTAACACCCTGTATATGCGGCATAAAGTAGTAATGATAGAGAAACTTTACTTCACTACCTTACTTGTTATCTTCAAGATTCACTAGGGCTTTTTAATAAGCAAATACTGTAAGAATTACTGCTGTTTTTCATTGTGTAACATATCAACATTCTACCCCTTACTTATCTCTGGCTCCTGGAATCCTCAACTCAAGGGTTAGCACACCTTTTCGGTGAGGGAGAATTGCCTTGTTGTGTAATGACAACACAATTCCACAGCAGTAGTGGTCACACACCGAATTGGTGTGTGTATGTGTGTGTGTGTATGTGTGAATGTGTGTGTGTGTGTGAGAGAGGGAGAGAGAGAGAGACAGAGAGAGAGAAATCGTTGTTGGGCTTCAGCGCCAGGCGGTCATGCGCAACAGCGTCGCGGATAAATAGTGTGAAGGATTTGGTAGAAAGACAATTAAAAGTTGAAAGTGTTATGTTGCCTAGTATAAGAAGAGTGTTTCATTAATTCAGTTACTACACGGAAAGCTGAACGGGACCAGTTATGAGATTTGTAGACGAAGCAATGTCGTACTTGTGAATAAGTAATTGTCGTGGAGGAACGTACTCACAGCAGAACTAAATGAGAAGGCTTACTTCCGTGACCAGTGATTCCCTGTGTAATTGATGTGAGAACACAATGTAGCAATGGTTTCTTCAGAATCAGCGCGTAGCAAATGGAACTGGCTGAAAGTGTGAAAGCCAAGACTCACACAAGAGTGTAGATAAACACATAAATCAACATAACACTATTGAAATGCATTACGTACTATAGTCTTGCCAGATAAACTAATTTAAGTGCGTAATAAGATTCTTTCCCAAAAAGATAATAAAAGTTAATTTTGCAACAGTTAACACTGCCAGCTGAATCATAAAATTTCACTTTTCACTTACATAACAAAATTTAAGATTTAGTGTCTGGCTCTTTTATAAATTGCATATGCAAGTCTTTTCAGTTAAGTGACAGTCAGTTACTTTACTGATTTGAATAGGATCCTACTGTCGGCCGTAATTACTAATACTGAAAAATAATTTACGTTAGCAAAACGTATGTAATTTTCGTTTGCTGATTCTAATACGTTGGCAAGTGTTTTTACACTTGTAAATTCAAATATGGCACAGTATTAGTTTGAAGTTGAATTTTTGTAGGCACACCATGATGATTTGATGATATTATTACCCAACAGGCTCTTCCTTCCATCTATGAGCGGAATTAGATATATTTGCCCACATACTATTCTTCTTCCATCAATATTCCTGAGCTATTCTGAAATCGGTATTGTGTAGTGGCCCATGCTATTGCTCGTTATCTCCACAACGCCTTGTCCAACATTTTATCACCGTCAAATTCACACACTAAGTTTTCAGCGTGTTTTTCCCATTACTCTCGTCCGATCCCTCCCAGCGTCTACCTGTAAGTCCTGTATGCGCGCTCTAGCGTACCAACGATGTTAAGGTCAGGCAAAGATTATCTTTGGTTAGATATTGTTGTTATACAAAGCAACAAGCTTGACTTTGGCAACCTATCAACTAAATTCCTTTATTGCACTATACTTAAATGATTTGCAGTAGAACTGTGTTACAGTATCTCAAATAATAAGTAAAAACAATAAAGTGACAAAGTATATACATTTATAATATGAAATTACCGTAAAATGTAGTAATGAAAAATATTAAAAGTAAGAAGTGCTGTCTTATAAACGATTCAGTCAGATGTCAGATTAAGTGGCCACTTGTCATAACTCTGAATGACCCCCCCCCCCCCCCCCCCGTTTTTCAGTGCGGACTGCTGCGAGACATGCAGGAGAAGAATCAGTGAAGTTCTGGAAGGTACCAACAGGGATGTGAAGAGGAGCTGACTCCATTGCCGTGGTCAGCTGTGGTAGATTTCTCGGTTGAGAGTGGATGGTGCAAACAACCCGATCGAGGTCGTCCCTCACACTTCTGATTGGTTTAAATCCGACGACTTTGGTGGCTAGGAGAGCACGGTAAACTCGTAACCCATCCTTATGGTTCTCGATCAATGCACATACACTGCGAACTGGGTGAGTCCTGATGGTAGATGGTAGATGGTATTGTGTCGAGGTTAAAGGGAACCGGACGTCGGGGTGGACGTGGTTCCCAAGGATAGATACATACTTGTGTCGATCGATTGTGCCTTCGAGGTTCGCTCAGAGATTGTCCTCTCGCCTGGACCTTTCCGACGATAATGTAGGGTGTTTGCTTTAAGACATTTCACACCGTTCGCGCCAGTGGCCATCTGTGTGGTGGAGCATAAAACGTGATTCATCTGAAAAGGCCACCTGCTGCCATTCAGTGGACGTTCAATTGCGACACTGGTGTGCAAATTCCAGCGTTCGTTGCCGACAGACAGCAGTCAGCATGGGTACATGAACCAGGTGCTGCTGTGGAGGTCAATATCCAGCAACGTGTGCTGAGCGATCCGTGACAAGACACTTATGGTAGTCTCTTGGTTTATCTTGGCGGTCAGCTGCTCAACTGTTGCATGTCTGTTCGCCTGTCATCTCTGCCCCACGGTTCACCACATCTGCCTCAGCACTGGTTTTGGATAGCTCCACTATGCCGCGCAAACAGTATACAAACAAAGCCATTTCGGAGATGCTTCATCCTTAGCCCTTAAGCTAATGATCATTCCTGTTTTAAACATCAGATCAGTTACTCTGTTTCTGCAATACAACAATGGCTACTACCTTTTCTCGTATCCCTTCAACACACTTTGTGTACCTACCACTGCTGGTGCTGCGTTCCGCCGTCTGTGAATGGTTATTGCAGGCTGACGTTGTAAGATTCGTGTCTGATCAACAACAACTGTATAAGCTGTAAATATTTTTGGTTTAATGTTGCAAATTTGTCACAGAAATACACGCATTTACACAGTTTACAATGTGACAGTGATACAACAGGCGTCCTCAGAACGTGAAATGATCCTAAACACAACAGTGGTAAATTTTAACTAGAAGTTTGCTTACAAAATTATTCTTACGACTATGTCATGATGTTGCCCAGTACTACGATAAATCATGCCATTCCGGTTCGAAGTTCGGTACTATATAGGATGACAATCAAGTCTGCAGAGGATGGTTACTTTGTGACAAGTTGAGCAAAAGATTACCCAAGGTCGCTCGAATTTACAGTGGATGCAAGCTGGTGAACCAACAAGTTTACACCTCTGTTCACGGTATTTATCTCAGCTGCGATGAGCTGTCGTCTGCATGGCTGCTCTCGCCCACTGAAATTCCTATAAAATCTAATTAAGCCTTTGCTGATATTTTCCAGCAGAAACTCTTCCTATGTTTCTCGTGATGTGAGAAAACATGCATTCATCCCTAGTCTTAGAATAAGGCGAGATGCACTCGCATGGATGGAGCAGCGTGCATATTAAAATGCACTCTCAGTCCTCGCAAGGACAATTAACTAACTGGATGGTTCGTTTCTTCACAGTTGGAGATCAACGATGCTACAGCTAATATCTAGCTGAATGTCAGATGCAGTGAATGCAGTGTTCACTCAAATTTCTCCTCTGCGTCATACACTTGATGCCCGCTCAAGGAAGAGTCCCCGAAAATTTCGCTCTCGTATTTCTTGTAGCTGAAGTCTCTCCCCATCTGGGTTTTTTGTTCTCCACGTCAAGGCTTGTTTCGACCAATAGGACTATGTCTTCCAAAGCTATTTTAAAGTCTGATTCTAATACTGGATCCATATCTTTTCCCGTTTCTTATTCTATGACACCATCAGACACGTCTTCGTCCTCATAGAGGCCCCCAATGTACTCTTTCTACCTATTCGCTCTCTCCTCTGCATTTAGCAGTGTAATTCCAATTGCACTCTCAATATTACAGCCCTCGCTTTCAATTTCGCTGAAGATTGTTTCGACTTTTCTATGCGCTGAGATCATCCTTACAACAATCTCTTCGTTTTTACTTTCTTCACATTTTTCACGCAGCCATTTCGCCTTAAGTTTTCCTGTGCTTTCTATTTATCCCATTCCTTAGTGATTTGTGTTCCTGTATCCTGAATTTCCCTGATCATTTTTGTACTTTCTTCTTTCATTCTTCAACTGAAATATTTCTTCTGTTACTTTTGGTTTCTTCGCCATTTTCTTCCTTGTACTACGTGGTTCTTTCCCACTTACGTTACCTTCTTATTTACAGATGTCCCTTTCTTATCAGCTGAACTGCTTACTGATCTATAGCTTCAGTGAACTTCAGGAGTATTTCTTCATTCCTTGGTATCTCCATACCAAACTTCTTTGCGTACTGATTCTTCCTGACTGGACTCTCCAACTTCAGCCTACTCTTCACCATTACTAAATTGTGATCTGTGTCTGTATCTGCTCCGACGCACGCCTTACAATGCAATAACTGATTTCCGAATCTCTGTCTGAAAATGATGTGATCTGACTGAAATCTTCCCGTATCTCCTGATCTTTCACAAGAAAATATCTTCCTCTTGTTATTCTTGATTTGAATATTCGTTATTATTATCTCAAATATATACTGCAGGGCTGAATTAGTGGTTCCCGTCTCTCATACCTACCACGAAGCACATATTCTCCTTAACTCTTTCTTTTCATTCCTTCCCCTACAACCTCATTCCAGTCCCCCATTCCTGAAAAATACAGGTGATCAAAAGAAGTTTAGTGCAAGAGATCTAGAGAAGATTGCATAATTATACAAAATCACAGATATAGCACCACCTGTTGCAGGCCTGTGAAGGCCTTCGATGGATGGTAAGTGGGGAAGATGAAAGTAAACCTCGGGGAACGTCATTCACTGCTGAAAGAGGTATGTTATTGTTTCTCTGTATTCTGCGGGTAAAATCTCACAAAACAGAGCTGTCATGTAAGGTGAACTTTCTAGTCAGCATTATAAGATTCCCCAAAATTTTACGTTCTGTTGAGCCTTCAAAAAAAAAAAAAATGGTTCAAATGGCTCTGTGCACTATGGGACATAACTGCTGAGGTCATCAGTCCCCTAGAACTCAGAACTACTGAAACCTAACTAACCTCAAAACATCACACACATCCATGCCTGAGGCAGGATTCGAACCTGCGACCGTAGCGGTCGTGCGGTTCCAGACTGTAGCGCCTAGAACCGCTCGGCCACACCGGCTGGCGTTGGGCCTGTAGCATAGTATATGTCGGTATAAGTCATTATGGAAATGAATGATTCAAATCAGCTGGAATAAGGTAATATACTTTTTAATATTTTACACGGAAGGCCTGTTTCGGTTTTCTGCCATTATCAAGTGGCCTGCGAAATAACCTTAGTAAGATTATCTGTACATAAAGCGTAGTTGTTGTACGTTCACATTTGCCCTGGTACTTATGTCTAGTTGGAAGTGGCAACAATATGGCATCTATAGTAAGGCCATTCTGTTATTTCTCGGTAAGAACTTACAGTCACGAAACGTAAAAATACATTTTTGTAAGATATTATTACAGCTCAGTTTTGACAGTTCTTTACTATGACGCTATATGTTTACAAAGTATATACAGCTTACCGGAGATGATGTTACCTATCATTGTATCATTTTTCTTATATTCCTTTGAACTTCATGTACGGTCGACTTAATTTTATTTGTCATTTACCTATGTCTTTTCATGTTCTATTATGTCTATAAAATTTTCTAGATAGTATTTATGTTTAAAATCTGTGTGTTCATTTAGAATTTCGTGTGAATATTTCCTTGTATAAACATAAATTTACAGTTGTTTGAGAATGTTCATAGTAAGTCCTTTCGGTATTTTGTGTAGTATTTCTAAAGCAATTTCAATTTTCTCAGCTTTGTGGTGTTCAGTTTTCAGACGTTAATAGAAGTTTGACAGATCCTATCACAGTGTCTAGTGTGTTCCTTAAATCTGGAGTTAAAATTTCGTCCGGTTGGGCCAATACAGAAACTGTTGCCATCGTTACAGCTGATTTTGTGTATTCCAGAAGTGGCTTGTTCTGAGATTTTGGTTGTGCTTGTACGCAATTTCGTTATGAGATTGTTGTTTACACGGAAAGCCAGTTGTATCTGCGTGTATTTAAAAAGCGCATTTATCTCACTTGATATTCGTCCTAGGTAAATTGTAGGTATATAGGTTGTTCTATGTTTTGTGATGGTTTCCCTGGGAAGATGTATGTCATTACGTATCGTGATGGGTTTCGGTTTGTACGCTTTTTATACAATTTTGTTACTATATCTGGATCAGAATCATTTTTGTAGGCTATGTAACAGAGTATCTTCAGTTATTTTTATATAGGTGGTTCTTCCACGGGTTAACATTGTTTTAGTAATTTTGAAGTGGTAGAAGGCATGCTTTTGTGTTTTAGGATGGTAGGAGTTGGGCTTTATTATATTGTGTGTGGTGGTTGGTTTTTTGTATATGTTAAATCTATGGCAGTTGTTGTCTTGGCTGATTTTCAGGTCAAGGTAGTTTGCCGAATCGTCTATTTCCAATTTCTTGATTTCTTCCACTCCACGATTAATAGAATAATCAGTTTACCTGTAGAAGAACCAGCTATACAAATGGAGTCATCGAAACGATAGTCTATAGTGGTGCAGCAAGGCCTGTTCCTCGCTTACCTTGAGACCATATCCATCTCGATCTTGCATGCACCTTTTTAGGTTCTATGTTGTTGCTCTCTGTGGATGCTTATTGAAAGTATCCCTATGTCATATGTATGGCATCCACCATGGCTTAGGCCATCCTTACCACCTTAGCCCAAGTTCTGACCATCGAAGGATTGCCTTGCACATTGGTGACTTGACAATGCTCACAATTCACGGCCTCTGTCTTCAAGGACTTCTGTGCCACCAGTGGTATCAAACACATCTGTAGCCCTGCGTGGTGGTGGTGGTTGTTGGGATGTTTAAGTGGGACTTGTAGCCCTGCATTCCACCCATCCTCCAATGGTGAAGCTGAACGTCTGGTACGGATTTTTAAGCAGCAGCAGAAGAAGAAGGCTATCGGATCGTCCACCACTATGGCGGCCCTTACTCTGTTCTTGAGGAATCTTCACAGCACACCGATTAACAGTCGGAGCTCCTCCATGGCCACCGGCCCCGAACCTTGCTTCACCTGCTGATACAGTCGCTGCCAGAACCTCGCTCGAGTCCCTCACACCGCTACACACAGTGTGGGCACGCTCCTACAGGAGTACTGAAACTTGGACACCAGAAACGGTAGCGTCCACCAGTGGGCGATGAATTAAATCGGTTCAAAAGTGGAAGGGGCTCGAGCGCCATCGCCACAACCAGCTTCAGTCTCAGACATGAACATGCCCTCCGCAGCCCTCTCTTCCACCACCTGGAGTCAACATGACGCTATGGTCAGAACGCTTGGCAGCTACTGCGGACGTCCTGTTGTTGTGCTGGTCCTCACCTCTGGCTCCCTGTGGATCAGTGGTTTCCCGTGGCACACCCATCTCCAGCGCTGTTCTGATGGACAATGCCTACTGCCATTCCTCCCCACAGGCTACAGCTGACGAGACTGCACCTTCGCCCGTACCTTAATTGACCCTCCAAGGCTCTGTCCAGAGCCCTTCCGCCCTTATGCACCAGTTTCGTCGCCGGCCGGGTTGGCCGAGCGGTTCTGGTCACTTCAGTCTGAAACCGCACGTCCGCTACCGGAACAGGTTCGAATCCTGCCTCGGGCATGCATTTGTGTGATGTCCTTAGGTTATTTAGGTTTAAGTAGTATGAAACGTCCCCTTTTTAAAAATTATGCAGGACTGTGCTTAAACTGACACACAATATTTTTAGCGCAACGCAATCTGACTATCAAAGATCCCTGCAAAAGAATGGCCCTGAGTAACATTAAACTATACCTTTCAGAAATCACTTACCTCACAAAAATCTTCATTACTCGAACTACTGCAATACAGCGAGCGCCACTACTGCCAGCTAAATAAAAGACTCAAACTACGGAAGGCACTAACTACTGATAGGGATAGTTAGCAAATGAAAGATATTAATAGAGAACAAACAATGTATTTACCTTAATAGTCATAATATATGTAGCAGTTCATGACAAATTACAAAACTCCGCCATCTCTCTCCCCACATCTACCACTGCTGGCGGCTCACCTCCAACTGCGCAACGCTACGCGCTGTTCACAGCCAGTTGCCTAACACTACAATGGCGAGTATTACAACAATGCAAAGCAGCCACAGACTGCACACAGCACAGCCAGTGATTTTCATACAGAGGTGGCGTTACCAATAAAAAAACCTAAACAGCCTACTTACAGTAGTTCTAAGTTCTAGGGGACTGCTGACCTCAGATGTTAAGTCCCATAGTGCTCAGAGCCATTTGAACCAGTTTTGGGGGTAAGGGATCAGCTATCGGGCTGCTTGGAAGTCGAATGACCGCCGGAGCAAATGGACCTCGACGGTTGATAGAAGGCAGTGTCGCAGCAACGCTGCACTAGCCTAGTGGGTGTGCCACCTTCTCGTCACTTGAGTTCACCGGTCAGTACTGTCCAGAGCGGCTGGTGTAAGTGCGCCGCACCTCGACCGCTCACTCAGTGGTGTACTTCACTTGATAGCGTTCGTTACTATCTTCACCATACTACTGACTACTCGTCGACGACCTCGCTCTGCTATTGATTTTCCTCTTCGGTCTCGATTTGGACTGTGGTTCGTATTTGACCTGTTGAAAGCACTGTGCCGAAAGTTCGTTTCACTTCGTTGCTGTCTAGCCGGTCAGCCCTCTGGCTCGACTCCGGCTTGGGTTTGAGTCCCGGCTGCAGGCGGTCTTCCCGCCTTGCGCCGTTATAGTTTCTCTCCTGTTTTCTTTTTCTTTTTCTTTTTTTTTTTTTTTTTTTGACGTGTGTACCGATATCGGCCTGCTTGCGGATACAGCACTTGACAGCAGTTACCTCTGTCTTACCACCGCCTACTTGCTGGGTGAGTTAACAAAATATTCCTGTGAAACCTCTCAAAAATACGTTGTTTCAGTTTATGATACTAAGACTTGCATTGCCAATTTTTGAAATAATGCAGTATGAAAACGTCAAAAGTAATTTGTTATTCAGGACAGCATAAAGAATGGCCCTTAAAATTTATGCCATCACACTGCCACGTAAATTCACAGAAACAGTACAAGGGGAAACAGTTTAACATTGCTCCCTTGTATAAAGAATCATTGACATTTACCTGACCAACAACAACTTTCGTAGTGACTTTGCCTTCAGGAACGTACGAAAGATCTTACTCTGATCCGTCGATTTCCACATCACTCTCAGATTTTTACAAATCGTCACTCAAATGCTTTTTCTCCTACAAATGCTACACATGTTACCCTACTAGCCGCCATGTTTATTGGCACTTACCACTGTTTATATGCACCAATTCTGACAAAGCTGCCGTTAGTGCGAACTTGAAAATAGAGATAAAGCTGACATTTCTCGATTTATCGTGCAGCTGCCAAGTGATATGAATAAAGCACACGACGCACCATGTTTTGCCTGCAGCAATTGTTCCCCACCGAATATCCGTTGCTATTGTTTACATCCGAGGTCTTCAGACATAGTATTTGTGCTCAGTGGTGCAACACATTCCATTTCAGTGCACGTCCTCTCTCATTTGACGCGAATTCTTCGTGTAATTAAGTTTAAAAGTTATAGTCATCAGAAAAAATGATTAGCCGATAGACTATCAAGACGACACGACTCTTGTTTTGTGAAAGAGACAAGTATAAGATGACGACTTTCTTTCTTTCTTTCACTTACGCCATAGTCCCGCAGCGATCGCAGGGTCGGTGCTGTTAGAACGGATTTGGCATCGTTAGTTTTAGGGGTGGTCGTATGCCCTTCCTGCCGCCACTTCGTACCCCCAGGGATGGAATCAGATTACCCCAGCTGTCTGCGTCTAGTGTAAATCGTGAAATAGTGCGAACGTGTGTCAAATGTCTGCGACGCGTGTAACTGAGGCGGAATGTGGGGACCAGACAGGTATTCACCTAATTGGAAGTGGAAAACCGCCTAAAAACCACATCCAGGCTGGCCAGCACACCGGCCCTCGTCGTTAATCCGCCGGGCGGATTCGATCCGGGGCCGGCGCGCCTACCCGAGTCCAGGAAGCAGCGCGTTAGCGCTCTCGGCTACCCTGGCAGGTTAAGTATGAGATGACGACTGAAAATCTGAAAAATGCCTTGTAAAGCCTGCTCCACATTACAATTATGAAACGCTTGTTGGCTCGTTGCGCTTCGTAATGCTGTACCAAAACAAAATTCTATAAAACGTATGTGCCTTTAAGAAAAATGTACAATTTATCGAAACTCTTTTCTTCTCGGAACTACCTCATGTTGGAATAGGTCCTTGTTCCATACAGCGAGTCAATTATTCATCAAATGTCAAGTACAGTGTTAAAAACTTTGGAGTTTGATTTCGAATGACATGTTATAAACTCGGCTATATGGAGTCGGCAGGTACAGTAATGTCCCTCCTCACCCCCATGACCCGCCCCAGACACAGTGAGAGACGTCAGCAGCTGCAGGTGGGCTCACGGCACAGGCGACTGCGGCGGTCTTGCCACCTGCTGAGGTTCCACGCGGTTGGTCAAAGAGGCAAAGTGTGGCAGCGGAGCTCCGCCCACCAGACCGCAGCCGCACCGACGTCGCCGCGCTGGGCCGGAACTTCGGCCGTTTGCTGCCAGACTGGTGGGAGGCCCTCGCTGCTGCGCCACCAGCGGGGACAAAGGGAGGGCGCAGCTGCAGGCCGACCTCGTAAGTGCCGGGGCATGACCCCAGCACCCCGGAGTGGGATGACAGGAGGGACAGAAAGTCGTATAGGGAGCATGAGACCATCACGAATAAGTTACACTACTGGCCATTAAAATTGCTACGCCACGAAGATAACGTGCTACAGACGCGAAATTTAACCTACAGGAAGAAGATGCTGTCATATGCAAATGATTAGCTTTTCAGGGCATTCACACAAGGTTGGTGCCGGTGACGACACCAATAACGTGCTGACACGAGGAAAGTTCCCGACCGATTTCTCATACACAAACAGCAGCTGACCGGCGTTACCTGGTGAAATGTTGTTGTGATGCCTCGTGTATGGAGGAGAAATGCGTACCATCACGTTTCCGACTTTGATAAAGTTCGGATTGCAGCCTGTCGCGATTGCGGTTTGTCTTATCGCGACATTACGGCCCGCATTGGTCAAGATCCAATGACTGTTAGCAGAATACGGAATCGGTGGGTTCAGGACGGTAATATGGAACGCCATGCTGCATCCCAATGGCCTCGTATCACTAGCAGTTGAGATGACAGACATCTTATCCGCATGGCTGTAACGTATCGTGCAGCCACGTCTCGATCCCTGAGTCAACAGATGGGAACGTTAGCAAGACAATAACCATCTGCACGAACAGTTCGACGACGTTTTCAGCAGCATGGACTATCAGCTCGGAAACCGTGGCTGCGGTTACCCTTGACGCTGTATCACAGACAGGAGCGCCTGCGATGGTGTACTAAACGACGAACCTGGGTGCACGAATGGCAAAACATCATTTTTTCGGATGTATCCAGGTTCTGTTTACAGCATCATGATGGTCGCATCCGTGTTTGGCGACATCGCGGTGAACGCACATTGGAAGTGTGTATTCGTCATCACGACACTGACGTATCACCCACGCGATGGTATGCGGTCCCATTCGTTACACGTCTCGGTCACCTCTTGTTCGCATTGACGGCACTATGAACAGTGGACGTGTTACAATGGATGTGTTACTACCCGTGGCTCTACCTTTCATTCTATCCCTACGAAACCCTACATTTCAGCAGGATAACGCACGACCGCATGTTGCGGGTTCTGTACGGGCCTTTCTGGATACAGAAAATCTTCGACTGTCGCCCTGGCCAGCACATTCTCCTGATCTCTCACCAATTGAAACGTCTGGTCAATGGTGGCCGAGCAACGGGCTCGACAGAAAACGCCGGTCACTACTCTTGATGAACTGTGGTATCGTGTTGAAGCTTTGTGAGCAGCTGTAGCTGTACACGTCATCCAAGCTCTGTTTGACTCAATGCCCAGGAGTATCAAGGTCGTTATTACGGCCAGAGGTGGTTGTTCTGATTTCTCAGGATCTATGCACCCAAGTTGCGTGAAAATGTAACCACATGTCAGTTCTAGTATAATATATTTGTCCAATGAATACTCGTTTATCACCTGCATGTCTTCTTGGTCTAGCAATTTTAATGGCCAGTAGTGTAAATCAGTACTGCCACATGCTGGATAGTTCACTGAGTGAAATGTCATAATGAGTAAGCACATGACATTAAATAACGCGTTTCGAGTAACCAGTCATTAGATATTCTGAAAATAGAGGATATATCCTCATGAAATAAAAATATTAGCAACAGCACCGTACCTGTGCGAGGTTTATAATAACCGTATACTTTTTACACTTACCAGTAGTATTACTTTACAGTGTGTCTTTTACATTGGCTGTTTGTATTTTCACAAAAAGATTTGATTTTCTAATTATCTACACATATTATGCCTGACATGCGAACGGTAGCTGTCGACAATTGAATATGTATATATTTTTCATTGTTTTCGTTAAGCTTCCATTGCTGTAAATAACGTATTGTACTTTTCTTTACTATTTGACGCTGAGGGCGCCACCTTGAGCAGACTAGTGCCCCCATGTGTAGTCGATGCTTCATAGTGATGTCACCTTACTACCACTAGCAATCTGCCTCTGACAGTGCCAAAGAAACTGGTATAGGCACGCGTATTCAGATACACAGGTATGTAAACAGAAAGAATACGGCAGTGCATGATAAGTGCCTGGCGGTGTTGTTGGATCGGTTACTGCTGCTGCAGTGGCAGGTTAGCAAAATTGAAGTGAGTTTGAACGCGTTGTTATAGTCGGCACACGAGCAATGGGGCACAGTATCTCTGAGGTGGCGATGAAGTGGGGATTTTCCCGTACGACCATTTCACCAGTGTACCGTGAATATCAGGAATCCGGTAAAACATCAAATCTCCGACATCACTGTGGCTGGAAAAAGTTCCTGCAAGAACGGCACCGACGGCTACCAAAGAGAATCGTTCAACGTGACTGAAGTGCAATCCTTCCTTAAATTGCTCCAGATTTCAATGTTGGGCCATCAACAACCGTTGCAGTATAATGACTTTTCTGGAGACTAGAAATCTACTCTGTAGGAATCAGCATGGGTTTCGAAAAAGACTATCGTGTGAAACCCAGCTAGCGCTATTCCTCCACAAGACTCAGAGGGCTATAGACATGGGTTCCCAGATAACAGCCGTGTTTATTGATTTCCGCAAGGTGTTTGGTACAGTTCCCCACAGTCGTTTAATGAACAAAGTAAGAGTATTTGGACCGTTGCTATTCACAATATACATAAATAACCTTGTGGATAACATCGCAAGTTCACTGAGGCTTTTTACGGATGATGCTGTAGTATATCAAGAGGTTGCAACAATGGAAAATTGTACTGAAATGCAGGAGGATCTGCAACGAATTGACGCATGGTGCAGGGAATGGCAATTGAATCTCAATGTAGACAAGTGTAACGTCCTGCGAATACACAAAAAGAAAGAACCCTTATCATTTAGCTACAGTATAGCAGGTCAGCAACTGAAAGCAGTTAATTCCATAAATTATCTGGGAGAAGGCATTAGGAGCGATTTAAAATGGAATGATCATATAAAGTTGATTGTCGGCAAAGCAGATGCCAGACTGAGTTTCATTAGAAGAATCCTAAGGAAATGCAATCCGAAAACAAATGAAGTAGGTTACAGTACACTTGTTCGCCCACTGCTTGAATACTGCTCACCAGTGTGGGATCCATACCAGATGGGGTTGATAGAAGAGATAGAGAAGATGCAACGGAGAGCAGCGTGCTTCGTTACAGGATCATTTAGTAATGGCGAAAGCGTTACGGAGATGATAGATATACTCCAGTGGAAGACTCTGCAGGAGAGACGCTCATTAGCTCGGTACGGGCTTTTGTTGAAGTTTCGAGAACATACCTTCACCGAGGAGTCATGCGGTATATTGCTCCTTCCTACGTATATCTCGCGAAGAGACCATGAGGATACAATCGGTGAGATTAGAGCACACACAGAGGCATACCGACAATCTTTATTTCCACGAACAATACGAGACTGGAATAGAAGTGAGAATCGATAGAGGTACTCACACCGTCAGGTGGCTTGCGGAATATGGATGTAGATGTAGATGAACCATTCAACGAAACAACATCGATATGGGCTTTCAGAGCCGACAGCCCACTCGTGTACCATTGATGAGTGCACGACACAAAACCTTAGGCCTCGCCTGGGCCTGTCAATACCGACATTGAACTGTGTGTTCGGACGAGTCTCGTTTCAGATTGTATCGAATTTAGGCACGTGCACAGGTATGGAGACAACCTCATGAATCCACGGACCTTGCATGTCCGCAGGGTACTGTTCAAGCTGGTGGAGACACTGTAATGGTGAGGAGCGTGTCATATTGGACCCCTGATACGTTTAGATACGACTGTGGCAGGTGAGAAGTACTTAAGCATCCTGTGTGATCACCTGCATCCATTCGCGTCCACTGTACATTTCGACGAACTTGGGCAATTCCAGCAGGACAGTGCGACACCCCACACATCCAGAATTGCTCAAAAATGGCCCTGAGCACTATCGGACTCAACTGCTGAGGTCAGAAGTCCCCTAGAACTTAGAACTACTTAAACCTAACTAACCTAAGGACAACACACACATCCATGCCCGAGGCAGGATTCGAACCTGCGACCGTAGCGGTCGCGCGGTTCCAGACTGTAGCGCCAGAACCACTCGGCCACCAGCGGCCGGCACCAGAATTGCTACAGAGTGGCTCCAGGAACACTGTTCTGAGTTTAAACACTTCCGCTGTCCGCCAAACTTACCAAACATGAATAGTATTGAGTATATCTGGGATGCCTTCACACCCTCATACTCTTACGACTTTATGAGCAGCCGTGCAGGATTTATGGTGTCAATTCCCCCCAGCTGTACTTCAGACATTAGTCGAGTCCATGCCACGTTGTGATGCGGCACTTCTGCGCCCTCGCGGGGCCCTACGCGATATTAGGTAGGTGTACCAGATTAATTCTCTCTTCAGTGTATGTACTCAAGACGCATTTTCAGTTTTGTGAACAGCACAATGAACTTGATAAGTGTTTATTTTGTTGTAACGAATGTTTCCTCTTGTTTATACGGCATGTAATTGTAGTTAATTTTTTATTTCACGACAATCCGTCCCCTATTTTCAGAATATCCGATGATAGGTAAACCCACAAAGCGTTATATTAAATTCATTTGTCTACTAAATGATGACATTTAATTTGTACAGTATCGGTGCAGTCGGATAGCGTAATGTTCTGTCTGGCAACACGGATGACGCTGGACGTGGAGGGGTTGCACATGAACATGTGATACACCATCTAGGCCCGTTGGACCACGCTGGTGTCACGTTGTTTGTCCGCAGCGCTTGTTTTAGTCAAGAAGGTCTTTCTTGTGCTGTCTGACACAGAGTGACGGCAATTTCGAGAGCGGAAAGCAGCCACATCCTGCTTCAGAGTTGGACACAGTGCAACGGATACGTCTGCAAAACTTGAGCAGGCTGTGGAGAAGTGCAGAAGGAAGTTAGTCAGTTGAATATGAAGTTCACAGTACTGGAAATCCCTGAGTTTTAAGAACGCTTGCAAATGTCGACAGTGTCCGGGACCTTGTGCTTGGAGATCATCGGTTGAGAGTCAGGTTTATTGTAGCAGAGTTGAATTTCATACACACCACCGTTCAGCGGACTGACTAGTGAGTTGGGAATGAGAAAAATCTTTTTCAAAAACCTTACACAAGACCAACAGGACAGGTGCATTGATTTCTTGGAACGGATCCAAAATGGTTCACATTCCCTGGAATGTGTAATTACCAGTTACGATACTTTCATTTTTGAGTAAGATCTGAAAACCAAGCGCCACAGCGTGGAATGACACACGCCAAGCTCTCCAAGGTAAGAAAAGAAACAGTAGGCGACAAACTTATCGAGATGTTCACGACAGACAACGCAAAAGGGATACATATTGAGATCAAACGTCAAAAACAACTACATGTTGCATCAGGACAGTGCATCTTGTCTCACAGTAACCATTTTTTGGGCAACAGGAACATTCCGGTGGCTCCCCAGTCTCGTAATTTGCTCGATTTGAATCCTTGTGACTATTTTCTCCTCCCAGTGTTGAAAACACACCTCAGCTGGCGTTTCTGGGAACCCGTGGACAACATTAGAAAGGCTGTAACTGAACAGCTCTTCCGAGTGCTACTATGAGTGGAAGAACCGTCTCCAGCAAAAAATGGTTCAAATGGTTCTGAGCACTATGGGACTTAACATCTGTGGTCATCAGTCCCCTAGAACTTAGAGCTACCTAAATCTAACTAACCTAAGGACATCACACACATCCATGCCCGAGGCAGGATTCGAACCTGCGACCGTAGCAGTCACGCGGTTCCGGACTGCGCGCCTAGAACCGCTAGACCACCGCGGCCGGCCGTCTCCAGCACTGTGCTGCTTTCCGAGGCAAGCGGGTTGAAAGAGGCAATGTTCAATTGCAGCATTACTGGAACAAGAAAGGTGAAAAAATCAGGCTTGTTATTTCATTCACACATCTTGTAACTTATGATTATGGTCGACTGAATGTACTAGAGAGTGATCCATACGTGTACACAAACCTTGTAAAACTGAAACACATGGATAGAACATACATTTTAAGTCAAGAAGTATCAAATGAGACAGAAGTACAACCAATGAGGGTATGTTGCCTGCTTAGCGGTCATTTTGGAAGCCGCCATCTTGGATGCAACAAGTAAATTTGAAAGAGAAAGGGGATCATCTTATATACCAGAAAGATTGAGAGTTACAAGGCAAAAACAAATGGCTGCGTTCAAATGGCTCTGAGCACTATGGGACTTAACAACTGAGGTCATCAGTCCCCTGGACTTAGAACTACTTAAACCTAACTAATCTAAGGACATCACACACATCCATGCCTGAGGCAGGATTCGAACCTACGACCGTAGCAGCAGCGCGGTTCCGGACTGAAGTGCCTAGAACCGCTCGGTCACAGGGGCCGGCACAAAAACAGAAGTGTTTTTAATTTGGCAATAGCTTTATTCTCTCTCGAGCTGTGTCGCATTTTGTACATAATGACGGAAATTATGGTGATAAAACGTAAAGACTAGGGGATGTACTCGGTGTGATGTGGAGCAAATTGGAACATTGTCTGTATTCGCTTTGTCTATTCCACAGGACTTTAACCAACACATGTTAAGGAATGCGAGAAGATGCCAACAATCCACTCTCTGAGGTGCGCGAAGTTTGTGGTCTTCACTACAAGCACAACTGCCTTCACAATCCCCAAAGATACAAATCCAACAGATTTAAATCGGCGAAACATGATGGTGACTCCACCGGATCATTACCACCACCACCTATGCAACTCCAGAGAATATATACCACGACATCTAGTCCGGAAACATGTTGGGCACCACCATGCTGAAAGAAAGTAAGGAATATATCGTCTTCAGACAGCACCAATGGCACCACATATTCGTCTACCGACGTACATGCAACCCATACTGCGCATAAAGGCATTAATATGAACTCTATTAATTGCTTTGCGTAATTTCGATTCGTGAAATTCGTGTTTAATATGCATCTAGTTGAGGAATATTTTAATACGAGGGCAGTTCAAAAAGTAACAACAAACTATCGGTATTAAATACAGTTAACACGTGAGGCATTTGAAACTCCCGGGAAGTGAAGGTGCATTCTCTGAAAATGTTCCGACAGATGCCGACAGATGGAAAAGCAGTTGAAACAATATGGCCGTGTTCTTAGCTGTGTGCACTGTAGAAGAAAAGCGATTAGTAACACGAGTCTTGTGGTCGAAGGGCGTAAAACGTCGAGAAATCCACAGAAGTAAGCTGGAATGGTATGGAGATAGCTGCATTAGCAAGAGAAGAGTGGGAGATGCCTTTAAAAGGGGAATTAGGTAGGTCGAAGACGAGCAACGCTCTAGTCGTTCCAACACGGCCGTCATCGACGAGAATGTGGGACCCGCTGATCCCTTGATTGTTGAGAACCGGCGTATTTCTTTAGAAGCCTTAGCCATGGAACTGAGTACCAGTGTCGGATTCGCTCATACCATTATTAGTGAAGTTATCAAGTATCGTTCTTTGCGTGCACGATGTGTGCCTGGGTTGCTCACACATGAACACAAGATGGTGCATGTTCAGGCTGCCACAGCCGGCCGAAGTGGCCGTGCGGTTCTGGGCACTTCAGTCTGGAACCGCGAGACCACTACGGTCGCAGGTTCGAATCCTGCCACGGGCATGGATGTGTGTGATGCCCTTAGGTTAGTTAGGTTTAAGTAGTTCTAAGTTCTAGGGGACTGATGACCTCAGAAGTTGAGTCCCATAGTGCTCAGAGCCATTTGAACCAGGCTGCCACATCATTTCTGGCGCGATATGACGATAAAGGGTACGACTTCTTGACACGTATCATCACAGGAGACGAAACGTGGGTGCATCAGTATGAACGAGAAAGCAAAAGACAGTCTTGAGTACGGCGACTCGTGTTCACTTCAGAAAAAAAAAAAAAATCTCAGTCGTCTGCCGAAAAGGTCCTTACCAACATATTCAGGGATATGAATGGGTCGACTTTGGAGCACTTTCGGCAAAGGGTGAAACAATTAACAGTAGACGGTCCATTGCCATGTTTGGGAGTGAGTTGCAACCCTTGCGTCGTCCGCAAATTGAGGTAAGCAATGATGAGCTTAAAGAAGCGCTGTACTCTTGGTTTCGGGCACAAACAAAAACCTTTTAATCGAATGGAACAGAAAAGTTGGTGCAATGATTTTAGAAGTGCATTGAAAAGGAGGAAAAATGACTTCTTGTTTGTGTCTGTAAGCGAGATATATGCTTCGCAAGAAGTAGTTTGCTGTTACTTTTTGAGTCACACTCGTATTTCATTTTCCGTATTGTTTCTATAAACACAAATAAATACGACAGTCAGTTCCTGTACTAAATTAAAAAACACGTAAATCCGTACACAATTACAAAGTCAACTATATGCTTACTCCCATTAACATATTCAATACACATAATGTCTTCCCTATTCAAATGTTTGCGAGAACTGCCATTGGCCCTTAAACTAAAAATACAGTAAGCATAGCAACCCTTTATCAAAGCACGTCGCTATGTCACCGCCAACCTACAAGCTTTTTCGTGCGTTCTTCGTTTTTGCTCACACCGCATAGCATATATTCTAGGATAGAAGGCAGTCCAAAAACAGTTAGGAATTCCACCATAAAAATCAATTTTACGGGTGATCGGTGATCCGACACCATACCTTTGGATCCATAGTCGCCCACTTCATCAATGTGACACACCTGGTAGTTATAATTAAACTTTCCCTGTATAAGACGTTATAACATGGAAACTAATTACCGCACGCGTTCCAAACTTGGTAGCATTAATGTCCAGAGTGTGGGGTGCATGATTTTCATGGCGTCATAGTGCCACTGTCCAGTTCCAACTATGACCAACAGGTGCCGTGATCAGTCATCGTGATTCATGGTCTCACACACCTGACCAGTCGCATTGGCCTTGTTGACGTGTCAAATCAAATGTTCAAATGTGTGTGAAATCTTATGGGACTTAACTGCTAAGGTCATCAGTCCCTAAGCTTACACACTACTTAACCTAAATTATCCTAAGGACAAACACACACACCCATGCCTGAGGGAGGTCTCGAACCTCCGCCGGGACCAGCCGCACTATCCATGACTGCAGCGCCTTAGACCGCTCGGCTAATCCGTTGACGTGTCAACATGTGCTTAGACAAAAGGAGCAGGGCATTATTGGTGAAGTTCTATTATGAAAACATCAGTAATCTTGCAGCTGTACTTCGAGGATATCGGTGGTTGAGAGGATTACGGAAGGGTTTTCTTTCTCCACCTGCTGGGCGTAGCTTGATGAAGAAGTTCGAATCAACTGGAAGACGGCCGACGACCGGCTGCACCACAGGTGGTTGATGAATTCGCTGTTACTATGGTAGACTACGCCGAGCGCAATTCCCGATCGTCAGGCAGTGCGCATGCTGTGTCACGACAGTTGAGCATCCCGCCATCCATTCTACGGAAGGTGCTTCGAACCATTCTCAGGTGGTATCCGTACAAGATCCATATCGTCCAGCAGCTTGCACCACAGGACGCACAACGATGTGCTGACTTCGCTCTCCACTTCTCGCGAGGATTGAAGATGAGAGCTGCTCCTGCACCGTTCTATGGATAGACGAAGCTCATTTTCCTCTGGCGGTTGATGTGAACACACAGAATCACTTATCTCCACCGCCAGTCACTGTGCATAAAGTACCTCTGTATGGTGAACGTGTCACTGTATGGTGAGACTTCACGGCTACGTTCATCGTTGGCCCATTCATTTTTGAACAGGCTGGCACACAAGGACGAAAGACGTGCAGCGTGACTGGTCAGCGTTACTAGGGTATGCTTCGCCAGGATATCATACCCGCCCTACATGAGAGAGACGCATTAAACTCAGACGTTCTTGATGCGAGATGGGGCCCCAAAGTGAAGTTCAGCTGATTCTGCGAAACACATTTGGAAACGATCGAAGTATCAGCCGATCGTTTCCAAATGCTTGGTCAGCATGGTCACCTGGTCTCACTCCCTGTGACTTCTGGGTGAGGGGCTACCCGAAGGACAGGGTTTACCAGGGCAACGTTCTCACATGTGCTGATCTGAAGCGCAGCATACCAAGAGAGGTGGTCAGCGTACCTAGTCCATTCATACTATTCTAAACGCTTATGGGCGCCATATTGAACCCCTTTTGTAGCAGTAATGGTATCGGTCTGAAATGGTATGATGTACCTTAGCAGAACATTAAAAGTATTTGAATGGAATTGATTCTGCGTTATTTCTCTTCCCCATATCCTTGACGTTAGTGCTACCAATCTTGGTATTCGTACTGTAATTGGCTTCTGTGTGCTGTGTTATATTTAGGGAAAGTTTAATTATAGCCAACCGGTATATAAAGATCACTAACAGCTGTGCTCTGTTGTCTTCGCAAGAGTTTAAAAGTCTATTAGGGTAACCTTTTTTTTTTTTTTTTGGTAGCTCAATAGCAGTCACAAAGATGAGAGTATGGAATGTGAGCAACTGGTTAAGTTGATAATCTTTCAGGTCATGAACTCCAGAGCATTTCAGAGTCTAAAGTTCAAATGTCTGGCCAGCAAGGTTTAATTTTTCCACGGGTTCTCTAGTTTACTTAAGGCTGCGTCGTAGCGAGCTGTTGACTGATATTTCATGCAGGAAGAGAGAGACTACTCTGAGGTCGTTGCCCTCGGGTCGAAACACTTGGCTGAAGTACGCTCGGCTAATTCTTTACAGCAGTAAAAGGGACATTATATCTGCTCCAGGAGGGCGGGAAAATGTACGACCCCGATTAAAGAGCAGCTCGCTAACGTCGGAGAATCGTGTCTCAAACCGACTGCTTTGCGACCAGCTAGTTAACACTCGCGGAAATAAATTGCTTTTACAAGTGAAACTGCAGTCTCCCAATTCGGCAAGTTTTACAAAGTGAACGTGCAATCAGACTTGGAAATTATGAAATCCTCAGGGAAATATAATGGTAGACTACAGCAAAGGTTCACATTTTAACGAACTGATGATCTATTCTTCTGAGAAACACAAAATAAAACGAAATTCTGACCCTACAAAAAGTATACTAATTAGGTACAAATTAGATAATGACAACAAAATAAATATAATTAAGACAGAAGTGCAAACAGATTCCCATAATTTAACTAATCATCACAAATGCTCGTATCAGAAAAATTCCACACCATTCAGACTGTTCGTAAATCTGTTGCTAACTCACATACACTCCTGGAAATTGAAATAAGAACACCGTGAATTCATTGTCCCAGGAAGGGGAAACTTTATTGACACATTCCTGGGGTCAGATACATCACATGATCACACTGACAGAACCACAGGCACATAGACACAGGCAACAGAGCATGCACAATGTCGGCACTACTACAGTGTATATCCACCTTTCGCAGCAATGCAGGCTGCTATTCTCCCATGGAGACGATCGTAGAGATGCTGGATGTAGTCCTGTGGAACGGCTTGCCATGCCATTTCCACCTGGCGCCTCAGTTGGACCAGCGTTCGTGCTGGACGTGCAGACCGCGTGAGACGACGCTTCATCCAGTCCCAAACATGCTCAATGGGGGACAGATCCGGAGATCTTGCTGGCCAGGGTAGTTGACGTACACCTTCTAGAGCACGTGGGGTGGCACGGGATACATGCGGACGTGCATTGTCCTGTTGGAACAGCAAATTCCCTTGCCGGTCTAGGAATGGTAGAACGATGGGTTCGATGACGGTTTGGATGTACCGTGCACTATTCAGTGTCCCCTCGACGATCACCAGTGGTGTACGGACAGCGTAGGAGATCGCTCCCCACACCATGATGCAGGGTGTTGGCCCTGTGTGCCTCGGTCGTATGCAGTCCTGATTGTGGCGCTCACCTGCACGGCGCCAAACACGCATACGACCATCTTTGGCATCAAGGCAGAAGCGACTCTCATCGCTGAAGACGACACGTCTCCATTCGTCCCTCCATTCACGCCTGTCGCGACACCACTGGAGGCGGGCTGCACGATGTTGGGGCGTGAGCGGAAGACGGCCTAACGGTGTGCGGGACCGTAGCCCAGCTTCATGGAGACGGTTGCGAATGGTCCTCGCCGATACCCCAGGAGCAACAGTGTCCCTAATTTGCTGGGAAGTGACGGTGCAGTCCCCTACGGCACTGCGTAGGATCCTACGGTCTTGGCGTGCATCCGTGCGTCGCTGCGGTCCGGTCCCAGGTCGACGGGCACGTGCACCTTCCGCCGACCACTGGCGACAACATCGATGTACTGTGGAGACCTCACGCCCCACGTGTTGAGCGATTCGGCGGTACGTCCACCCGGCCTCCCGCATGCCCACTATACGCCCTCGCTCAAAGTCCGTCAACTGCACATACGGTTCACGTCCACGCTGTCGTGGCATGCTACCAGTGTTAAAGACTGCGATGGAGCTCCGTATGCCACGGCAAACTGGCTGACACTGACGGCGGCGGTGCACAAATGCTGCGCAGCTAGCGCCATTCGACGGCCAACACCGCGGTTCCTGGTGTGTCCGCTGTGCCGTGCGTGTGATCATTGCTTGTACAGCCCTCTCGCAGTGTCCGGAGCAAGTATGGTGGGTCTGACACACCGGTGTCAATGTGTTCTTTTTTCCATTTCCAGGAGTGTATATTTAAATTCACTAACACAATAAATAACTCTAAATTCTCACAACCATTCATTTAGTATTTCAGAGAACCACATGCTTTAGTCTCAGAGGCAGCTGAAATAAATGCAAGTCCCATGATTCACACCATCAGACACTTGCTGAAGTCTGTCCCGACTGGCTTTCAGATTTTCGGCGCAACTTAACAACGAATTTTATGAAATCTTCCGCAAATGTTAACGTATTTCCGCCCAAAATCGATCACTTTACTTAGTCTTTCAGCTCAAACACACACTCATAAAGCAAGCTACCTGCTCGGTGATTTAAAACACAATGACACTGAGCGGCCATTCGCACCCCCTAATGACATTTCTAATCCCTTCAAAATATGTGAAACGAACAAATAGGACCACAATTTAAAATATATACAACCAACAGATAGTATGTAAGTGTTGAGAGTAGCAACTCTACTCTGTTCCCTCTCAGACCACACATAGTTAAAGCTAGTAGTTTTGTCGGAAATAATTTGTATGCTATTTACACACATACAAAGACACCATGACAAGTACACAGTTAACAGTAGATCTGGCTTGCTGATGAAAAGCGCGTTTTCTTGAGCTCTGCTCAGTGATGATGTTGCAATTTACATAAGCAGCATCACTTTCATCTGACTTACGTCTTTATTAATGGCTAAAGGTATATTTTTAATTACCAATAAAGTAATGTAAAAATACGCATATACCGTATAGAAAAACAAAGAACGGTTAGTTTTGAGAGAAGGTGAGGAGGTATGGGTGCCCTAACACATTTACGAAATTTACAATAATTAAAATATGCTACAATCACGTCTATATAATAGTTATCGACGTGCGAACTTCAATGAAGGTAGCTGGGGTCCTCAACTACCGTTTAACACCTTGAATATAAATATTGTTCAAAGCGTTTGTGAGCATATTGTACTGTCGCTGCCTATTCCGACTGTATATATCGACAGTCGCCTCTGTGCCGAGTGCAATCATAGGGGAGTCGTGGCTTAGCTTTCGTCGCGTGTGTGTCATGCAGTGTCAATACCGTGGCTGCAGAACACAATTTACTAAAATTCTGTAAAAGTAATTAAAATTCTTGCCCTGGAAATTATGTGTCTTATATCAGTGTTGACGGTGATTTATTTGAGAAGTGATAATTCCAAAATCCTGTGTCGTTGCTCGTCAACAATGGTTGTGGAATAACTAACGTGTACTGGTCAGTGATCTGTGTTAGCATAAGTGAGAGCGAGAGACATATAAGCAGTTGGACCAAATAACACGAATGAAGATACTTTTCGGCCGGAAATCATACGACAAAATCTTGAAACAGCTGCATCGCGATCGGTCACGCGTAGGCTCGTGAAAGTACACTGAAGGGCCAAAGAAACTGATATAGGCGTGCGTATTCAAATACAGAGATATGTGTACAGGCAGAATACGGTGCTGCGGTCGGCACCGCCTATATAAGACGACAAGTGTCTGGTGCAGTTAGACCTGTTACTGTTGCTACAATGGCAGGTTATCAAGATTTAAGTGAGTTTGAATGTGGTGTTATAGTCGGAGCACAAGCGGTGGGACACAGCATTTCTGAGGTAGCGATGAAGCGGGGGTATTCCTGTGCGACCATTTTGCGAGTGTACCGTGAATATCAGGAATCTGGTAAAGCATCAAATCTCCGACATCGCTGTAGCCGGAAAAAGAACCTGCAAGAACGGAACCAACGTCGACTGAAGAGAATCGTTCAACGTGACAGAAGTACAACCCTTCCGCGAATTGCTGCAGATTTCAATGCTGGGCCATCAACAAGTACCGGCATGTGACCCAGTTAAAGAAACATCATCGATATGGGCTTTCGGAGGAGACAGCCCACTCGTGTACCCTTGATGACTGCACGACACAAAGCTTTACCACTTGCCTGGTTCTGTCAACACCGACATTGGGCTCTTCATGATTGGAAAAACGTTGCCTGGTCGGACGAGTCTCGTTTCAAATTGTATCGAGCGCATGGACGTGAACGGGTATGGAGAAAACGTCATGAATCCATGGACCCTGAACGTCAGCAGGGAACTGTTCACGCTGGTGGAGGATCTGTAATAGTGTGAGGTATGTGCAGTTGGAGTGATATGGGACCCCCTGATACTTCTCGATACGATCTAACAGATGACACATACGTAAGCATCCTATCTGATTACCTGCATCCATTCATGTCCATCGTGCATTGCGAAGGACTTGGGTAGTTCCAGCAGAACAATGCGACACCCCACACGTCCATAATTGCTACATAGTGGGTCCAACAACACTCTTCAGAGTTTAAACACTTCCGCTGGCCACGAGAAACTCCCCAGACATGAACATTTTGAGCATATCTGGGATGCCTTGTAACGTGCTGTTCAGGAGGGATCTCCACCTCCTCGCACTCTTGCGCATTTATGGACAGCCCTGCCGGATTCATGGCGTCTGTTCCCTCCAGCACTACTTCAGATATTAGTCGATTCCATGCCACATCGCGCTGCGGCACTTCTGACTTCTCGCGGGGGCCTTACACGATATCAGGCAGGAGTACCAGTTTCTTTGGCTCACCAATGTAACTAGTAACACCAGTGTAATGGGTTAACACCAATTGTAAGAACTATGTCACTCATCTAGAATCATAAGAACGTATTCGAACAGTGGATTTCAGGTATGTGTGCTCCAAGCATATAAACTGACTTAAAATCTTTTCGACAATAGACTTCAGTAAATTCTAGTTGACTGCGTGGCTGAATTTCATCGAACATTTGATGATATTCGTTGTCAACAGTGTCATAGAAATCTGAAGCGGTTGATTAACTGAATATGCTTGTATGTTACCAGATAACGTTAGATCTCAAAGTCTGAGATTTGCCCCAACGTGCCACAACTGATTAGCATTACAGGACCATATCTGGGGAACAGCAAGAAAAAAGCCGGCACGATAAAACCAGGTACGGAAGGTGAAACGGGTAATAGTGTCTAACGGGCACAAAATTCTAACAATCAAGGAAGTAAGGAGCCACTAGGATCGGGCGAGGAAGCAGGGCCAAGTGCTGGTAGAAGTAACAACACCTTACTACTAATGCGTTTATGAAAGCTAGCTAAAATACAATATACAATCTGCCAAGATAATGAATATAGGGAGAATCAAACCTTAAGAAACTAGTTAATCAACAATTTAACATTGTACGATACAACATAGTACTGTGTATGCCTTAAGGGCTGCAATCGCAAAGAAAGCCTGAAGGGCCAATTTAGCAAGAATACATATAACGTGTTTAGCCTGAAGGGCTAGTAAATTTGCAAACCAAAATTCACTTCACTTCAAAATTTAAGATATAAAAGGCCAATACCACAGACCAAGAAAATATTCAAATATAAACGTATGAACAGAAGGTTTGAAACTGAAGGGCCACCAAAATAGTTAACTAGACTTTAGTTAAAG
This sequence comes from Schistocerca serialis cubense, assembly GCF_023864345.2. Taxonomy (NCBI): domain Eukaryota; kingdom Metazoa; phylum Arthropoda; class Insecta; order Orthoptera; family Acrididae; genus Schistocerca; species Schistocerca serialis. Next base: position 16,678,391 of record NC_064644.1, on the reverse strand, counting down.
AGGAGATTTTCCAACAGTTTAGGCGAGGCAGTGGGAAACAATAAAGAGGCCTGAAGGGCCGTGCAACTTTCAGTAAGGGGCCTGAAGGGCCAAATTAACAACAAGATAAGAAAATCTTAAAAAACATCAACTGGAAAATAACAACTGTTTATTAACAGCTCGACCTTAAGGGCCAGGTAATAAATGAAATTAGTCAAACAAATTCTGCAATAAGTAATGGCCAGGAATTTATCAGTAAGCCGGCCTTAAGGGCCCCAGTACACTAACAAGGCAGGTTAAGTATTAAAACTGGATTTCGAAGCCTTAAGGGCTGTAGAGCTTCCAAAAGGGGGGCCTGAAGGGCCAGTTCATCAAGGCACTTAATAAACAGCTCAGCCTGAAGGGCTGGCCGATGGTTAAGGTTAGGCAAGTTCTCAAAAATAGAAGAGAAATCAACAAATTTATCAGTAATGGAGCCTTAAGGGCCACAGTACATTTAGAATCCACATTAAGCATTAAGAACTATCATACAGCGAAGCAATTCCCTAAAACTTGGCTATCTTAAATAAACCAATTGATACTATCCAGCTTAAAACCTAGGGACAGCAATACATGCATATACTTCTAAAAGGTAAACTTGCATAAAATCTAAATTTAAAATGCAAACAATCGCATACCAACATGGCCAACAAATTTACAAAAGTTTAACCACAGTTGCTGAGTATGAAATACAAGCAGCTACCAATCAGTCATCGTGCCCCAATATCATGATTTACAATCTTCAGGTAGTACAAAACAGGAAAAATACAAGGCGAGCCCCAAAGAGGAATTAAATGATGCCCTTCAATTACAAATCATTAAACCGCAGCGTAAAGCTGCCACATTTCACAAACTGGAGTAAAGGCCGCCAGCTCAATCGACACTGTTCATATAGGCAAACATACAAATAAAATTCTCTAACCCTGTAAAATTTTCATTCTAAAAGGGAGCTGATAATAACATACGGTATTAAAAGAACCTTTAAGATGAACACATGCACCAACAACTTTTAAGGTATGCACAGCCACGCACTTTGCAAATTTCTTTTCTTTCTCTCACATACATAGAACACGTAGCCTTGGGACTGATTACCAAATTGGTCACAAGAATCAATAGATAGCCACCATCACATCAGAGCCTAATTAGACAGTCTCCTAGTGTGACATGACAGAGCAACCGTTCACATTCACAGCCTTAGATTCAACATGTTCTACTATCCTCGTTGTACAGCATCGACCATGTCCGGAGTGCCTACTGCACTTTTTAACCAAGCAATTCACGCTCACGTCGACGCCTAACCGAGGAACCAGCCCAGCAGTAAAAGAACAACCACCACACTCCAAGTCAAACTCCGCAATCGCAGTGCAGAACTAACATTCAAGCTTTTCCTTCATAGGTTCAGAACCGGCGAGCTAAACCGGTGGACGGAAAACACACAATGTCGGCGGCAGCAACATAAAGGAAGTCGCAAACACCACCCTAATACAAGGCAATAGCAAGTCAAAAGCACAATGGCAATAGCGAAATATACTCAACTTCAGTCCCGGAGGAAGACCCGCCGCCCTCAGTGCTCAAAACATTCCCGGAGCAACCGTCCTCAGCGACTTCCACTATTCTCCGGAACAGCAACATCACAGCGCCTTATTTCAATACTCTTCCGACAAGAACAAGCATAATCGGAGGTAACGGCGTCTCCAAGTCAGACACGCTATGCCGTAGAACCTCACGTGGAATCAGCCGGCCGACACTACACAAACCACCGCAAGTAAGACAAACAAGCACTTCCGGAGTGGATGGCCTACCACTACGCTTCACCACTCAGTCACTCCACTCCACCGACCTAGAGGGCGGGGAACGAAACGAGGATAACAGACGGCGCCGCCAAGCGGAAAACCGCCGGCGGGAAGCCAAGGCGTAACTAGGGCGCGTGTTTAAACGAGACGGACAGAAGCACGTCTCACAGGGTTCAGGCGGATGCATCCCCTCACATGACGTATTGCAGCGCAAAATAAAGATCAAAATATATAACTGTAGGTCCCATGTTTATGTAACTGTATGCAACAATCGCAGGTGAGCGAGAGAGACCAGTTATTAGTTGATATAATCCCCACACGCATGACATCATTACAACACGTAATTTCCAAATGCTTAATTAATATTGGTCATACATCGTAACGACATAACATCTGTAATTCTTACAAAATAGTTATTATTGAAACTGCAATACATGCTCGACACCGCCGTGATCACTGTGATATACGCGGTTCAGTCACATTAATGTCACCACCATCAGTGTTCATCTTCAACGTGCAACACGAGCTGTCACAGACGGCAGGTGGTTGTACTGACAGTGGAGGGCGTAGAAAAAGTGTCGGGGGGGGGGGGGAGGGGGGGGACGCGGAAAACAGTGCAGTAGTTGTCGTAAGGCAGAGTTGAAGCGATTTATCTGACATCCAAAAGTGCACGATCATTGATCTTAGGGTTGAAAGATTTCCGAAACTACATTACTAGCCATTCAGTTTGCTACACTACGAAGATGACGTGCTACAGACGCGAAATTTAACCGACAGGATGAAGATGCTGTGATATGCAAATGATTAGCTTTTCAGAGCTTTCTCACAATGTTGGCGCCGGTGGCGACTCCTACAACGTGCTGACATGAGGAAAGCTTCCAACCGATTTCTCACACACAAACAGCAGTTGACCGGCGTTGCCTGGTGAAACGTTGTTGTGATGCCTCGTGTAAGGAGGAGAAATGCGTACCATCACGTTTCCGACTTTGATAAAGGTCGGATTGTAGCCTATCACGATTGCAGTTTATCGTATCGTGACATTGCTGCTCGCGTTGGTCGAGATCCAATGGCTGTTAGCAGAATATGGAATCGGTGGGTTCAGAAGCGTAATACGGAACGCCGTGGTTGATCCCAACGGCCTCGTATCACTAGCAGTCGAGATGACACGCATCTTATCCGCATGGCTGTAACGGATCGTGCCGCCACGTCTCGATCCCTGAGTCAACAGATGGGGACGTTTGCAAGACAACAACCATCTGCACGAACAGTTCGACGACGTTTGCAGTAGCATGGACAATCAGCTCCGAGACCACGGCTGCAGTTACCCTTGACGCTCCATCACAGGCAGGAGCGCATGTGATGGTGTACTCAACGACGAATCTGGGTGCGCGAATGGCAAAACGTCATTTTTTCGGATGAATCCAGGTTATGTTTACAGCATCATGATGGTCGCATCCGTGTTTGGTGACATCGCGGTGAACGCACATTGGAAGCGTGTATTCGTCATCGCCATACTGGCGTATCACCCGGCGTGATGGTATGGGGTGCCATTGGTTACACGTCTCGGTCACCTGTTGTTCGCATTTACGGCACTTTGAACAGTAGACGTGTTACAGTGCTACAGTGGATGTGTTACGACCTGTGGTTGTACCCTTCATTCGATCCCTGCGAAACCCTATATTTCAGCAGGATAATGCACGACCGCATGTTTCAGGTCCTGTACGGGCCTTTCTGGATACAGAAAATGATCGATTGCTGCCCTGGCCAGCACATTCTCCAGATCTCTCACCAACCGAAAACGTCTGCTCAATGGTGGCCGAGCAACTGGCTCGTCACAAGACGTGCACCTTCCGCCGACCACTGGCGACAACATCGATGTACTGTGGAGACCTCACGCCCCACGTGTTGAGCAATTCGGCGGTACGTCCACCCGGCCTCCCGCATGCCCACTATACGCCCTCGCTCAAAGTCCGTCAACTGCACATACGGTTCACGTCCACGCTGTCGCAGCATGCTACCAGTGTTAAAGACTGCGATGGAGCTCCGTATGCCACAGCAAACCGGCTGACACTGACGGCGGCGGTGCACAAATGCTGCGCAGCTAGCGCCATTCGACGGCCAACACCGCGGTTCCTGGTGTGTCCGCTGTGCCGTGCGTGTGATCATTGCTTGTACAGTCCTCTCGCAGTGTCCGGAGCAAGTATGGTGGGTCTGACACACCGGTGTCAATGTGTTCTTTTTTCCATTTCCAGGAGTGTATTTCAATATTTTCAACATTTCGCGGCCCTGTCAGCAACTGTATAAATATTAATTTTAAATTAACAAGAGCCTCAGTTACAATGTTTGCCTAGATTTACCTAGGTTTCAGTTGGGATAACTCAGCCCTCTTCAGAATAAAAGGAACTACGATTTGCCCATAATGGACAACGTAGAAAACAAAAACCTGTAATATAGTAATACATCGTCATATTGCAATAACTTATCTGGGAAACAGCCTCGGCCCCACTTCGCGACCGCAGTACGGCAGCAACGGATGTTGTACTGGAACTGGCTGTAGCCTCGAGAGCGCAAACGCGATAGTGTGTCATGCGTACCTGTTAATACTGGTACCAACATGTACTACTAAACTTAATATTTTTTGAATGACCAGGCGCGGCTAACGGAATTGAGGTATACGTTATCCTGTAAGGAACAACGATATGTCGACTGTCTTAACATTTGTAACAATTTGTTGGACGTCAGAAGTGAAGGGAGCAATGCACTTACTACTTTAAGCCATCCTAGTATATCTAGGTAAGCATTGCAACTGAGGCTGTTGTTAATTTAAAATTAATTTTTATATATTTGTTTTCATAGTATTCCGTAGTAGCCATTATCCAACATACAGCAAAGTTCACCAGCTCTGACGTCTCCAACGTTTGCCACCAATGCTAACTGTTGCACCCTACCTCCATTGTTCTGGGATGACCAATGAGACGGATTCGTTTCTGTCGTCCACCTTTATGTCCTCTGGTCTGCCAATAACCGGGTCGACACTCTTGTTTACAAGCTATGCTCACTGACAACTCGCCAAAGGGGCATTACCTTCAACCTCCAATTAATGGGATAGTTACTTTGGTATATTTCCTTGCCTTTCCATGTCTACACTGTGCCTGTACGCTGTCTATAATAACTTCAGCATCGATTGGTCATTTACATTTAATTTTCCTTACTCTCTGACAAATTATAAATGTTAACGCTAGATATGGAAGCAATGGGGAAGCGTTACATTTTAATTGACATACTGTTGTGTGACACTGGCACATGGAACATTAATTTCCACGGATCATTTGGGCGATAAATCGTAATGAAATGGAACACGTTGTCTTACAATTATATCACAAATTAATTTGTAAATATGGCTACATTAATACTCACTATAAATACACAGATTCTTTCTTTCTTTCTTGGGGCCTGTGTCGCGCGTCACGCGGGGTCGGCCATGTTACTGTTGATTTGGTTGCGTTAGTTGCAGAGGGTGGCCAGATGCCCTTCCTGCCGCCACCCCGAACCTCCCTAGTACAGAATTAGTGGACCGCAGTTGTCTGCGTCCATTGTAAGCCATGTAATACTGCGAACGTTTGCAAATGTCTGCGAGTCGCGTAACTGAGGCGGAACGTGGGGACCAGCCCAGTATTCACCTAGTGGTATGTGGAAAACCGCCTAAAAGCCACATACAGGATGGCCGGAATACTGGCCCTCGTCGTTAATACATCGGGCGAATTCGATACGGGCCCGGCGTGCCTACCCGCATCCGGGAAGCAGCGCATTAGCGCTCTCGGCTACCCTGGCGTTTCTCACTTTAAATACACAGATATGAGTTACTAATCCCGACCCACAAACGTTTACATATTGTACTAATAAAAATTCTTCTACAGTATAGAAAGAGTTGTCCACGAGAAATTTTTTCATTTTCTTTTCAGATTTAAATTTGCTTTCTGTCAGAAATATCTGTCGGAAAGTGATCAATAATTTTGGTACAGCATTGTGCGCCCCTTTTTGCGCCAGAGACAAACGTAATGTGGAGTATTCAGTGACAATTTTTCTTCTCTTATTGTAATTATGTACATCACAGTTACTTTGAACTGCAGCGGATTACTTACAATATACATCATGGGGGAATGATACACTCTGAGTCAGAAATCAGAATGCCCAACTCCTTGAACAGATGTCTTCAAGGTAATCCTGTATGAGAAAACCACATATTATTCTTACAGCACGTTATTAGGCAACGTAGACTTGTTTCTTAGAGATGAATTGCCCCAGACCATTATTACAGATGACATTATTTGAACGGAAGAATGAAAAATATGTCAACCTACTGACTTGTCACTTAATGAGTCTAAGTGCAAATGTTGCTGAGCTGAATTGTTTCAAGAGTTCCAAACTGCTGCTTTCTCCAGTTTAAATTATCATCGATATGTACATCCATCAATTCAGGTTATTCCACTCTATTTATTATGTATTTGCCATGAGTAACATTTATCATTGGTGTATTTCCGGTGGATATGAAGAAATGAATATGTTGTGTCATTTAAACCAGTCACTAATGCTTTTAAGAACATTGTTTACCGATTCTTCTGTTTCTGTGTGTGTGCTTGAATTGATTACAATACTAGTGTCATCTGCAAAAAGAACTAATCCTGTTTAATTAATTCTGATTGTTGTATACAGTTCCGCTCCATATAGTACGTTCACACGATCCTAATTTGGTGTCGTTGGAAGGTCTATGAATGACCGTATTCTCTCTACATTGACATACAACGCCTTTAGAATACAAATATACACCAATTCGTGTTTATTTTACAACACATAAAATGAAGTTTTGCGTCACTCTGGTTACCAGGACTCCTGAAGATAGACGTTGACGGTGGATATTGTGTCACAAACTGTTCAGAGATGTCACTAAACCCACCCAAAGATGTAAACAACTATGCATGAGCAGCGAATATTAGACGTACGGGGTCCGACAGCCGATCAGTTCGTCATTCCATAAGGAAGGGGGTACACGTCTCGTGTTTGCAGTTCAACAATGCCTAGACGGTCAATACCGCGGTTCCATCGCGACCGCATTGTTGCTTTGTGCCAGGAAGGGCTCTCAACAAGGAAAGTGTCCAGGCGTCTAGGAGTGAATGTGGTCAGACATGGAGGATATACAGAAAGAGAGGAACTGTCGATGCCATGCCTCGCTCAGGCCGCCCAAGGGCTACTACTGCAGTGGATGAGCGCTACCTACGAATTAGGGTTCGGAGGAACCCTGACAGCAACGCCACCATGTTGGATAATGCTTTTCGTGCAGCCACAGGACGTCATGTTACGACTCAAACTTGTGATAAAGGCTGCATGAAGCACAACTTCACTCCCGACGTCCATGGCGAGATCCATCTTTTCAACCACGACACCATGCAGCGCGGTACAGATGGGCCCAACAACATGCCGAATGGATGGCTCAGAATTATCATCACGTTCTTTTCACCGATGAGTGTCGCATATGCCTTCAACCAGACAATCGTCGGAGACGTGTTTGGAGGCAACCCAGTCAGGCTGAACGCCTTAGACACACTGTCCAGCAAGTGCTTCAAGGTGGAGGTTCGCCGCTGTTTTGGGGTGGCATTATGTGGGACCGACGTACGCCGCTGGTGGTCATGGAAGGCGCCATAACGGCTGTACGATACGTGAATGCTATCCTCCGACCGATAGTGCAACCATATCGGCAGCATTTGGCGAGGCATTCGTCTTCATGGACGACAAATCTCGCTCCCATCGCGCACATCTTTTGAATGACTTCCTTCAGGATAGCGACATCGCTCGACTAGAGTGGCGAGCATGTTACCCAGAAATTAACCCTATTGAACATGCCCGGGAGAGATTGAAAAGGGCTGTTTATGGACGACGTGACCCACCAACCACCCTGAGGGATCTACGCCGAATCACCGTTGAGGAGTGGGACAATCTGGACCACCAGTGCCTTGATGAACTTGTGGACAGTAGGCCACGACGAGTACAGGCAGGCATCAATGCAAGAGATCGTGCTAGTGGGTATTAGAGGTACCGGTGTGTACAGGAACCTCTACCACCATCTCTGAAGGGCACGCTGTATGGTGGTAATCATGAAGTGTGTGGTTTTCATGAGCAATACAATGGGCGGAAATTATGTTTATGTTGATCTCTATTCCAAATGTTTCTACAGGTTCCGGAACTCTCGGAATCGAGGTGATGCAAAACATTTTTTGATGTGTGTATGCCATACCCTTTTTCTTTCACTTCGTTTCCATTCTTGCGGGGTTTGAATGCATGAGAATGAGAATGAGGTGGGTAAATGTTAAGTTTAGGGCTAACCATCGATAGTGGGAGCAGAATAAGGTTGTACCAACTTAACCTATCTGGTAAAATCGACTAAGGGAAGTTAGTACCAGGTTAACAGATGTCAGGCAAAAGACAGTTCCACGCCCTTCTTTGAGCTTGAACGAGGAACCGTTGTCCTTCCAGTTCCATCATACAGCAGTTCTTCCGTTGGTTGTGGGGATGTCCGTACGTCCTGTAAGGGCTTCTCAAATAAGAGTAAATAGGAGGGTATTGGAATAAACTGGTTTGTTATATAATAATCATTATTAGTTTGGTGGTTTAAATGATAAAATTGGATAATCAGTCATGACTAGCCAGGCCAACTGTGAACCATCGGTTTACGCTCGAATTACATATGCAGTGCGGTAGCAGAATATTGGAAAATGTGTAAAATCTTGTGACGTTGTTCAGATAGTATCAATTTGGTTGACTTTTGTCAGACTTAAGTGTTTTTCTTTGTATGTGGGATCTGACCAAATGTTCCCTCTATTACTCGATTCCAAGCTTAACTACGACCAAATTACATTTTGGACGGTTTTTCTTACACGGAAAGTTTGTTAAAAAAAATTGAAAGGGTTTACACCAGTCCTGTGAAGGAATTTTGCCTAATTTGTTGTGGCTTCTTTGTAAGTAGTGTTCAATCCATATTGCCGCCATTCGCTCTGTACTGTCTTAACTAAGTCCTAATTACATTTTCGCGTAGTTTTCTTACGGTAAAGTTTGTTCAATTGAATATCAATGAGGCTGTAACAACTGTGTGTAGCTCGTTTTATTGTGTTTGTAATTGTTACTTTGCAAGTAATTTTAATCACACGCAATCAGTCATATGTTGTATTAACCCTACGTGTTTCTTCAATGATGAGGTTGATTAAGTGAATATTGGAGATGCTATAACAATTATATGTGAGAATTTTACCTATAAACAATTTTTTGATGTTGCTGAGCAACAGTCATACATTAATTTTTAAATGAACAAATGGTTCAAATGGCTCTAAGCACTATGGGACTTAACTGCTGAGGTCATCAGTCCCCTAGAACTTAGAACTACTTAAACCTAACTAACCAAAGGACATCACACACATCCATGCCCGAGGCAGGATTCGAACCTGCGACCGTAGCGGTCACGCGGTTCCAGACTGAAGCGCCTAGAACCGCACGGCCACACCGGCCGGCTTGGGTGAAGGTTTTCTAGGCCATAAGAGAGCTCGATTTTTGTACCATTTCTTTACCATAGACGGGCCATACAGGATTATGTTGCCCGACGTTAATGTTAGAACGTAAGATGACCAAAGTTTTGTAAGCTATTTAGCCATGAATTTTTTAGACATGACAACGGCAGTCATCTCGTAGAATTGGGTGTGCTGCCGGTAGTCTGCGTCTTCCCAACACAATATTTCGACATCGTAACTTGGCTTCTTCGCCGCACGGAGTAGCCGCCCGGTCTGGAGCGCCTTATCACAGTTTGCGCGGCTCCCACCGTAGGAAGTTCGAGTCTCCCTCGGTCACGGTTGTGTGTATTGTCCTTCGCGTAAGTTAGTTTAAGTTACGTCAAGTACTGTGTAAGTCTAGGGATCGATGACCTCAGCAATTAAAAAAAAAATGGTGTCTTCATCAGGTGTTTCCTGAGACTGGTCGGCAATTTTCATTCCCTCCTTGAAAGTAAGGTCGGGCCTTACTAGAGCTTGCGTGTACGCCCTTATTCGGCCATTTGTCAGGCGACACATTTTCTTATTTATTTCTTTATTTATAAGTTTGGATATGTGCTTTTACATTCATTTTGTCAAGGTTTGCAAATTGAAATTTAAACGTTTAAAAAGTTTTTTTTTTTTAAATTTTGCTTTTAGTTCGTTGTTCGTTGGAAGTCGACAATTCGTGTGGCGACTTTAGTGTAGTGGCAGATGTTGGTGGTTTCACCACACAGTGCGTTACATCTGCGTCGGATGCCTACCATCATCTTTTTGGAGTTTTATGCAGCCTTCACCTGTCCGCTGTTTCTGCTTCATTAACTGCATCGGGTGGTATTTCTTCAGCTGATGCTCCATATTCGAACCTCTTAGTACATCGGGGCCAGTTGTAGGGTCTCCACTTCATTGACTCTGTATACTTGTACCAGTATGGTTCCAGGAAGAAGGTATTTTTGTCCCAGCGCCCGGCTGCTTTCTGTTCCTCTATGTACCAGCACATAGGAAAGTCAAAAGAATCTTCAGTGAAATTAGAAGAAAGGGTGATAACATTAAGGGTGTAACCGGAATTCCATTGCTAAATGCAGAGGAGAGAGCGGATAGGTGGGAAGAGTACACTGAAGGCCTCTATGAGGGGGAAGATTTGCCTGATATGATAGAAGAAGAAACCGGATTCGATTTAGAAGAGGGAGGGGATCCAGTCTCAGAATCTGAATTTAAAAGAGCTTTGAAGATATAAGATCAAATAAGGCAGAACGGGTCGATAATATTCCATCAGAATTTCTAAAATCATTAGGGGAAGTGGCAACAAAACGGCTATTGACTTTGGTGTGTAGAATGTATGAGTCTGGCAATATATCGTCTGACTTTCGGAAAAATATCATTAATACAAATCCGAAGAGTGCAAGAGCTGACAAGTGCGAGAACTATCGCACCATCAGCTTAACAGATCATCTATCCAAGCTGCTGACAAGAATAACATACAGAAGAATGGAAAAGAAAGTTGTGGATTGTTAGATGACTATCAGTTTGGCATTAGGAAGGGCAAAAGCACCGGAGGCAATTCTGAGGTTGCGGTTAATAATGGAAGCAAGACTAAAAAAAATCAAGATACGTTCATAGGATTTGACGACCTGCAAAAAGCCTTCGACAATTTAAAATGGTGCAAGATGTTCGAAATTTTGAGAAAAATAGGGATAAGCTATTCGGAGAGGGGGGTCATATACAAAATGTACAACAGACAAGAGGGAATAATAAGAGTGGACTACCAAGAACGAAGTGCTCGGACTAAAAAGGGTGTAAGACAAGGATGTAGAGTTTCTCACCTCATGTTCAATCTGTACATCGAGGAAGCAATGATGGAAATGAAAGAAAAGTTCAAGAGTGGGACTTAAATTCGAGGTAGAAGGATACCAATGATGCGATTCGCTGATGACATTGCTAGCCTAAGTGAAAGTGAAGAAAGATTACATGGTCTGCTGAACGGAATGAACAATGTAATGAGTACATAGTTTGGATTGAGAGTAAATAGAAGGAAGACAAAGGCAATGAGAAGGAGTGGAAATGAGAACAGAGAGAAACTTAACATCAGGATTGGTGGTCACGAAGTAGATGAGGTTAAGGAACTCTGCTACCTAGGCAGGAAAATAATCCATGCCGGACAGAGCAAGGAGGACATCAAAAATAGACTATCACTGGCAAAGAGAAGTCTACTAGCATCAAACATAGGCCTTAATTTGAGAAAGAAATTTCTAAGAATGTACGTTTGGAGTACAGCAGTGTATGGTAGTGAAACATGGGCTGTGGGAAAACCGGAACGAAAGAGAATCGAAGGATTTGAGATATGGTGCTACTGATGGATGTTGAAAACCAGGTGGACTTATAAGGTAAGGAATGAGGAGGTTCTGTGCAGAATTGGAGGTGAATGGAATCTGTGGAAACACTGACAAGGAGGGGGAAGGATGATAGAACATTTTTTAAGACATCAGGCACTGACTTGAATGGTACTAGAGGGAGCTGTAGATGGCAAAACTGTAGAGGAAGACAGAGATTGGAATACATCCAGCACATAACTGAGGACGTAGGTCGCATGTGCTACTCTGAGATGAAGATGTTTGCACAGGAGAGAAATTCGTGGCCGTCCGCATCAAACCAGTCGGAAGTCTGACGACTGAAAAATAAATAAATAAATAAATAAATAAAAAATTAAAAAAAAGATTGTACGGGTTTTTGTTCCAGGCGTGGTGCCCTAGTGATATCAGTGTTTGACAGTAGTTGATGATATTCTCTGTCGTATTTTCACGGTCGACCAACTTTGACTTCTTCGAAATGTTCTCGTCCGTCTAGGTTACTTGGCTGATTTGCTTCTCTGGGTGTAGCTGTAATGTCTGTGTCTGGGTGCTCAAATCGTTCAAATGGCTCTGAGCACTATGGGACTTAACATCTGGGGCCATCAGACCCCTAGAACGTAGAACTACTTAAACCTAGAATGAGATTTTCATTCTGCAGCGGAGTGTGCGTTGATATAAAACTTCGTAGCAGATTAAAAATGTGATTCGGACCGAGACTCGAACTCGGGACCTTTGCCTTTCGCGGCAAGTGCTCTACGAACTGAGCTACCCAAGCACGACTGACGCCCCGTCCTCACAGCTACGGTCCTTCACACAGTTTTAATCTGCCAGGAAGTTTCATATCAGCGCACACTCCGCTGCAGAGTGAAAATCTCATTCTGGAAACATCCCCCAGGCAGCGGCTACGCCATGTCTCCGCAGAATCCTTTCTTTCAGGAGTGCTAGTTCTGCAAGGTTCGCATGAGAGCTTCTGTAAAGTTTGGAAGGTAGGAGACGAGGTACTGGCAGAAGTAAAGCTGTGAGGAGAGGGCGTGAGTTGTGCTTGGGTAGCTCAGGTGGTATAGCACTTGCCCACGAAAGGCAAAGTTCCCGAGTTCGAGTCTCGGTCCGGCACACAGTTTTAATCTGCCAGGTAGTTTCAGACACTTGTGTGTTTTCAAGATTGGTTCTATATCATTCCTACCTAGAGAGAAAGTGGTAACACTGACTGTCGAGACAGTAAGATATTCCAGTGCATCGCCCCCACGTTTCTGTTTATGTGCACATTATCAACAACCCAAGGTTAGTTTAAGTTTTTGTTTGTCATTTGTAAACCCGGATGGCAAACAATTATAAGATTTAGGAATCTACAGTATTAGTCAGTCGTCGAACTGATACTGTTCAGTTATCTATTAGTGTGTCTCCAGTGGGGTCTCTATAGGCCATGGTTGATAAATATATTTATATACTGATGTGATACGTGAGGCAATACTAACCTTACGACTTATCTTAGAAGAAAGATTAAGAAAAGGCAAACCTACGTTTCTAGCATTTGTAGACTTAGAGAAAGCTTTTGACAATGTTAACTGGAATACTCACTTTCAAATTCTGAAGGTGGCACGGGTAAAATACAGGGAGCGAAAGGCTATTTACAATTTGTACAGAAACCGGATGGCAGTTATAAGAGTCGAGGGGCATGAAAGGGAAGCAGTGGTTGGGAAAGGAGTGAGACCGGGTTGTAGCCTCTCCCCGATGTTATTCAATCTGTATATTGAGCAAGCAGTAAAGGAAACAAAAGAAAAATTCGGAGTAGGTATTAAAATTCATGGAGAAGAAGTAAAAACTTTGAGGTTCGCCGATGACATTGTAATTCTGTCAGAGACAGCAAAGGACTTGGAAGAGCAGTTGAATGGAATGGACAGTGTCTTGAAAGGAGGATATAAGATGAACATCAACAAAAGCAAAACAAGGATAATGGAATGTAGTCAAATTAAATCGGGTGATGCTGAGGGAATTAGATTAGGAAATGAGACACTTAAAGTAGTAAAGGAATTTTGCTATTTAGGGAGTAAAATAACTGATGATGGTCGAAGTAGAGAGGATATAAAATGTAGACTGGCAATGGCAAGGAAATCGTTTCTGAAGAAGAGAAATTTGTTAACATCGAGTATAGATTTAAGTGTCAGGAAGTCGTTTCTGAAAATATTTGTATGGAGTGTAGCCATGTATGGAAGTGAAACATTGACGATAACTAGTTTGGACAAGAAGAGAATAGAAGCTTTCGAAATGTGGTGCTACGGAAGAATGCTGAAGATAAGGTGGGTAGATCACGTAACTAATGAGGAGGTATTGAATAGGATTGGGGAGAAGAGAAGTTTGTGGCACAACTTGACTAGAAGAAGGGATCGGTTGGTAGGACATGTTTTGAGGCATCAAGGGATCACAAATTTAGCATTGGAGGGCAGCGTGGAGGGTAAAAATCGTAGAGGGAGACCAAGAGATGAATATACTAAGCAAATTCAGAAGGATGTAGGTTGCAGTAGGTACTGGGAGATGAAAAAGCTTGCACAGGATAGAGTAGCATGGAGAGCTGCATCAAACCAGTCTCAGGAGTGAAGACCACAACAACAACAACTGAAGTGATATTAGCATTTATATGTCGTTGCAGAAGAAATAAATATCGCCCATGTCTGTAACCGTTGAACATGAAGAAAAAGTAAGTTTGCCTATATGCAGTGTTTGCAAGCTGGTATATAAAAGCCGTTACGAAAGTTCTCCTTCTAGAACAAAACAAGATAAGTACCTTTTATTTTTTATTGTTTTCGAAGTGAACTGTTCATTTAGTGTGAGACAAAGGATGTGTTACAATGACAAATATTGACGAAAATATCAGTCGGCGGATAGGAGGGAGCAGGAAGAGATTGTTTTGAATGTAGGAGAATGAAGTTCCTTGGCTTCTTTTATATTCTTTGGAAAGGGAAAGGTCCCGAGTTCGAGTCTCGGTCCGGTACACAATCTGCCAGGAAGTTACTGAAACCTAAGTAACCTAAGGACATCACACACGTATATGCCTGAGGCAGGATTCGAACCTGCGACCGTAGCGGTGGCGCGGTTCCAAACTGAAGCGCCTAGAACCGCGTCTGGGTCCTCTTCTGTTGTTCTGGACGGACCTCCATTTGTGAGGTCGCCTCGCTGGTCTGGCACAGTGTGCGATTTTTGCGTTTACCAGTGGGGAGGGATGTCTTAGGGGATTAGTATAATTACATATGTTACTAACTTGGCCGTGGCGTTACCCATGGTTAAACAGTTATTTATAAATAGATGTTAATGCCGAAACTCACTATTCACGCGTATGCACTATCAGAAAAGCCATCCCTTGTTATATCTTTAAAAGTGCATTATAGGTAAAGCTTATTTACAAAATCATCTACGTACGGGTATATGACGGGAATTCAAAAAGTAAAGGCACATTTGTGAAAAGCTGTACTTATTCTGATGATAGAAAACTGAAACGTGCATTACTTTTCTACATAACCTCCCTGGACTTGAATGTAGTTTTCCCGACGTTTCACGAGTTTTTTTTATTTCATCAGAAAATACGTTTTTCGGTTGAATCTTTAACCAATTTTGCACCGCAACAATGACGTCTTCATCACATTCAAATCTTCTTCCCTATAGTGCTTCTGTTAAGGGTCCAAACATGTGAAAATCGCTTGGAGTCAGCGCCTCGAATCTCAACTCCTTTACTGCGTCGGCTGTCCGTTTGGCAGAATATGGACGAGCGTTATCTTGCTGCAGGATGACACCTCTTCACAGTTTTCCACGACGTTTGGATCTGATGGCAGGTTTTAGTTTCGTACGCAACACGTCACGTCCACCATACAATACGGACCTGGCTCTGAAGCCTCGTTTACGCTGGGGCGACGTCTTGCAACATTGTGGGATGCTACGGAAATGTGGCGTGCGTTATCTTGTAGCATGCTACAACAGACAACATCTTGCGGCGTATGTTGCGTGCGGCAGGCTAATTTATACCAAAGCAACAGAATTTGTGCCACACGTGTGTCGGTCTTGCAGTATAAAGGATGATAAAGTATCGCAGCGGCGACCTACTTGGTACTTGCACATGCAGCTAACAACGTAAATGAAAGCCAAAGGAAACGAAAAGGATGGTGGAAGAGAAGAGTATTTAAAGAAGGTCCACGAAATAGTATCCTAGGAACTAGAAGCAGACGATGGTGCGTTATTTAGTAAGGTGTGCTTTCGTCCCAGGCGCGTTACTCCGCGCCATACCGTTGCAAAAGGTGTCCTAATGGTAAATGTTCGCACAGGTACCGGGCCGGTCACCACCCTGTGTCAGGGCCCGGGGTGGGACTTTCAGCCCCCAGCTCACCCAACTCTGAGGTACGACTGCTGCGGTACGACTGCCACACTACTTCCCTTGCAAGCTCGCAAGTAAACGGATGACGCACCTTAGACGAAAGCAACAATGACAACATGAGAACGATGATTTAGTTCTAAATGTTTTGAAATGCTTAACTACTACATAATACTTTTTCAAAATTAATAAGCAAACACATTAATAGTAAGACTATTAAAAACTTTCAGAGTTCGGCTCCACAAATTTAAATTATATGTAAAGTTCTACTCCAGTGCGTGGGTAATAAACATCCCAGGTTGGGATGCATGAACTAAAACCAGAGGAAGGGATGGTCTGATGCAGAGGGGGGGAAATGCCCCACATCCTCCCCTGCAAATCGCACACTGGTCTGGCGTATACTGGTTCCTGCGGCACGCGACTCTCGTCTCGGCTGTCCGTGGTAGGCCTCCCTTAGCAGGATGCATGCTGCCTCCATCTCGGCTTGTAGAGTCATACGAAAACGTGCCTCAGCTTCCGTCAGGGCATCGCTCAGGGCGGCACGCTGTTCGCCCTCTGTGACGGGGTGTGTGTGGGGGCGTTTCAAAGAAGACTGTGGCCGCCCCGCCACGCCCAGGCGGCCGCCGCCTCCCCCTCTCTCACTGGCGGTGGGGGCGTCAGGCGCCGCATCTCTTGGCGTCTTCGGACGTGAGGCTGCGGTCTTTCCCATTCTTCGACTTCTCCGTTTCCTCTTGTTGGTGTTCGCGGCACCAGCCGACGGCACTTTGGTTGTGCTCTTCATCTGTGGGGTCCTTCCAGCCTTGTCGCGACCGATGAAGGCTCTGCAGGGCTAACTCGAGTCATGAGGCCTGCCACAGTGGACACAGGCCGTCCCGTCTTCTCTTTTTTGTGTGCAGGTGCGACTGTCATGGTTGCCAGCGCCTTTGACACACTTGGTCTGATTTTGGCAGTATTTTGCTTCGTGCCTCTCTTTTTGTGACACTTGAAGCATTGGGGATTCATGTCAACTTCACATCTACATCCACGCGATTACTCAGCTATTCACAATAAAGTGCCTGGCAGAGGGTTCAATGAACCGCCTTCAAGCTGTCTGTCTACCGTTCCACTTTCGAATGGCGCTCTGGAAAAACGAGCACAAAGATTTTTCTGTGCGAGCCCTGATTTCTCTTAGCTTATCGTGATGATCATTTCTCCCTATGTAGGGGGGTGCCAACAGAATGTTTTCGCAATCGGAGGAGAAAGCTAGTGATTGAAATTTCATGAGATGATCCCGTCCAAAGGAGAAACGCCTTTCTTTTAATGATTGCCACTCCAATTAACGTATCATGTCTGTGGCACTATATGCCTTATTTCGCGATAGTACAAAACGAGCGGCCCTTCTTTCAGCCTTTTCCTCGTCCGTCAGTTCCACCTGATGCGGATCCCACACCGCACAGTAATACTCCAGAATAGGGCAGACAAGCGTAGTGTAAGCAGTCTCTTTAACAGACCTGTTGCACCTTCTATGTGTTCTGCCAATGAATCGTAGTCTTTGGTTTGCTCCACCCACAACATCATCTATCTGATCGTTCAAATTTAGGTTGTTTTTAGTTGTTATCCATAAGTATTTATTTGAATTTACAGCCTTCCGGTTTGTGTGACTTATCGCGTACTCGAGAGTTAGTACTCATGTGAATAACTCTACACTTTTCTCTATTCAGGGTCAATTGCAACTTTTCGCACCATACAGGCATCTAAATCATTTTGCAGTCCGTTATGGTCATCTGATGAATTTACAAGACGGTAAACGACAACATCATCCGCACACAATCAAAGAGGGCTACTCAGATTGTCTCCTATCCGTTAATATACACTCCTGGAAATTGAAATAAGAACACCGTGAATTCATTGTCCCAGGAAGGGGAAACTTTATTGACACATTCCTGGGGTCAGATACATCACTTGATCACACTGACAGAACCACAGGCACATAGACACAGGCAACAGAGCATGCACAATGTCGGCACTAGTACAGTGTATATCCACCTTTCGCAGCAATGCAGGCTGCTATTCTCCCATGGAGACGATCGTAGAGATGCTGGATGTAGTCCTGTGGAACGGCTTGCCATGCCATTTCCACCTGGCGCCTCAGTTGGACCAGCGTTCGTGCTGGACGTGCAGACCGCGTGAGACGACGCTTCATCCAGTTCCAAACATGCTCAATGGGGGACAGATCCGGAGATCTTGCTGGCCAGGGTAGTTGACGTACACCTTCTAGAGCACGTTGGGTGGCACGGGATACATGCGGACGTGCATTGTCCTGTTGGAACAGCAAGTTCCCTTGCCGGTCTAGGAATGGTAGAACGATGGGTTCGATGACGGTTTGGATGTACCGTGCACTATTCAGTGTCCCCTCGACGATCACCAGTGGTGTACGGCCAGTGTAGGAGATCGCTCCCCACACCATGATGCCGGGTGTTGGCCCCGTGTGCCTCGGTCGTATGCAGTCCTGATTGTGGCGCTCACCTGCACTGCGCCAAACACGCATACGACCATCATTGGCACCAAGGCAGAAGCGACTCTCATCGCTGAAGACGACGCGTCTCCATTCGTCCCTCCATTCACGCCTGTCGCGACACCACTGGAGGCGGGCTGCACGATGTTGGGGCGTGAGCGGAAGACGGCCTAACGGTGTGCGGGACCGTAGCCCAGCTTCATGGAGACGGTTGCGAATGGTCCTCGCCGATACACCAGGAGCAACAGTGTCCCTAATTTGCTGGGAAGTGGCGGTGCGGTCCCCTACGGCACTGCGTAGGATCCTACGGTCTTGGCGTGCATCCGTGCGTCGCTGCGGTCCGGTCCCGGGTCGACGGGCACGTGCACCTTCCGCCGACCACTGGCGACAACATCGATGTACTGTGGAGACCTCACGCCCCACGTGTTGAGCAATTCGGCGGTACGTCCACCCGGCCTCCCGCATGCCCACTATACGCCCTCGCTCACAGTCCGTCATCTGCACATACGGTTCACGTCCACGCTGTCGCGGCATGCTACCAGTGTTAAAGACTGCGATGGAGCTCCGTATGCCACGGCAAACTGGCTGACACTGACGGCGGCGGTGCACAAATGCTGCGCAGGTAGCGCCATTCGACGGCCAACACCGCGGTTCCTGGTGTGTCTGCTGTGCCGTGCGTGTGATCATTGCTTGTACAGTCCTCTCGCAGTGTCCGGAGCAAGTATGGTGGGTCTGACACACCGGTGTCAATGTGTTCTTTTTTCCATTTCCAGGAGTGTAGATCAGGAACAGTAGAGGGCCTATAACACTTCCTCGGGGAACGCCGGACATTTCTTCTGTTTTACTCGATGACTTTCCGTCTATTACTACGAACTGTGACCTTTCTGAGAGGAAGTCACAAATTCAGTCTCGCGTATGAGGCGATATTCTATAGGCACGTAGTTTGGTTAGGAGACGACTGTGAGGAACGGTGTGATTCCGCTGGAAGAGGCTCCAGCGTCACATGGAATCCCAATAGCCTGTCCATCTCGGTTAACCAAAGGCATCTGCTTCACCGCTGGTGTCCCTACACACAGGACGAACATCTGTGGCCTGTCCTTATTAGTTCTGTTATGCAGCTTGACCTCCACATCACCGAAGTGACGGTTTCGCAGTGCTTTGCCTACTGTTTTCTCTGTCCACAGCCATGGAAGTCCCCTAAGGAGCGCCTTGACCGTTTCCTTATTCTCCTTTCTTTCGCGCTGGTGTTTTGCACTCTTCCAGGAGAGCCGAAATGGCCTTTAAGTTGTACATGCAACACGGTTGCATCTCTAGCAAGGTGTCACTGTCCAGACACTTCAATTTTACTGGTGCTATCCCGGCAATGTTCTCCGGTTTACCATAAAGCTCCCACAAATCATCCTCATAACGGATGTGGATCGGTGGGGCAGGTAGGATCGTGTCTCGATTGAAGGTTTCTTGACCGGCATTTTCTTCTTCGGCGTACTCTTGCTGACTCGCGAGATATTCTCCCTACTCCTCAGCGGTGAGCTCCTCGATTTGCACTGGGCATCTAATTGTCTTCATCGTCCTGTCCTTGTAGCTTTCCTTGCCAATTGTCTTGGTGCTGACCGCACACTACAACGACAACTTTGCTTTCGCCATAATAAAAAGTAAATATAGCAACATGACAATTTGCGCTGTACGCCCGCTTCACCAGCCAGAGACCGTTCGACCTCTACAGGCACATCACCGGCCGCAACAGCGGTTCGCTCACCTCGCCACGACTGCACAGCCAGAATTAGTCGACAAGCTGTCTTTTTTTCCATCCCTGAGGGGGAAGGGAGGCCTGCCTAGAATACCCTTTTCAGCCTTTGTGGATGTGGGATACATTTTATTACTTTGTTACATTTTATTTCTTGCATCAGTGCAGATACCTCATTATTGACAACTAGATTTACAATTTTACTTATTCTACTTTCAAAGAGAGAAGAAAAGGAAGAAACTGATTATGTCAATTGAAGATTACATTAATTGGTTGAGGATGACACATAGTAAAATACAGTAAAACAAGCAGGGCATATTGCAAACAGTAACTACGTATATTAGGAGTAATAGTTGCTGGTTGGAACTGTGAGGTGTGGCCGGCCGTGGTGGCTGTGCAGTTCTAGGCGCTTCAGTCCGGAACCACGGGACTGCTACGGTCGCAGGTTCGAATCCTGCCTCGGGCGTGGATGTGTGTGATGTCCTTAGGTTACTTAGGTTTAAGTAGTTCTAAGTCTAGGGGACTGATGACCTAAGATGTTAAGTCCCATAGTGCTCAGAGCCATTTGAACCATTTGAACTATGAGATGTGTATGTCTTTGTTAGGAACTTAGTCTTACGTTGTTCATTATTTCAGGTTGAACAATTGTTAGTAAATATTAATAACATGACTTGATGGTAGTCTGATAATAGAGATAAAAGTAACTATTGAATAAGATGATACATATATTTCGTGTGACCAGGACCTCCCGTCGGGCAGACCGTTCGCCGGGTGCAAGTCTTTCGGTTTGACGCCACTTTGGCGACTTGCGCGTCGGTGGGGATGAATTGATGATGATTAGAACAACACAACACCCAGTCCCTGAGCGGAGAAAATCTCCGACCCAGCCGTGAATCGAACCCGGACCCGTAGGGTTGACAATAAAATGATGATAAAGTAAAAAAAGAAATATGATAATAGAATCAAATGATAGTAAAATAGCTGAGGAGTAATGCTGGTTGTTGCTGACATCTATTTAATGTTTTCATTATGTCAGAGCATACAATTTTTGTAGTGGTTTTTGAGGGTAGTTTACATACGCTACGTTTGGTAGTGGTGCGGTCTGCATTTTTTTTTTTTTTTTTTACTTTTCACTCTTTTTCACATTTGGCACCTATATCCTCTTATGCTGTTTACAAATTATTTCCTATAATTAACTTAATGCTAGAGTGTGTGTACGGGTGCGTACGCTCGCTCACTTGTATGCGTGGTTTGAATGAGATGGTGGGTTCTATCTGGAGTGTGTTTGGCGTAATTAGTAGATCCGTCTTCGGTCCTGATGAGGGGGGAGTGGGATTTCTCTGGCTAGGGATTCAATGGTGGGGGCAAGGTCCGGGAATTCTCTGCTGGTGTTGTGTGCTACTGTACGAGCTGGTTGGGCGTATTTGAACTTGGATCGTCATCCAAAAGCTGACTGTGTACCACATTTACGCCTCGGCGGTGCCTGGTGTTCCCTATGCCGTCCGCTCCAGCTGCCGCCGTTTCTAGCGGTGCTGTTTACCCCTAGGTGTTCCGTCTTGCGGTATTCTGTCCGTGCACGCCGAAGCCGTCTCTCGTGTCGGTGGTAGCCGTCTGGAGTTCTGTGCTGTGTCTGCTCTTAGGATGTGTGCTGCCTGACGTTTCGGGTGGTTGATGTTGTTCTGTCTCCTGTCCATGGACTCTACATTTGCCTCCCGACGAGGTAGTTGCCACCTGATGCTCCATAAGAGATTCGATCGCGTTAATTACGCTCTTGTTGTCTGACGTTCGTTACCGGAGAAGGGGACTTTTTGCTGTTGTTCTTTAGTAATTTCAATGCTTGATTCCACGCTGCATTGATCTGGTATCCTGCTTCCCGGGTGATGATGTTCTCTGTCATTTTAATATCGATAGATTCAGTAATCACACTATCCCAAGATCCGGGGGTTCTGAGCCAGGATCCTGCTTATATCATAATACATGGCGTGTTCACTTTCCAGGCAATGTTCTGCTAATGCTGATTTATTTTTCTGTCGTGGCATGGAATATCATTTGGTGTTCTTTACATCTTACAGTGAAGAGACAGAGAAACTGGTACACCTGCCTAACACCGTGTAGGGCCGCCGCGAGGATGCAGAAGTGTGCAACACGAAGTGGCAAGGTGTCGACTAACCTGCAGTATGTAAATGACACCATGAGTCCTGTAGGGCTGTCCATAAATTCGTAAGAGTACGAAGGGGTTGGAGATCTCTTCTGAACAGCACGTAGCAGGGCACCCCAGATAAGCTCAATAATTTTCCTGTTTAGGGAGTTTAGTGACCAACGGAAGTGTTTAAAGTCAGAAGAGTGTTCCTGAAGCCATTCTGTGGAAATTCTGAGCTTGATGGGTGTTGCACTGTCCTGCTGGAATTGTCCAAGTCCGGAGGAAAGCACAATGAACATGAATGAATGCAGGTGATCAGGCAGGATGCTTACGTAAAGGCCCCTATCAGAGTCGTATCTAGACGTATCAGTGGTCCCATATCACTCCAACTGCACACACCCCACACTATTACAGAGCCTGCAACGGCTTGAAAGGACCCCTGCTGACATGCAGCGTCCATGGATTCATGAGATCGGTTCCACATCCGTACATGTCCATCCACATCACACAATTTGAAATAAGACTCATCTTGCGAGGCAACATGTTGTAACCTCGCCGCAAAAATGAAAAAGAAAATATTTTAAATGTGAATACTCATCGTGCTAAGTGTAACCTCCCCGGAGAATTTTTGAAAGGACAATAATTAAATGTTAATGGGAATAGAGCTAGTGTAACCTTCCCACAAAAATACAAAAATGAAAAGAATTCAATAGAATTGCAAATAGACCCAAATGTTAGCTTCCCACAGTAATAAAACTCAATGATAATAAAAATGTGCAAAAATGTTAAGTCTCCACAAAATTAACGTTAAGATCAACCTGATAAATTGATTCTTGGGAGGAAAAGCAAAGGAAATAATGTTTCAATTATAATGATTATTTTCTTAAAAAGATTGCTTTGAGAACAAAATTATTATTGGGGCAATTCTTGAACAAATTAATTACAGTTAAGATACATTACATTATCAGATGTGCGCAATGCTGCTTCATTACCTTATTTAAAAATATACCTCATTCCGAACCCTGACCAGAGACCCATGTCGACGCCCGCCGACTCCTCACACACAACTCCGACTGTCTCTCGCGCGCTACTAGCACAGACGAACTACATGCTCTCGCGACTCGCTACGTACAACAACTACCTCGCAACTCTACTGAACTCTCGCGCGGTCAAGCGCAGACTAGCAACGATAAATAACTCTCTGGTCAGAGATTCTGTCATGCCTCGCCATCGCTGCTACTGAATACATACGTGTTTCAATGTTTAGACTCATCAACAGTCCAATGTGGGTGTTGACGGGCCCAGGTCAGGCGTAACAGTTTGTGTTGTGCAGTCATCAAGGGTACACATTTGAACCTTCGGCTCCGAAAACCCATATCGATGTTTCGTTGAATGGTTCGTGCGCTGACACTTGTTGATGGCCCAGTATTGAGATCTGCAGCAATTTGCGGAAGCGTTGCACTTCTGTCACGTTGAACGATTCTCTTCAGTCGTTGTTGGCCCCTTTCTTGCAGGATCTTTTTCCGGCCGCAGCGACGTCGGAGATCTGACGTTTTGCCGGATTCCTAATATTCACGGTACACTCGTGAAAAGGTCGTACTGGAAAATCTCCACTTCATCGCTACTTCGGAGACGCCGTGCTCCATGGCTCGTGCCCCGACTATAACACTACTTTTGAACTCAGTTAAATCTTGATAACCTGCCATTGTAACAACAGTAACTTATCAAACAACTGTGACAGACACTTACCATCTTGCGTAGGCGTTGCCGGCCGCAGCGCCGTATTCTGCCTGGTTATGTATCTCCGTAGTTGAGTATGCATTCCTATACCAGTTTCTTTGGCTCTGCAGTGTACTTCAGCTGTTCTTGGGGGTTCGAACGATGTAAGATACACCTCATGGTATATGGCTGGTATCATGTTTCCTTACCCGATATCATCATTGACCGTTCCAAGGAGAGCCCTGATCATGTTAGGCGGGCAGACAAGCTTTTGATTTTGTTCCCAGGATCCTGCTGATCTTAACAGATATATGCTCCTGTATGCAGTAGAAATGTATTTCATGATAACGGCAATATTACAAATTCAATGGAACATTTGCGATTAACACTGTTTTATTTAAGTTCTACATAATGTACCGACACTTGTAAAATTTTATTGTGAACATTTTTGGGATGGTGACTCGCTGGGAACCCATCAGTTTTGTGCAGGTGAAGTGAGGCAGCCAGCTCGATGTAAGCTGAACCTAACTCCGGAGTCACCAGACGGGAGGCAAAAACCAGGTACTGTGTCAACGTGCTGTCAGGCATTCCGCGAGGAAACATCGGGGCCCATCCAAATTTCATTACCGTTTTAACTGAGGAGCCAAAGAAACTGCTACATCTGCTTAATACCGTGTAGGGCCCCCGCGAGCACGCAAAAGTTGCACAACACGACGTGGCAAGGTCTCTATTAATGTCTGAAGAACGGCTGGGGGCAACTGACAACATCAATCCGGCGGTGTTGTCCATAAGTCGTAAGAGTGGGAGCGGGTGGAGACCTCTTCTGAAGAGCACGTCGCAAGGTATCCAAGCTATGCTCAATAATGTTTGTGTCTGGGGAGTTTCGTTGCCAGGGGAAGTACTTAAGCTCAGAAGAAGGTTGCTGGAGGCACTCTGAGGCAATCCTGGGCATTTGGGGTGTCACACTGTCCTGCTGGAACTGCCCACGTTCGGTGAAATGTACAATGGACGAGAATGGATGCAGGTGATCGCATAGGATGCTCAAGTACTTGTCACCAGTCACAGTCGTATCTAGACATATCAGGGGTTCAATATCTCTCCAACTGAACACGCTCCGCACAATTACAGTGTCTCCACCAGCTTTAACAGTCTCCTGCTGACATGCAGGGTCCACGGATTCATGAAGTTGTCTCCTTTCCCGTACATGCTCGTCCACTCGACTCAATGAAACGAGACTCATCCTAGCAGGCAACATGTTTCGTGTAATTAAGATTCTAATGGTGTTGAGGAGCCCAGGCGAGCCGTAAAACTTCGTGTCGTGCTATTATCAAAGGTACACGATTTGGCCTTCGGATCTGAAGGCCCACGTCGACGATATGTCGTTGAACGCATCGCTTGCTGACACTTTTTGATAGCCCAGCATTGTAATCAGCAACAATTTGCGGAAGCGTTGCACTTTTGTCACGCTGAACGATTCTCTTCAGCCGTCATTGGTCTCGTTCTTGCAGGATTTTTTTTCGACCGCAGAGATGTCGGAGATTTGATGTTTCACCGCGATTCTGATATTCATGTACACTCGTGGTATGTTCGTACGGGAAAATCCCCGCATCGTCGCTGCCTCGGAAATGCTCTGTCCTATCGCTCGTGCGCCGTACATAACACCACGTTCAAACTCACTTCAATCTCGATAACCTGCCGTTGTAGCAGGAGGAACCAATCTAACAACTGCGCCAGACACTTGATGCCTTATATAGGCGTATTCTGCCAGTTCTAACAACCCTATCACAAGAAAGGTCAGAATCTAATAACGATTGTGGTGTTGCTCACGCTGCTAAATACTGCATTTTCGGGCAACAACAGTCATATTATGTGCCAGGAGTTATTAGATCACAGTTAATAAAGTCATTTAATGTAATAATCAAAAAACTAGGCACTCATCTTTTTGTGTTTCCCACGCTGGTCTCGTCGTAAAATCATGGCTCAATCGTTGAAAATCTAGGTGGTTATGATCCCAAGCTCGGATGCAAAGAGGCCTAGGTTTCATTCTGCTATATTCAAAAGTTTTGTAGATGCGCTTCACAAACCATTCTTGGAGATCAAACCTTTCAAAGTTAGCACCAAGGTGATGTAAAAAAATAATCAGCACTCCGAATTTAAGTTACACTTCCTTTTAATTGCAATATCACGTAAACACAAAACATCACTTCACAATACAAAACATACTTGAAAACATCTTCATCACAGTCACTGTTAAAGTTCACATTTTATAAGCGGACTACAATACACGTCTTTCGAACATGATGTCCAAGACTTGACCTTCTCAAGGTCCGACTCTCTAACAAGTTAACAACTAAACTAACTAACTAATATTCGCTTACGCGCCCAAAAATCTGAGTTACAAGTACGTCGAAGATCATAGTGGCAAAAGAAAGAATACACATAAGAATAATATCATTGCATTATAAACATATCGATGTATCACAAATGATACCAAATCTGAATGTTGTCTCATAAATATGTTCAGTAGTTAACAGAAATACAGTAGAATATTACTGGTATCGAGGGGTTCAGGTGAGGTACCATAATGGTTACGTAATTCAAGTACCATTACACAGTTTACATATCTGCATAGTTGAGTAAGCATTCTCATTCCAGTTTCTTTGGCTCCTCCGTGTATTTCAACTGTTGTGGGGGTTTGACCAATGTAAGACATAACACATTCTCAGATACAGGGTTTCCTTACCTCAGATCATCTTGGACCGTTCCAAGCAGCGCCCTGATCTTGTTGGGAAGCCAGAACACACTTGTGATTTTTTCCTCAGGATCGTGCTGATTTCAGTACATATAGGCACTGTGTGCGGCAGAAATGTATATTATGAGAATGGCAATATTCAAAATTCAGTTGAACGCTAGGGATTTACGTTATCAGGGTAAAGACTTGTTTTATTTTGTTTTTACATAATGTAAAATTGTGAAAATTTTGGGGTGATGACTGACCGGGAATCCCCCAGTATTGTGCATGTGAAGCGAGGGAGGCTGTGTTAACGTGCCGACAGGCATTCCTCCAAGGAAACATTGGGGCCCATCCAAATTCCAGTGCGGCTTAACCGGTCCGTGGCGGAACAAAGCAAGTGGCCAGACCAGGTCGGACTGCTATGGCAGTGCTCGTGCCAGCTGTCGGCGGCGGCAGACTGTCTGGCCCCCGACCAGAAGAGGGCTCCCCAGAGACTCCCCTTCACGGCCAAGAAAAGCGACTAGCAGCAGACGCACCTATATGGTAACAACGGCATCGACCTCTGGAACCAGTATCTTGATCACAAGCGCAATATAGTTCGTGCTAAGGAGTGTGTCCTAATTCTATATCCCCTCTCCTAGAAAGACTAAAACATGAGCTGTTAGTGACTTGATCTGCGAGCCAACTTTCTTGTTACTCGCTAAGAAATCAGTAATACCACCCCATCCGGGCCATGGGTAACTCTCATCAGTCAGTTGTCTGATAATCCTGTCATTAGTCCATATGAGGTGAGGTCCACAGAGGGAATGAGGCATATGCCTTGTTTTAGTCGTGCCTGGGACACGTACGGACACTTCCTGTGATGGATGATGCAGTCTCCTGTAGAGCAGTCTACCTGTGATGATCCGCTTTGCCAGGACGTGAGCCACCTGGTCCGACTGCCAGTATTTCAATCGATGTGGAAGGTTGTCTGGTGCTGCCCAATAGTATCTATCATAGCTACGTCTTTTGAGGGTGATCTGGCCGATGGTCTTTCTCCTGAGAGTGCTATCACACCGACTCCCACTCGCGTTCCTGGACCACTGCCACAGAGGATGACGATTCAAAAATGGTTCAAATGGATCTAAGCACTATGGACCTTAACATCGGAGGTCATCGGTCCGCTAGACAGAACTACTTAAACCTAACTATGGCCATCACATACATCCATGCCCGAGGCAAGATTCAAACCTGCGACCATAGCAGCAGCGCGGTTTCAGACTGAAGCGCCTAGAACCAATCGGCGACAGCGGCCGGCGGAGGAAGATGATCCTTGTGAAGTATGGAAAGGGAAGTTTTAGGATGTGATACGTTCTTTATTTTGGTACTACCAAGGGAAGGCGATAGTCTGGAAAACATAGCCTCCACTACTGTCAAGACAAGTTGATCGTTCCCAAGTCTTGATATGTTAGTAAACTGTGTGTTGTAATGTTTGAAAGTCTTGGTGTTGCCAGGCTAATCAGTGTCTTATGTTTTTTTTTTCCTTCTTTAGTTTCTATACAATAGAGGGGATTGGATACATGATATCTTTCCATGACTTACGATCATCTAAACACTACTTTTTAAAATTTTTAAATCTTTTCTTAAATACTTCGTCAAGATTATTCTGTCCTTTAACTTAAGTTTTTGGCGAACCAGTCAAAGGGCGTAGCCTCCTTTGGAGAATTTCATACAACACTCACTGTCAGTGACTTTTTATTTGTGAAAAAGGATTTTTTTCTGTTTAATTCTGGGAGTGCTCATTTCTTGTATATATTTGATATCTATGTGGCAACTTATTTAATTATGTTGGATATTTTGTTGTGATGTCTTTGCTTTGATCTTTCGAATTGTCTTACATAATGCCATGTATAATTATGACCCCTTATCACCACCTACTAAACGTCACACTATATATATCCCACACAAACAATGTTTCATTGCGCAGTCAAGTCCATTGACTGCTGAATATTTCTTGCATATTTCCTATAACAAGTGTTGAGTGTCAGCTGAAAGTACCTTCAGTCACCTGCATTCAGAGTACAATCCTCATTTGGTAAGGGATATTGTATGTGTTTGAGTCAACAGAACAATTCTGAAGGTTAAACCACTGTAATATGGACATTTACCTTCTTGGAGGTGTTTGTGTTGGAATGTGTGTGGAGTGTCTGAGAAGTTGCAGGGACCAGGTTGAATATGTGTGGTATCCCTGAGATTAAGTCAGCGTTAGGCGAGATGTAATAGGTAGCGGGAAAGAGAGGTTGGCTGCATTCCCAACTCTTCCACCTACCTTCTTTTCCCTGCTGTCTTTCTCTGGTTTCATTAAGACGTAATAACGGCCTTGACACGCCTGGGCATTGAGTCAAACAGAGCTTGGATAGCGTCTACAGGTACAGCTGCCCATGCAGCTTCAACACGGTACCACAGTTCATCAAGAGTAGTGACTGGGGTATCGTGACAAACCAGTTGTTCGGCCACCATTGAGCAGACGATTTCAGTTGGTGAGAGATCTGGAGAATGTGCTGGCCAGGTCAGCAGTCGAACATTTCCTGTATCCAGAAAGGCTCGTACAGGACCTGCAACATGCGGTCGTGCATTATCCTGCTGAAATGTAGGGTTTCGCAGGGATCGAATGAAGGGTAGAGCCACGAGTCGTAGCACATCTGAAATGTAATGTCCACTGTTCAAAGTGTTGTCAATGCGAATAAGAGGTGACCGAGACGTGTAACCAGTGGCACCCCATACCATCACGCCGGGTGATACGCTAGTATGGCGAAGACGAATACACGCTTCCAATGTGCGTTCACCGCGATGTCGCCAAACACGGATGTGAACATCATGATGCTGTGAACAGAACCTGGATTCATCCAAAAAAATTACTTTTTGCCATTTGTGGACCCAGGTTCGGCGTTGAGTACATCATCGCAGGCGATCCTGTATGTGATGCAGCGTCAACGGTAACCGCAGCCATGGTCTCCGAGCTGATAGTCCATGATGCTCCAAACGTCGTCGAACTGTTGGTGCAGATGGTTGTTGTCTTGCAAACGTCCCCATCTGTTGACTCAGGGATCGAGACGTGGCTGCACGATCCGTTACAGCCATGCGGATAAGATGCCTGTCATCTCGACTGCTAGTGATACGAGGCCTTTGTGATCCAGCGCGGCGGTCCGTATTACCCTCCTGAACCCACCGATTCCACATTGTGCTAACAGTCATTGGATCTCGACCAACGCGAGTAGCAATGTCGCGGTACGATAAGCCGCAATCGCGATAGGTTACAGTCCGACCTTTATCAAAGCCGGAAACGTGATGGTACGCATTTCTCCTCCTTACACGAGGCATCACAACAACGTTTTACCAGGCAACGCCGGTCAACTGCTGTTTGTGTATGAGAAATCGGTTGGAAACTTTCCTCATGTCAGCACGTTATAGGAGTCGCCACCGGCGCCAACCTTGTGTGAATGTTCTGGAATGCTAATCATTTGCATATCACAGCATCTTCTTCCTGTCGGTTAAATTTCGCGTCTGTAGCACGTCATCTTCGTGGTGCAGCAATTTTAATGGCCAGTAGTGGCGGCACAGCTACCTGAGTGACAGGAATAGAGTACGGCCCACCTTTCCACTACAATGGGCTGTCTGGCGTTTTCGCCTTTTGTAGTGAGACAAGCAGGGTGTCTGGGAGGTGGGAAGCCTCGCAAATCGTTTTAGTGCACCGGGGCCCGGCGATTCTCTGCGTCGAGTCCGACAATTTTAGTGTCTGAGTCCACGAGGGGTCGACAGTACGGCGCTCACGTGGACCACTATCGTCCAACGGCCAGAGGCAGTTTCAGGCCTGGAACAGATCGAAAAATACCATCTAATTGGTCGACCGGTACGACGTATTCTGACGCAAGAGTGTGCACTCTGAATTTGGTGGGACGACCAGTGAAAGGAGGAAAATTTTTTGTGATTTGTTTGGAGGGGAAATGAGTGTCAGAATGATTGGCAGTTGTATCTGTATCCTCCCACGTTTGGAGATTTTCCTGCGCGATGAGGACGTGGCGCTAAGCTTTTGGTGTGAAGGCAAAGTGACGAGTTCAGGGTATTCGCTTCTGGACGGCCGGAGAGATCGGTCGTGTTTTGTTACTGGGCTGCCAGAGTGAACGGTAGAGTTCTGCACTTCTGGTCAGCCAGAGATAAGGTGATCGCGTGTGTCAGAAGTATTAGTGTCGCGATAGTCAGAGATCCTGTCTGTTACCACTTGGTGACCACAGTCGGTATTGTTTGCGGTTCGCGCTCGCACTGTTTTGGTCGAATCATTATCCATATGGGCGAATCGCCACTGAGAGCTGCTGCGACATCATGCCTGTGCTTCGAGCTCTAGGCATGAGGCCAGTTATACAGGTAGTAATGTATTCGGAGCACCGACTAACTAGAACTAATTTGACACCTCCTAGCTTAAGCTAACTTTCGTCAGGGGCGGTACTCTCATTCACAAAGTTCGTAGGGCTCTACACCACAAGAGTTGACCTCACCCCTGTACGCAAATTCAGCCATTTCATTGCCCAAGTTAAATTGAAGAGCCAAAGAAACTGCTGTATCTGCCTAATATCATGTAGGGCCCAGCGAGCACGCAGAGGTGCCGCAACACGACGTGGCATGGACTCGACTAACGTCTGAAGAAGTGCTGGAGGGAGCGGACACCATGAATCCTGTGGGGATGTACGTAAGTCCGTAAGACTACGAGGAGTTGGAGATCTCTTCTGAACTGTACGTAACAAGGCATCAAAGATATGCACAGTAACGTTCATGTTGCGCAGTTTAGTTGCCGGCGGAAGTGCTTAAATTCAGGAGAGGGTTCCCGGAGGCACTCTAAAGAAATTGTGGACGTGTGGGGTGTCGCATTGTCCGCTGGAATTGCCGAAGTCCGTCGGAATACACAGCGGACATGAATGGAAACAGGTAATGAGACAGAATCCTTTCATACGCGTCACCTGTCAGAGTCGTATATAAACGCACATCACTCAAACTGCACAGGCCCCACACCGTTACACAGCCTCCACCAGCTTGAACATTCTCCTGCTGGCGTGTAGGGTCCACGGATTCATGAAGTTGTCTCCATACCCGTACATCTCCGTCCGGTCGATAGAATTTGAAACGAGACTCGTCCAAACAGGCAACACGAATCCAGTCATCAACAGTCTAAAGTCGGTGTTGTCGGGCCCAGGCGAAGCGTAAAGCTTCGTGTCGTGCTGTCATCAAAGGTACACGAGTGGGTCTTGGGTAGTGTGAGCCCATATCGATGATGTTTCGTTGAATGCTTCGCACGCTGACACTTGTTGATGGCCCAGCATTGAAATCTGCAGCAATCTGCGGAAGCGTTCCACTGCTGTCGCGTTGAACGATTCTCTTCAGTCATCGTTAGTCCCATTCTTGCAGAATCTTTTTCCGGACGCAGCGATGCCGGAGATTTGATGTTTTACCGGATTCCTGATATTCACGGTACACTCGTGAAATGGTCGTACGGGAAAATTTCCACTTCATCGCCACTTCGGAGATGCTGTGTCCCATCGCTCGTACGCCGATTATAACACCACTTTCAAACTCACTTAAAGCTTGATAACTTGCAATTGTAGCAGCACCAACCGATCTAATAACTGCGCCAGACACTTGTAGTCTTAGACAGGTGCTGCCGAATGCAGCTCTGTATTCTGCCTGTTTATATACCTCTGTATTTGAATACTCATGTCCATACAAGTTCCTTTCGCCTGTCAGTGTACATTGTTCTTACTTTTATTCAATTCAACATTTTTGTCTGGTAATACTTTAGGAATTCTCGCAATAAATCAATTTGTGATACCAAAGTCTGAGTTTCACCTTTATTATCAGGCCCATTTGCCAGATACGAGTGATCAGCTATTAAATTATCATAAACAAAATCACTTCGGATGCACAACCAGTAAATTGACCAGAAACATGGAGATATCATAATTTTGCATGATAGTAACTGTGGTAGTTGAAGGGAGGGTTGAGTGTATTAGGCTAAGTAACACAGATTTCCTTAATGAATATGGATGCCATGACCACCTCTCAACACCAGCACCTTGCAAATATCCTTCATAGAATTCTTGACTGTTAATGCTGTGGATCTGATCATTCAACCCATTTGTGAGTTAAATTTAAATTAGTCTTACCTGATAATTCCAAAATAAATGTGAATTTTATATCAGAATAACTCTTGCACTGCCAATTTCCTGAATAATTATTAATCCTCAGAGTATAATTGATTCCCATAATAATTACTGTTTTAACATGGAAATCAAAGAGTGTAGGAAGGTAAAATAATTAATTCATTTTTAAAGAAGGAAGAGGTATATGCTCCATTTACTGCACATTATATTTCTTGGTGGTTTACCATTCTTGCATTAACCGTTTTGTTCTTCATTAATTTAAAGAGCAGTTTTCATTTGGGTTAATTGAATAGAGTATCAGATAATTTAATAGGTCTTTCCATAATAGTTGGCCTAAATCGAGCTTAACTATGGAATGTAAGGATAAGTATGACACAGAGCACGTCTGTCACTGAATAGCAGTTAACCATAAGGATAAAGAAACAGACGGCACACTTTCAATTTGACAGAATATCGTTTACATGCATGAGGGACAAGGGAGGGCCTAAGATTGAGCCTTGGGGAACCCACACGTGGTTTCTCCCTAATCTGCGGCTTCTCCACTGATCGCAATGTCTGAATTATCAAGTACAACTGTCTACATTCCTTTGGTTAGATATCACTATCTTTTAAAATCTAACGGAGATCAAACTTTCGTTTAAATTGAACGCAAGACCATACGTGGTGTGGGGGCAGCGTGTGTCACGGGTGGGAGAGGGAAGCGCCGGAAGGGAGGCGGTTACAGATGAGAGAGAGAAGTGAAATAAAATTCTGATTCTATTCAGACTGTACGATGCACATGTGGGCTAGGCCAGGCTGGACTGTAGGGGGGTTCTTCAGTTTGAGTGTCTGCAAAATACGGGGATGGAAAGGGGAGAGAAAGTTGGCTCGCAATCGAACTAGCCGTTGTTCGGTCGAGAGAGCAGGGACGGAACTAGACGGCCATCTGCTCCGCCTGAAAGCTGGAAAACAAGAGTTATGCTTTGTACGATGGCTGGAGCGCAAGAGGGAACAGAGGCAGACGCCAAGGGACGTCCGCTCTGGCCACTAGAACTCAAGAGAGAGATTTCACTCTCCCCAAGATACGGCCAGTAGAAACCACGTGGCTCTTCTCTCGTTGGTCGTTCATATCTATTGGCTGGTCGGTGGTGCTGGTGCTTGAAAGTGTATGCTGTCAGTTGCTTTTACTAGACAGAACTGCTACTCTTCCAAAGGGTCAGGCCACTTGGTTATGCAGACACCACTGGAGACCTAAGTCTGTAGCTTTATTGCCGCTACATGCATGGAAGAACATTTTAAACTATCAATTAAATATCAGTGGATTACTCCAATATTCCAAACTGGGCAGGCGCCGTGTACACTTAATTGCTAATTTATAACCACTGAAAAAGTATGTGCCAAGTTGAGATACTCAAAAATACAGTTTTAAGAGCCTGTATAACATTCCCAACGAACTAAATAAAAATGTTTTCCCACGTAATACACCAGTGAGTGATAGAAATATAAACTGAACATTTTAGTACAAGAAACTGCGCAAGGAAATTATGAGAAGATTGTACAACAGTCAAATTATGTGCATCTCTGAAACTGAATCTGATTAGAAATGGGAAAGTGGTAACAGCCGTAACCAAGCTGGCCAAGAACTGAAGTATAAAATGGGAAAATGAGACAATGAAAGCAGGGCAAGAACATGGTTTAATCAATATATGTAGCTGGTCGGTGTGGCCGAACGGTTCTAAGCGCTTCAGTCTGGAACCGCGCGACCGCAACGGTCACAGGTTCGAATTCCGCCTAGGGCATGGATGTGTGTGATGTCCTTAGGTTGGTTAGGTTTACGTAGTTCTAGGTTCTAGGGGACTGATGACCTCCGATGTTAAGTCCCATAGTGCTCAGAGCCATATGGTCAATATATTTAAAGGGAAAGTAACACAATAACTTGATCTTAAGACATAAAGAAAACTTGTATGTTCTATGAATAATTGTTAAGATTGTATGTTACAAAAGGATAGCAATTATATTAAGTAAAATAACAGAAATCTGCACAGAAATATCAGAAACATCCGTCTTCTTAAATTGTAAATCTTTAGTCATTCGTTAGTAATTCTTGCAATAGGGTGACAGGATGCTGAGGCGTTGTCAGAAAACTGAAGAATACAGCTGTTTTCTCATAGGCTATGTCGGATGAACCCCATTAAATGAAATACAATTAAAATAGTCTCTCATCTTGGTGTGTTGATAGTTTCGAGACAAGACTATTCCAACAAGGTAGAAAAATAATGATTTTATCTGACGTGTTTCGGTTGAAATCTTCCTGAGTCTTTAATGAACACCAGTTTGTTACATACTGTATTTATATATGTGATCACCAGAATCTTCATGACAATCTGAGGATGGGTTCTACCCAAAACACGTCAATTAGACTCACTGGCTTATCAGTTGGCAGGTTTTTATTTAGTGACCAATACAGCAATTGTGCAGTACTCCTACTCATTTGCTGTAGAGTCACATTCTTCCTGCGTAACTCTGTCATAGTAGCGTAGTCTCAATATCAATAGCTCGTTGTTATTTAAGAACCAGAAAGGTCCCAGCTACCTGATAGGAGCACATTGTTCGTCTCTACTGCCTGAAGATCTCAGAGGAAACTGCATCAGCGTTAAACTTACCTTAAGATCTGACTCACATACTGCAGATAAGTACTATATATTCCTGACAGAATGGGGGGCAGCTGCAGTGTAACAAACAGAAGAAGACTTCAAAAAGCCAAGATCGCTAGTAAAGCAGTAATGCCGATAACTGGTTTGGTAAGAGTGCGTTACTATCTTTGGATCTGCAAGGGATAGAACCAAGTTAACAGGGTAAGAGGCTTGTAAGTCAAATATAACAAAGGACTAACTTAATTGTCCATGTACCTGGAAAAGTAACATACCTCGTGCTCTACAAATTCGCATAATCTTCTCGATCTGAGCTATGTATCTGTACCGTGTCACGTCACGAATGTGCATGTGAAGATCATGAAAATCGCTGGATATCGGCATATCCAATTTAAAATAATCGATGTATACAAACATACGGTTAGTGTGCCGAATGCAAGAGGTCACTTTCAAACAACAGGTGATTACGGACTGAGATGCAGGGTATAAAATTATTCCTTAAGTTCACCAGGTGGCAATGTGATATTACACTTTTACGAGTGTACGGATAACTCATTTTGCACATTGTTGTACTTGACTCGTAAACCTATTATCCTGTCAGCTCGGTTGTATCCATTGCAGATTTGAAGAAGGTAACGTACTCTTACGAAACCGATTATCGAAGCACTTATAATGTCCTCCTCATCGTCTCCTTTCTCTCTAACAGCCTGTCTTATGTGACAATGAACAACACCAACTCCGTATCGCATATCCCATCGTAGGTGTTCCCCAACGTCCGTCCTCTCTCCTCTCCTGTATGTCCTCTACATCGACGATACATCATAGCTCCCTCCACCTGTTCATCTCTTCCAGTATCCTGATCAACCGCCTTCCACGCCCTCTACCCACCCTCCAGAAATTCCATCGATCCACCCAACGACGCTCTTTCCATGAAATCACCTCCTGGTGCAACCAGTGGCTCCTCAAAACCACCCCTTCCTAACCAGAGGCCAAAACACCCGGAGTTTCCGTCCCCATGACTTTTATCTTACTATTTACGACCGTCATATCCAGTTAACTAACACACTAAAATGCCTCAAATTAATACTTGATCACAGACTAACATGGAAGCCCCCATCTAATAACCGTTCAACAGAATGCAAACCATAGACTAAAATTACTAAAACTACTAACTGGCCGAACATTGAGATTGCACTCTTCCACAATCCTCCACATCTATAAAGCCCTGGTGCAACCCATCCACTACTTTGCAAATGTGACATGTACGTACACTCCTCCCTCCTTTTATCATGCCCTCCACATCCTCGAACGCCATGCACTCTGCCTACCCTTTCAGATCCACTTAACCTTTCCAACCTGCATCCTCTATCAAATTACAAAATTCCCTTCCCTCTTCTTCTATTTTGAACACCTCCGAATATCCTACGTTACCCGTAAACAAGACACCACCCACCCCTTGGTTCCCCCCCCCCCCCTCCCCCCGCTCTCTCCTGCTCCCGCTCCTGGTACTCTAGCGCGTCTGTACCATCACATTCCCCTACACACCTTTACGCTGTACACATCCTCACCTAACGACACTTTGCTCTTATATACAATATGTAGTGCCTGATCTTTTGGTTGTGTCCTAAAAACAGACACCATATATATATATATATATATATATATATATACATTGAAACGTCCCCTTTGAAAAATTATACACGACTGTGCTTAAACTGACACACAATATTTTTAGCGCAACGCATCTGACTTTCAAAAATCCCTACAAAAGAATGGCCCTGACTAACATTAACCTATACCTTTCACAAATCACTTACCTCACAAAAATCTTCATTACTCGAACTACTGCAATACAGCGAGCGCCACTACTGCCAGCTAAATAAAAGATTCAAACTACGGAAGGCACTAACTACTGATAGGGATAGTTAGCAAATGAAAGATTTTAATAGAGAACAAACAATGTATTTACCTTAATAGTCATAATATATATAGCAGTTCATGACATCCAGTCTTACAAATTTCAAAACTCCGCCATCTCTCTCCCCACATCCACCACTGCTGGCGGCTCACCTCCAACTGCGCAACGCTACACGCTGTTAACAGCCAACAGCCCAACACTACAATAGCAGACAACAATGCAAGCTAGCCACAGACTGCACACAGCACAGCCAGTGATCTTCATACAGAGCGCTATGTGGCGTTACCAATAACAAAACCTAAACAGCCTACTTACATAGCCCCCATGCTCCTCACAAAAAATTTTACAAAATGTTTTGGGCACTGGCCAATACATAATTGTTAAAATTTTTTCACAATTACAATAACAAAGATATCAAATGCACACACTTATTGATACAAAGTTGGTCAAAAGCTAAAATTTTCTCACAGTCCATAAAGACAGTCCTGATCGTCATCACAGTAAAATAGCAGTGTTTTTCTCAAAGTCTGAGCAGTAAAAGAAAATGCACACGGAAGTAGAGGATTTCCATGCAGTCTTGAACAAGTAGTGTTGTCCTTCCAACGGAAAGACAGTGCTGACTCTTGACAGGCAGACAGCTAATGGGCCACAACAGAGCAAACCCACAGCAGAGTCATTCGACGTTTTGAAGAAGATTGGTAGGTAGGTCATAGGTCATCACAGAGCAGACCCACTGTAGTCCCGGTGGAGATTACGGTATTGGGGGGCACCAGAGGTGGAGACCCACTGTAGTCCTGGTAGAGATTGTGGTATTGGTGGGCCACCAGAGGTGCAGACCCACTGCGGTCCTTGTAGAAATAATGGTACTGGTGAGTCAGCAAAGGTGTAGACCCACTGTAGGCCTTGTAGAAATAATGGCATTGGTGAGTCATCAAAGATGCAGACCCATTGTTGTCCTTGTAGAGATGGCCAGCAGCCATCTGTTGTGACTGCGCAGGTGCACAATCACCATTGAGGAGTCTTGCAGATAATATAGCAAGTCCATAACCACCACTTGTGCACTCACAAAGTTTTTGGAATTGTCCTTAGAACCAGAAATGCTGTTATCCAGTCCCTTGCTCAATTATTAACACACGTGCAAACACTAACAGTCCCAACTTCTCACATATTGTCCGTATACTATGACCAACAGAAATGTGTGCAGTGAAATGTAACTTACAAGTTACTTAATTTGATGAACTGGTGTCAATTACAACTTCATAACATAAGACTACAATAAGAAAGGTACAAAATATATCATTAAAGAACA
This sequence comes from Schistocerca serialis cubense, assembly GCF_023864345.2. Taxonomy (NCBI): domain Eukaryota; kingdom Metazoa; phylum Arthropoda; class Insecta; order Orthoptera; family Acrididae; genus Schistocerca; species Schistocerca serialis. Next base: position 16,639,431 of record NC_064644.1, on the reverse strand, counting down.
TAACAATACAGATAACATTTGTAGTAATATGGGCTTTAAAAAGGAATCAAACTAACATATACATCAGTGTTACAAGAATTATGACATAACTAAATACATAAAAGATAGAATAACTTTTGAAACATCAACTTTACACATGAGCATTAAAACAAAAGAGAATAAATATTGTCTACACATCTTTACAAAGTAAATAACATATTATTAATGCAAATTATATTTGAGGATAACAGTATTCCTCATCATAGTTCATGTAGCTGAGCATTAGAAAAATTCTACAATATAAATCTTATCAGATAATCATATAAATACAGGAAGAACATAAATACACAAGAGTACCCAAACATATAGCGGAATAATACAAGGAAACGACAGGGTTTGTTTTACTGCAGTATTTTGCAAACAAAACTTTCTTTACTTCTCGGAGATCTCCCTTCGTTCTTCATTATTTCCGAAAGTCCTATCTATACCTGCTTTCTGTACTTTTCTCGTATAGCCTCTCAGCGCATTTCTTCAAATTCATCGCAACTCATTCTCTCTTAAGGTAACTTAAATCTACTGAGCTCAGATGCTAAACTAAGGGACGAGGCAATGCAGCAGCGCAAAACAATTAACACAAACAGCAATGACAAAAAGAATGGAAAATTGCAAAGCAAGCTACAGTAAATCTAAATTACCAAGCAATGCAACATTACAACTAATATGAGCCAATGTGAAGCAACAAGAAAAATAAATCAGTAGTAAAACTAGCTTAACAGAGTAATACAAAGTGAATTTTAGTAGCACTATGCCTGGCAAACAGCAGCAGCAAATGCAATAACTTGAATCTGAACATGACATAGCTCAAGCAGAAAAAATATTACTTTAAAGACAACAATGCAGATAAGGGAAATGTATATTCACATCTTAATGTCTATGTAATTAAAGTGGTGCACCACAAGAAGTTATTCTACCAAAAAAATTACCAAGTAGTTGAAAAGTTGATTTTATGATTCCGAAGCATGCGTGACCAAACAGCAGATCTGAATTGCGGTCCATTATCTGAAATGACTTTACTAACGTGTCCAATTTCACGTAAGAAATTTTTAATAAAGGCGTTGGATACAGACCGTCCAGAGGCTTTACGTAACGGAGTGAAAGAAACAAATTTTGAAGTAAGTTCAACAACGACTAGAATGTACGAAAATTCATTCGATGTTCTGACAAGGGGTCCCAAGAGATCAACAGCAGCAAATTCTTTTAATTTAGAAGGAATAATAGGAAACAACGGAGCACGATGTGAGATAGTAGATGGTTTCGCCTTTTGACAAAGTTTACAAATAGACAAGACTCTTCGAATTCTCTTTTCCATATTGTTAAAATAACAAGTCGTCCGAAGAATATGATAACATTTTCGTGGACCAAAATGTGCATAGCTGAAATGAATGTACCAAATGAGCTTATTAACAAAATCGTCAGGAATGCAAAGTACCCATAGCTTGTCATCAACAGTGCAGCGTTTGAACAGTATGTTGTTTCTAACCAGATAATAATGCCGAATATGAGTGTGCGGCTTTTCATGGCATTTACTTTTGATGTCTTTCCAAATCGGATCTTTATCTTGTTCATGAGCAATGTCCTTCAAAGATGTTGTGATGAAGTTTTCAAAGGCGACTTTCTGAATGTAAAGAATACTGAAATTTTTCTCGAGGTTGCCTTCTGTGTTACTTTTCTCAAGCCCAGCCGGTGCGCGTGACAGTGCGTCCGCAACAATGTTCTCCTTGCCGGGAATATAGACTATTGTGAAGTGGAATTCTTGCAGAAACAATGCCCAACGTTTTAACCTGTCATAATTTAATTTTGAAGACATAAGGAATTGTAATGCATGATTATCACTGTATACTTTTACGTGCTTACCAGAAAGAAAGAAACGGAATTTGTTAAATGCCCAAACGATAGCTACAGCTTCTAATTCAGTAACGTAATAATTTTTTTCAGATTTTGTTAGCACTCGGCTAGCAAAAGCAATGGTTTTCTGAACAGTAGTGTCATTTTCTGTGGCTTCTTGAAATAAACGGGCACCAGGACCGACTTTAGAAGAATCAGTGCTAATGCAGAAATCTTGTGACAGATCTCGATGAGCTAGTATTGGCGCGTTAAGTAGCGATTCTTTCAAAGAATTGAATTCCAACTGTGCTTGTTCGTACCAGTTCCAAATAGTATTTATTCCAGTGAGAGAACAAAGTTTTGATGTAACTAGAATTTGCATGTTCGGAAAACGACGGTAAAAATTTACGAGACCTAGAAAACTGCGGACTTGTCTTTTTGTGGATGGAACTAGAATGGCTCTGATTGCTTCTAACTTTTCAGGATCCGGCTGAATGCCTTCAGAAGAAATAATACGTCCCAAAAACCTCACCTTTGACCTACCGAATTCAGACTTTTCCAAGTTAACTGTAATTCCAGATTCTGCAAAAATACGTAACAAACTGTTGAGGATGCAATTATGTTGTTCCCATGAAGCTTCTGCTATTAGAATATCGTCCACATATAAAGTGATGTGACATTTTAAGAACTCAGGTAATATGGAATTTAGCCCGCAAATAAATGCTGCCAAAGAAATGTTCAAACCAAAAGGAAGTTTCCGAAACTGATAACAAACGCCGAAACAAAGGAAAGCTGTGTATTTTCTACATTCTGGATGAAGTTCGATCTGATAAAAGCTGGATCTGAGATCAATGGAAGACAACACTTTTACACCACTAAAATTTTGAAGAAGTTCTTCCAACGTTTGTGGCCTGTCTGTTTCAGGAATGATGATAGTATTGATTTGCCTCGAATCTAAGACAAGCCTGATCGATCCATTTTTCTTCTCAACAACATGTAATGGATTGTTGTATGAGCTTACTGCAGGCTCAATAATGCCCTCGTCAAGCATAGATTGTACTTCTGTTCTAACACAGTCCCTATAATGCGCCGGAATTACGTATGGTCTAACACAAAATTTAGTATGCTCACGAACACGAAATTGGTATTGAAATCCATTGATTGTTCCTGTTTTGTGAGTAAAAACTGTGGAATGTGCTTGTAAAATCTCAAAAAGGTCCTCCCTATCAGTGTCATTACAATTCTCAATTGTTTGAATTTTATTCTGAATTAACTCATTAGTATCAAATGCGTCGTCGATATCATCCCTGTCAGTACTTGCAGAGTGATTGTTAGTGTCAAGTTCCGTCGAAAATTCCGAACTGTTGTCTAACAGGAGGTAAAGCCGATTAATTTCTTCGTCATGGTTTGAGAGCCAATCTTCAAATTTCAATGCTACTGACTTGCCTTCTTTCTCTAAACTTATTTCAGCATCGTGAACGTTTAAGATTGCTTTGTATTCATTCAAAGAGTCTACTCCAAGTATAATTTCCGTCGACAATAATGGAACAATAAGAAAGTTCATAGAGAAGCTGTGGCTTTGACAAAAGAATTCTAAGTTGGTTTGTTGGCGTACATCTACACTTTTTCCAAAGATTGCACTTTGTAATTTAATCTTACGTAACGGAAGTGTGGGGCAATCGTTCGATTTGTTGCATTTGCTAAAGGCTGTTTCACTAATTACTGAAATGAGACTGCCAGAGTCAAGTAGTGCCGTAAATTTTACGTCATTTGCTGTAATGTGAATCACAGGATATGCAATGTTGTTATGTTTTACGTCATGTTCTTGGAGTAAGATGTCCCTAATGTCTTCCATTTTTACGTAATTACTAGCTACGGCAGCTGCGTCGTTAGTTTGATACGTACGTTTTGTGGCTGCCAGCGGTATGAGTCATTGCCTATTGTCTCTTTGTTGCGCGTGTCGTTATTGGGGTTTGGAGACCTAACTTCTACAAATTCGCCTTGTCGAGAGGGCCCTGCCCTGTTTAAATCCCGCCAGTTCTGATGCAATTCAGGTCTGTCGTTACGATCATATCGTCTGTCGTCATGTCGATAGTTCCTGTAGTTTCTTTCTTGTCTGTTAAGTGGTGGAGAATTTCTCCCTGAATCGTAACTGCGCGCTGGACCGTTGCGTTTAAAGTTATTGTCTCCCGTAATAATAATTGTTTTGGTTCCCATATTGTCTGTATCTCTGATTGTCTGTGTGATAGTCATTACCGTGGAGACGTGATCTTTCCCTGTAATTATTACTACTCTGCCAACGGTTGTCATACGGGTGGTGTCTGTTTTGGTCACGATTTGTGTTGTGAGAATAGCCTTGTCACGTCCAGTTATTATTTCTGTCATCGCGGAATTGTGACGAATGTGACCTGTAATTGTTGTGCTCCTGTTTTCGCATTCCGCGATTGTCAGTGTCAATTTCCAGTTCTTGTAAGAGCCCCTGAAAAGCTTCAATGTCGTCTTCGCAACGTCCTGCCAAAATAATATGTCGTAAATGTTCAGGTAATTTGATTAAGCAAATGCAGATGAGTTCTGAGGGGCTGTATGGGTTTGACAGGTACTGATTCTTGTGCAACATGTCTTCAAAATATTTGACAAGACTGGAAAATTCAGATTGTTCAAAGTGTTTCATCATCATGATGCTATGTTTTACGCGGTCTTGTGTAGCTTGAGACCAATATGCTGAGAGGAGCGCATGGTAAAATTCTCCTTGACTGTGACAATCGTGAATGACCGATTGCATTCTTTCAGCTGGTTCATTCTCGAAGTAGCCACACATAAATTCTAATCTGTGCTCTAACGACCAGTTGGGAGGAAAACAATGAGAGAATTGATGGAGCCATGCTTGTGGATGAATGATGTTGCCAGAATTCTTAAATGTTTTGAATTTACGTGTAGTAATGAACAGCTTATAGTCAAAATCATCATGTCGGCGAGTCACATGTCGGTCATTGTTACGTCGTTTCGGCGGTTCCATGTCTAAATTCGGTGTGCCTTGCCAATTTCTTTCATAATTTCTGAAGTGTCCTGTGTTATTATTTTGTGGTTGTTCCGTATTTCTAAGTCCCTCTTCCCGTGTTGGAGCGCGAGAGTCTTCTGAAATATGTAATTTTTGTATTACTTGTGCCAACTGATCTTGTACTTCCCGGATTTCTCTTTTGTGTTGCGTATTAATTTGATTCCGATTTTGTTTGAATTTCTTAATTTGTTCATACCCTTCTGTGTCAGTGATGGCTACAGGTCTTGTGTCATTCAAATCATCATCTGATAAGTTAGTGATCTGATCCGAAAGTTCGGCTACTTTCTCCGATAGTGTACTTATTTCCTCAGTGTGTTTTTCTGAACCAAGTTTCAGAGTGTCCATTTGTGTTGAAATCGTATCTACAGTGTCCTTTAAGTTTTCCTGAGTTTTTGCAAGTTGTGTAACCGAATCGGTAGATGCAACTGAGTCAATTTTAGCCCACAAGGTCTCATGATTTTCATGAAGAATGGTCTGCAGTTCTTTTATGGCTGCTTCGTGATTCTGTAATGCATTTTCATGCAGCGAAAAAATAGGTTGAAACTGACACAAATTTTTGTTTTTACGTCATTACAGACTTTTTGACATTTCGATTCAATGTTATGTAACTCAGTAGTTAAATCTTCACGTGTTTGTTCAAGTGTGGTGTCTAACTTTTGAATATTTTGTTCCATTGCGTCTAACTGTTGCTGTGTTTGTCTCTGGTGTTGTTCCATTGTGTCTAACTTTTGAAGATTTTGTTCCATTGTGTCTAACTTTTGAAGCTTTTGCTGTGTTTGTCTCTGATTTTGTTCCATTTGTTGCATTAGCTGTAATAACATTGCATTAGTGTCTGGAATCTGTTCCTCTACGCTTTTCGGCAGTGCATTTGCACCGGAAACATTCACATTTTGACAAGCAGAAAATGTGTCTTGACTTATTTGAGAAAACGGTGAGGACGCAAAACCTGAATCTACAGTATTTGCAAAATTGTGTCCTGTCATTTCGTTTTCCTGAAGGGAGCTGTTGCCGAGCGATCGATCGATAATGCTTCTCTGTTCACTAATTGTTTCACTGCATACGCCATTGTTTGCCGCCCGCTCCATTTCCCTATGCACAATTACCAAATTACTATCTTGAACATTAGTTAATTCATTACACAGTGGCGCTAACACACTGCTTTCGTCTTCACTGTCATTTCTCAGTTTACTTTGGAGCCTAGTATTACGTTTTTCACACGTCATTATTGTCACAATACCTCACACGACAACACAGAAAAACACAATCTGAAGAGCAAAAATATGGGAAGACATTAACATAGCACTGAAAATAATATCTAGTTAATTGCAAGCGCAGCTGCGAAATACTTGCTGCAAATCTACATGCATGCCGCAACTGTTTTACTGTACAACAATGAAAAACTACAACTACAAAGGAAATTCACTCAATAGTTAGGCGCTGGCAATAATCAAAATCTACACTAATTACACAAACTACAAGAAAAAATCAGTAGATTTCAGTGAGGTATCCTCGGCTAAGGGTCGACATATGAAACGTCCCCTTTTGAACAATTATACACGACTGTGCTTAAACTGACACACAATATTTTTAGCGCAACGCAATCTGACTTTCAAAAATCCCTACAAAAGAATGGCCCTCACTAACATTAACCTATACCTTTCACAAATCACTTACCTCACAAAAATCTTCATTACTCGAACTACTGCAATACAGCGAGCGCTACTACTGCCAGCAAAATAAAAGATTCAAACTACGGAAGGCACTAACTACTGATAGGCACAGTTAGCAAATGAAAGATTTTGATAGAGAACAAACAATGTATTTGCCTTAATAGTCATAATATATATATAGCAGTTCATGACATCCAGTCTTACAAATTTCAAAACTCCGCCATCTCTCTCCCCACATCCACCACTGCTGGCGGCTCACCTCCAACTGCGCAACGCTGCGCGCTGTTAACAGCCAACTGCCCAACGCTACAATAGCAGACAACAATGCAAACTAGCCACAGACTGCACACAGCACAGCCAGTGATCTTCATACAGAGCGCTACGTGGCGTTACCGATAAGAAAACCTAAACAGCCTACTTACAATATATATATATATATATATATATATATATATATATATATATATATATCAGATGAGACAGCCAGCGATCTCTTCAGTGCATATGTACACCAGGCTTGGACTATTACGGGAATCGGCGAAATACTACGAGTAATGAGAATACTGGGCAAAGAGCACTACATTAGTAGTGCGTAGCTAAGCTGAGAATTTGTGTCAGATGGGAGGCATGATAGGGTAGTCTGTGAAGTTGCAATGACCACTGTGTACGGAGGGTTCAGTGGTCAGAGCAATTTTCAACTTCCTCCATTGATTTTAATGAATGCCCACTCACAGTTTACATTCGTAATCACTTTGCGTCTTGAAACTTTAATCGCCTGCGTCACTCTACCACGAAACCCGTCCTGCCAGATATAATAGAGTCTGTCCCACCTTCCTATGTCAGGAATGCATTCCCCTCTACTCGTCTCCACCTTCACTTCCAGAATTTCTTCTCTCAACACAAGCCCCCTTTGTCAACCTAGCCCAACTGCTACGCTCCTACGACGTCCCTCTTCCTGACAGTCTAGGCCCACTCATCACGTCAGTCGTCTATGTATCTATCCTATCAGTCAAGAAACCGGCTTTTTACTTTTTTAACTTACACAACTCACCCTCCAAATTTTATCTTTTGTGAAACATCAATTTACCATTTCATCTGTGTCACTATTTTAATTAATCAGTAAATCCGTCTTTTATATTTTAAATTATGCAACGGAATATATGTGTTTTTATTATATATGGAATGACAGCAGCCACCAATTACGGAAGGTAGTAGTCAAAACCTCTTGACCTAGATCTCAACCCACACAAATGAACCTCCTTCAGACGTCTTGCTACCTAGAAATACGTATGTACAGATAAATGCAACGTTGAAAAAATTTGGGATACTATAAAAACACAACATACATAGAGTGGCGATTATTACAATATGCAAGGCCACCAGGCCTTCCCGGGTGGGAAGGCGTGCCGGCCCCCGGCACGACTCCGCACGGCTGATTAGTTTCGAAGTCTGGTGCGCCGGCCAGCCTGTCGACGGTTTTTAAGGCGGTTTTACATCTTCTTCGGCGAATGCGGGCTGGTTTCCCTTATTCTGCCTGAGATACACTATGTCGGCGATTGCTGTTGAAACACTATCTCCACGTACGCGAACACTATAATTACTCAACCATGCAAACATTTGGGGTTACAATCGTCTGGTATAAGACGTTCCTAGGGGTCCACTGGGGGCCCGAACCGCACAACCACCCTAGGTTCAGTGTGGGTCAGCGGTGGGGTGGGTGGTCTGCTGTGGCCTGATGTGGGATTGTGAACCACTGAGCGCTGAGGCGGGACGAAGCCTATCCGTCGTTTCTTGGTCCCCGGTTCCATACTCAATACTCAATACATTATGCAATAAAAATACGTCCACTTATTATAATAAATGCAAGCTAAATGGCCATGTGCAAACCACAGTAGAGTGACCGCTTAGCCGCGTGCCTAACATGGTCACTGATACATTTCAAAAAGGCCAAAAGTAATTATTTATTAAGAGGGGATGTAACTGAAAATGTAAACATTTATTTAAAAACCCATTACAGCCTTTTCTATTAATGTACAGATCCAAAATTTTACATGTGTAAACCAAAAGACCTGTGTTATAACGGGAAAAATAATAAAATTTTCAGGATTAATATTTTGACAGAAATTTGAATTTTTAATTTTTATTGCATTTTTTTTATAAAAAGGCTCAACTCAAACTCTAATAATGCAATTAATCAGAAAATTTTATTGTATTGGCCTGAGACGGTTGTTAAGACCACTGAACAACAGCTAATAACTTATTTTAGAAATTGTATCAATAACAGAGGTTTTAATTTGGTACATCCAAAATTAATTTTTTTCTGCATATAGTCATCTATAAATCAGAATATAATTGCAGGATCTTGTATTTTTTAGTTCCAGGGAGACAGCAACACTTTGCTTACAGTTCCTGAAAAATTTCATATCATTAGCGCACATACTTTTTGAGAAATGACTTCTAATAACATAAAAAATGTAAAACAGAGCAGATGATGTTCAAAGATTTTCTTCTCGTATTTCTACATATTATAAGCTTACTTCAATTTTAAAATCCTCCATACTGATACTCGTCATCCTCCATGTCTCTCTTCTCTCCTCTTAGAATCTGCCTGGTCTGTATTTGCTGGTAAGACACTGATCTGTTAGCTTCCTTGACCCTGCTCTCGTCGATGGTGTAAAATGTTTTTGTTGTGAGCACGCTCCAATCAACTCTCTTCAGCACTTCAATGCTGCTATTATTTCCGTTATTGCGACATAAAACTGCATCATAGACACCTATTTTGAGTAATTCAAGTTCCTTCTTACGCAACTGATCCAAATTAAATTATTGAGGCTCTTATTTGTATTTTGTGCCTTTCCATGAAAACACTTCCTCAGTAAATCAGGGTGTGCAAGAAACCTGAATGTGAGCTTAATTGCATTCATAACAGATTCTGGTAATGAGTGTTTCTGTAAATACGTCTCATTACTGTTTTGAACTTATACCAATCGTCTTTCGGACACAGATTGTGCATTGGTGTTTGGTCAGCGGATAGATTTGGAAAAAAATTGCCCACACAGCATGCCTCATTGCCTCTAAATTATGTGTGTTTTTCCTGATGGCTTGTAACGCCGGAAATGCATATCCTCCTATTTCCATCTATTGACTATTATTTTTTTTCCTGGTTTTGTTACCTCAAGACATGACATTTCTGTCTCTTAATATATTGTAATTGTTTTACTGTTTGTATATATATATATTTATGCACTTATGTCGATGTATAATTGGTTTGTTTCGTAAATATTATTTGTATTTTTACGCTGGGTCTTGGCTAGGGAAAACTGCTATCGAACGATTACATCGATGGGTCTTGTGAAGAATCGAAGTGTGTAGGATCTTTGGTAGTGTTAACACTGCCGCGTGGAGCGCGGGCAGAGCATGTGGGAGTCTGGCTGGAGTAGCGAGTGGAGCAGGTGTGTTGTGTGACGCTCCCGCGAGTTGCCGCGCTTTCGGGGTTTGGCAGCATGTAATTGCGCTCGACTTGCGATAATAGTTTCTGACGTGGTGTCGCGGACGGGAAGCATTAGCTGGCGCACATCAAGAGCCCGTTTTGCCTGGTGACCGTGTCGAGAAGAAGGCGCGCCAACATCCAGCTTCTGCAACAGCGACGGCCGACAATGAGTGACTGTCGCCACATCCTCGATCGACGGCTTCAAACCTTCAATCAACCAACAAGGAAGGCTGGAAGCACGTAAAGTTTTAGAACTGTATGGCAGACCTCAGCTTTTCCAACTTTTAAAACTGTTGCATCACAAAATTACAGCAACTTAGCATGAACGTTTGTTGCTCATTGTCCCAATTGCAGTACCAAGCAGGGTCCCTTCCTTTTCCGGAATGAACCCGAGTGTCGTTGGAATTCAAACTCCAGCATCATTCCACTTCACTACTTTAATTTCAAAGTTCAGTTAAAGTATCCATAGCTGGCTACAATATTCAGATTACACAAGCACAAATTAAGAGTGCGAGTTTTGTTACCGTATTTTAGCTTACCTGTGACTGCAGCTCAGCTTGGTACGTACTAAATTTTACTATTGTTAATTGTTCAGAATCATTTAATTCAAGTTCAAAGTTAAATCTCTTATTTCTAAATTGTGTAGATTCAAGTAGCTTTTGAAATGATTGTTGAGGTAGTCCAAGACTAACCGTATTTTACTGAATTTCGATGTGCTTCAGAAAGAAAGCTCACTATTAACTTCAGACACTAAATTAACTTTCGATTTTCCGGTTTTATTAATTCTTTTGCTAAATTAAGTCAGAGTGTAGCGAAGTTTATTACTTCTGACATACTTTCAGTTTTCACACTACACTTGTCAACCTTCAGTTGCCACGCTTCTAGTGCTAATTATATGTGTAATAATCTTTCTTTTTCAGTTACTATAGTAATTGTCCTTAGGACTGGCGACCGTAATTTCCCCCAAATCTCAAATATCTAATTACCGCTAGTTGATTGTTAACGTAACGGCTGCACATTTACTTTCTTTATTAACTTTCCCCTGTTTCAAAATTAATTTCCACCAGTTTCATTAGCATTTTTCCTTTCATTTAGATGTAACCCTTTCCTCCCTCTTTACCGACAAATTAACTTCGGTGACGATTGCTTTTCCCAAATTCCCATTAGGTACACGCGGTTTAATTTTTCACTGTCATTAAGGTCGATAAGTGAGGGGGAGGTTACAAGCTCTCCTATAAAATAACTGAAGAGAATCAATTTCTTTCAGAGTAAGCCTGCCCTTTCCTCCCAGTGGCTTTCCATCCTCAAGTACTTCATCTTTCTTCTATTTCAGCAAGCGACGAAACCTACCACGAAGCCTCTTTTGGGTGTGGCCAACACATTCCAACTTTTCTATTGTTGTATTGTACGTATTTTTATCTGATACAGCTTTGAACGAAGAGAAGTCCCCATCACCAAGGTATTTATTACATCTAATACCACAGTATTTAGTATATCTAACACCATACTGGTTCTCAGATCTGGAGTACATCCTCACAACTACAGCAGCCTCCATGCCCCCACTTGAGCCAGTATAATTTTTAGAGCATGCTACTGCATGCTTTCCTTGCCACAGTTTCTCACTGTCTTCATTGTTGGACATTTTCTTTGTTCCACACTGGTGGCAGTATTTAGACATAGTTTCTACATCTAGAACTTTACCTGAGTCAGTACCAATAACAGGTGCAACTCTGTACAGAGATGTGTGACGCCTTTTCATCCAGGTCCCATCTACAGACACACACAGGTCAGTAACATTTGTAGGAGATTCACTGTCCGGAATATCTACCCCGCCGGCCGGAGTGGCCGAGCGGTTCTAGGCGCTACAGTCTGGAACCGCGCGACAGTCACGGTCGCAGGTTCGAATCCTGCCTCGGGCATGGATGTGTGTGATGTCCTTAGGTTAGTTAGGTTTAAGTAGTTCTAAGTTCTAGGGGACTGATGACCACAGCAGTTAAGTCCCATAGTGCTCAGCGCCATATCTACCCCACGATCTATTTCTTTTTGGTTTATATCCTCCAATTCCTCCACTGCTTTCTTCGTAGAAATTTTGGCAGTATCGCGTACAGTATCAGACATTTCTTTATTTATTTTTTCAAATCTTGCACTAAGTGGAGGCATGTTCAGAAAACCACTGAATAAATTATCTCCTTCCCTGCCCTGTCCAAGGGATCTCAGAGCATATGGTAAGCTAAAATTGCTTTCATAAGTACCAGTGTCAGGTATTTTGGAGGAGGATAATGAAAATTCATAGCCACACAAATTACAAATTAATTTAAAATCACAAGCTATTCCCACTCTTCTTTCTTCAACAACAATCATGCATTCTATACTTTTACGGTTAACAGATGAACATGAAAACTTTATAGCGTGGCAGAGAAGCTCTAAATGAATAAGTCTGAATCCAGTGGAATCCATATCAACATCATTCACGCACCTGTACAATTCTCCTGTCCCAAGTTTCGATGCTAAAGCTGAGAGCTTATGTTCTTTATTTCGAGCTGCTTCCTGTTTTTGTTGGTAAACCGATTTCCGTGAAACCTCCGTTTCCTAAGCACAGTTTTTCCACCACCCATTATGCATTAATCTTGGCTTCCACGTAAAGGTTTGATAATTCAACCTTCCACCTACTAATATGTGTTAGTATAGCCAAAACGTAAATAAACCACATACAAGAAAGTTTTCAGGCAAAGGTATAGATGTCAGCCAGAGATATAGGTGTCAACTAAAGATATCGAAAGAATGTAGCCTTCACAGTGACAAAAATTCCACTGAAGCAAGCAGTATCCCAAATGTCGGAAAAGATGGGAGTGGCCGTCAGTGTAATCAGTTTAACAATTTAAAGGCATTTCTAAGTCTGCTATCACGATAAAATTCACACAAAACATAGATTAAATTGTGTAGATCAAGAAAACATTTTTTGAAAAATCGGTTTTTGTACCTAAGTCCATTATATACCCCCTTAATATGAGCCACAACTAATAAATAATAACTTTTGGGCTTTTTGAAATGTCTCAGTGACTATGTTAGGCACTTGATCAGTCGGTCATTCTGCCGTGTTTTGCACGTAGCCATTCAGCTTGCCTTTATGATAACAAGTGGACAACCTCCACTGTATGTATGTTGTGTTTTTATAATATCCAAATTTTTCGAACGTCGCTTTTATCTGAATGTACTTATGTCTAGGTAATAAGACTTCTGAAGAAGACCCATTTATACGGGTTGAAACATAGGTCAGATGCTTTTGGCCACTATCTTCCCCAACTGGTGGTTGTTTTTTTTCTATATAGTACATTTGGACAGTTGCTGCTGGAGCCATGATTAAGGTTCTTTTTATTATGTCAGACAGTCATTTTGTCAACCAGAATGTCCAGCTTCATAATATATTTTAAAATTTTTACTCTCATGTAGCTGAAGAGCGGCGACTTGTATCGGCTGGCATCCTACCCCTCCCCATGCCGGGCGAAAGGAGTGGAAAGACAATAAAGGAAAAAAAAAGTGTGCTACAATCGATTTTTGCTGCTCGCGAAACTTCTCTGCTTGTCGTTTCCAAGAGACGTACTGGCAAGCATCTCGCGAGGGGGCGTGGAGTCGTTCTCAGGGTTCACTTAACCGCATGCACGCTCTTCCCTGGGCTGAATGTCTGTCTGGCATTCTGTTTAGTAACTGGAGTCGCTCACCGAAAACTGAGGTCTGACTCTTCGTGTTTACTGGTGGCCGTGGAAATTCTATGTGTACTTCAGTTGAAGAACTATTTCTTCCCTCGCCCTTTATAGCAACATGTTTGCCTTTGCTGAGTCGTCACGTTTCTCATTTCCGCTGCCTTGGTTATTTATGCATGGCGTGCTACCAGTATTTACCTACAGCCAGGGATCGTCGTACGAACGAAACGGTGTGCATAGAACAGTTGAAGAATTACTGCCTACCTCCGTTTCCATCGAAGTGGGTTTGCGCCTTTGGAGTTGGTACGTTTCTCATCTCTCTTGCCTTGTCTCTGGGTGCTGCTCTGTGAATATATACTTACAGCCAAACAGAGGTGTACGAAGACGCTGTTACGTGCTACTAAAGAGCCTAAGAGGCTGTTGACATTCACGAAATGTCTTGTTCGGTGGCAAAATTCAGATTCGGTTGTCGCGCAAAATGCTGCTTTGCTTTCATCAGTGACATTTACAGCTATCTCAGACCTCTATGTGCCCCTTACTCCCATGTCAACAGTACAAGCCTGCATTATTTTAAGCCACTTCTTAAACTGAAATAGAATTTTTGATTTCATTTTGACTGCTCCGTGGAGGTCTCATTTCTTACAAGAACTTAATTTTAAATTAGATGCTTCTGTTTAACGGCCTGTGTTTTGAAACAGTTTTAAAAGCGGCAGTGGTTTTGCATTCTTAGTTTTCCTTTAAATCCCAGCAATTTTTTTTAAATTCAGTATTGCTGTACTGACTTATGCGAGCTTGCGTTGTTTAATTGAAGCCCGTAAGGGCCTTGTAAGCTTTCAATCGTGTAACGTGTGGTTCTGTCATTTTAATGTTTACTCTGTTTGCTACTGAGCGATGTCTGAGCATGCTCTAGATGGGAACATTGTGCTAAATAACTTTTTGTTTTCAGCTACTTTGTGAGTTGTTTTTTACACCGATAACGATAGAAGCAGAGGAAAAGAATTAAAATTTGTCCCACGGAGTGAGTAAGACCGTACTATGGTGGTGTAATGGTTAGCACATCTGTCTTATAAGCAGCCGACCTTGGTTCAAGTCCCGGCTGTGGCCCAGATTTTAATTCATTTCCTCAACAAATTTTAATTCATTTCTTCAACAAAATTTAATTCATTTATTCAGGAAAATTTAGTTTTTAACATTGATTCTCTTATTACCCGACCACGACGTTACCGCACTTGGCCTCTCGTGGCCATTATCGAAAACACGCGGTAACGTTACAGTAGAAAAGTACAGTGACGACCAGGAAAAGTGCACCGCGCTGTGAATGTTTTGAAGACAGCTGTCCATATACTATCAAGTGGTTAAGAGCAAGGTTCAAATGGCTCTGAGCACTATGGGACTTAACATCTGAGGTCATCAGTCCCCTAGAACTTAGAAGTATTGAAACCTAACTAACCTAAGGACATCACACGCATCCTTGCCCGAGGCAGGATTCGAACCTGCAACCGTAGTGGTCGCGCGGTTCCAGACTGAAGCGCCTACAACCGCTCGGCCGCAAGTGCCGGCAAATAGTATGATAAAAGCTCACTATAAGTCGGCAGAAAGCATCCTCACTTCCAGGTGCAATTATATTGTGGTCGACTAATACTGTTCATCGTACTCGAAAGTCATGTGTCCAAGCTTTAAACTTAAGACAAATATTGTCATTTTCAGGGTCAGAATATTTAACGATTTTAAAGAGGCAAGTGTAAAGCCTCTCGTGACTCGTTTATGTGAATGTTAAAATGCCTGTTAGGTAGAAAATATTGCAAAAACTTTTTTCTTAATTTTCAGTCAGCACCTTACCATTCCAAGATCCAAGTTCACTGTCGCTTCGTTATATTTACATGTACATCGTCTACATCTACATCCTTACTCTGCAATCCACACTTACTTGCTTGGCAGAGCGTTCATCTAACAATCTCCAGACTATTTCTCCGTCATTCCACACTGTAACACCGCGTTGGGAAAGTAAATGCTTAAATATTTCTGTAAGAAGTATTTTTTCATTTATTTTATTACAATGATCATTTCTCTCTATGTAGTTAAATTCGAAGTCGCCAGTGCAATTTGTCCCTTATACACCACATTATGTGGATTATGTGAGCTCGTGGGCGAGCGGTTTTAGGCGCTACAGTCTGGAACCGCGGGACCGCTACGGTCGCAGGTTCGAATCCTGCCTCGGGCATGGATGTGTGTATTGTCCTTAGGTTAGTTAGGTTTAAGTACGTAGTTCTAGGGGACTGATGACCTCAGAAGTTAAGTCTCATAGTGCCCAGAGCCATTTGAACCATTATGTGAGCTCACTGAACAACTTCATTCAGAATTCCAATGTGGATGCCGCACGTCATGTCAAGGTTGTGACACAGGAAAGGGCGAAATAAATTAGTGAATATTTGTAGGCAAATTAAATGACGGAATCAAGAGTGAAGAGTGGAGGAGTAGATTGGTGTTTAACGTGCCGTCGACAAGGAGGTCATTAGAGAAGAGCACAAGCTCGGGTCAAGGGAAGGATGGGAAAGGAAAGCGGGCGTGCCCTTTCAAGAGAACCATCCCGGAATTTGCCTGAAGCGATTGAGGGAAATCAGGGAAAACCTAAATCAGGTTGACTGGACGCAGGAGCAATCAAGAGTCGTCAGGCGGATTTTCTCCAGTGTTTCGGCAGATATTTGCAATTGCTATTTTAACAACTTGTAGCTGCTGTTTGCCCAGACAAATACTGCTCAACACGTCTTTCATGCGACTTGCATTGTGGACGGAAAGCGTCGTTTTGTTTCCTGTCACAAACAAAATGATTTTTAAAGTGGGAGCCGGCCGGGGTGGCCGAGCGGTTTTGGGCACTTCAGTCTGGAACCGCGCGACCGCTGCGGTCGCCGGTTCGAATCCTGCCTCGGGCATGGATGTGTGTGCTGTCCTTAGGTTAGTTAGGTTTAAGTAGTTCTAAGTTCTAGGGGACTGATGACCTCAGAAGTTAAGTCCCATAGTACTCAGAGCCATTTGAACCATTTTTTTTTAAAGCGGGATTTATGTGCACATTTCATGGGGCAGTCCCACATTAATCTAGTGACAGATTACTTTTATCGTTGTGTATTAACAGAGACAGTAAACCACACTGAAGAATAACCAGTATTCCAGGAGTGTCAACACCACTTTGGCCAGCCACACAGCAGCGCGGTTCATTCGCTGCTGGTGTACCGATCGTTCTTCGTGCTTTAGTGTATTTCTTAATGCATGTCGGTAAAACGAATAACGAACTAGACTAATGTGGGACTGTTACATGGAATGGGAACGTAAAATTCCAATTTAGAAACTTTTTTCCTTGTAAATGGGAAACCAACCTACGATTTCCGTGGACGCTGGGTGTAGTATGAACGACACGATGAGCTAGATTTGTGAGGACTTGCTGCCGAAACACGCTGCAATAATGCAACTCCAAATGTCAGCCGAAACAGCACAGGAAATTCCTGTGACGACCAATGGGAGGGACCCAGTATAACAAGTACCAAGTCAAACAAACATTTGCATTTATCGCACAAAGTTACAAACCCGATAATCCTGTAAAGCTCATTTGCACGAAGAAAAATAAATGCATACGGTGGTAATACGTGCCTCACCACGTTACATCGAAGTGTGCTTCTCAAAATCTTCCATCTTGTTCTCTGGACGAAAAACAGAATAGCTGCTTTGTATTGTGTACCGCTAGTGGAGACGAGAGAAGACAAAGCGCGTGTGCCCCATCGAACAAACAACCAGCCAGAAAGGATTGAAAAGAATGCTTTGTGTTTCGCGAGCCGCGTCATCGGAACAAACCGAATCTAACGCCTCGCGTTCCAATTGGCCGACGTGGGTTCAAACACCTCAGCGTCAAAAAAGAAATCACAGCATTCTCACAGTGGCAAAGGCTCACTGCTCCTGCGTTTTGCAGTCGACAGCTGATCAACAGCCTGAGGAAACAAGTAAGAAACGCAATACTTACTGCATATCCAGAAAGAACGAAAGCGAGTGGCTACCTTTATCGTACTTCAAACATTATATTCTCTTCTCGTCTCTGCCGCTATGATCCGCATAGAAGATCCGTATAACACTACACTATACTAATATAAATGGAGAAAATGGAACCAAACACATTACTCTAGCCTAATTGGTCTAGGTAACGTATTTTAGTGATTAACACGGCAAAGTGACAGGTTAGTGTAAGGGCGAGATAAACCATTGAAAATGTGAAATGCTGGTACATTAATAACAGATGTAACCGCCAGAACGTTGAATTCAAGCTCGCAAACGTGGCTGCGCTTTATGGGATACAGTTCCTTGTCTGTTGCGCTTGGTGTGTCAGTACAGGGACGGTTGATGCTGTTCGTGGATTACGCTGGAGTTGTTGCCCGATGAAGTCCCATATGTCTCGATTGGAGACAGATCTGGTGATCGAGCAGGGCAAGATAACTGACATGTAGACATCCTGTAGAGCATGTTGGCTTACAACATCGGTGTATGGGCGAGCGTTATCCTGTTGAAAAACACCCTCTGGAATGCACAACAACAAATCGAATCACCAGACTGACGTACAGATTTCATGTCACGTTGTGTGTAATAATGATGAGAGTGCTCCATCTGTGGTACGAAATCTTAGACCATGGTGTGTATCAATTGTCCCTAGCACCCAGACAGGTTGGTTGCAGGCCCACAGCTGGCCTCCTTCTGATCAAAACACGGACGTCGCTGGCACCGAGGCAGAATCAGTTTTCATAAAAAAAAACCACAATAAATCCCACGCCGCCCTCCAGGGAGCTGTCGCTTGACGCCACTGAAGCCGAAATGACGTTGGTCTGGGATCAGTAGAATAACGCATGCTGCAGGGCGTCTAGCTTGGAATTGTGCTTGAAGTAAACGATTTGTAACAGTTCGTTGTGTCACTGTTGTGCCAACTGCTGTTGAAGTATGATGCGCCAGAGCCATACGCCGAACACGGTCGTCTTCCTTCTCGGAAGAGCCATGTGGTCGCCCGGAGCCCGGCCTTCCAACAACCGTACAGTCTAGTCCCAACCACTGTCAGCAATCGTGTACAGTTGCTGACATTCCCACCAAGTCTATCTGTAATATCGCAGAAGGAACACCTACATTCCTGTAGACCTTTTAGAAGATGTTGTTCAAACTCAGTGAGGTTTTCATACTGCTGTCTTTAAGACACTCGGGATTAACATGAGCTCATCACGTCCAATCACTAAGGTAACCACGCTGACGGCCGTTGCAGGGTGTATTTAAAGCAAACCTGATTTGCATACTCATAGTGGCGCTACCAGTTTCTGGATATCTCTCCTGAACAGCACGATGCAAGGCATCCCAGATATGCTTAATTATACTCATGTCTGCGGATTTTGCGGGCCAGCGGAAGCGTGTAAGGTCAGAAGAGTGTTCCTGGCGCCACTTTGTAGCAATTCTGGATGAGTGGGGTGTCGCATTGTCCTGCTGGAATTGCCCAAGTTTGTCGGAATGCACAGTCGACATGAATGGATGCAGGTTATCAGACAGGATGCTTACGTACGTGTCATCTGACAGAGTCGTATCTAGAAATAGCAGGGGTCCGCTTTCACTTCAACTGCGCACGCTCCACACCATTCCAGAGTTTCCACCAGCTTCAACAGTCCCCTGCTGACATGCAGGATCCACGGATTCATCCGCTTGATGCAATACGCAACGAGACTCGTCCGACCAGGCAACATGTTTGCAGTCATCAACAGTCCAATGTCGGTGTTGACGGGACCAAGCGAGGCGTAAAGCTTTGTGTTGTGCAGTCATCAAGGGTACACAAGTTGGCCTTCCGCTCCGAAAACCCATATCGATGATGTTTCGTTGAATGGTTCGCACGCTGACACTTGTTGACGTCCCAGCATTGAAATGTGCAGCAGTTTGCGGAAGGGTTGTACTTCTGTTACGTTGAAAGATTCTCTTTAGTCGTCGTTGGTCCCCTTTTTGCAGAATCGTTTCCCAGCCCCAGCGATGTCTGATATTTGATGTTTTACAGGATTCCTGATATTCACGGTACACTCGTGAAATGGTCATTCGTGAAAATCCCACTTCATCGCTACCTCGCAGATGCTGTGTCCTATCGCTCGAGCGCCGACTATGACACTGTGTTCAAACTCACTTAAATCTTGATAGTTTACCATTGTAGCAACAATAACCATCCAAAAACAGTGCCAGACACTTGTTGCCTTACATAGACGTTGCCGACCGCAACGCCGTTTCCTGCTCTTTTACATATCTCTGTATTTGAATAGGCATGCCTGCTGTACCAGTTTCTTTGGCGCTTCAATGTATGTTCCGTAACTTTTTGAGGGCATGCTCGGACATGGGTGTGTGTGATGTCCTTAGGTTAGTTAGGTTTAAGTAGTTCTAAGTTCTAGGGGACTGATGACCTCAGAAGTTTAGTCCCATAGTGCTGAGAGCCATTTTAACCAAGCCATTTGAGGGCATGGAGGCAATCGGGAGTCTTCTGGCACATGGCGACAGTATTCTAGGGTCATCTACATCTACGTAGATACTCTGAAAATCACAAATATGTGCCTGTCAGAGGGTTCATCGGACCACCTTCACAATAATTCTCTATTGTACTACCCTCGAACAGCACGCTGAAAAAACGAACACCTTCATCTTGCCGCACGAACTCTTATTTCCCTCGTTTTCTTATGATGATCGCTTCTCCTAGTGTAGATCGACGTCAACAAAATATTTTCTCATTCGAAGGGGAAAGTTGTTGACTGAAATTTCGTGATAAGATACGCCTCAACGAGAAACACCTCTCTTTTAATGATGATCCTGTATCGTGTACGTGACACTCTCTTGGTACATTATTTGAACACTAATTTGATTTTATGAAGTTAATGTTGAATATACTTCTGTTTCCTGACATCTTTACTGTGTATCTTAACATTCTTGTGTGTCTGACACTGGACGTATTGGTACGTAACGGTAATAACAAACATCAGTTTCTCCCCTTATTGATAACGAGAGAAATAATTCTACGTAGCATCATGAGATCTCTGTGTCTAACTACCACACTATGAAGGGAAGCGACCATGCTGCCACCAACAGGCGTGCTACTTACAGAATAGGGCTATTGTCTCTGCTGCCTTCCTACGTCCTTCCTTCACCACATTTCATTCACCTCAGGTGATCTTTGGCGGATCCGTTTCCATTCTGTCTGAGACCCACACCCAGGAGCACATTTAATAAACAACGTGTACTCTGATGGTCTGCCTGCATGAAAGGCCAGCTGGTTGCTTATGGAAACAAAATATCTCGAAAGCTATAGTTAAGGTTTCGTAGCTCGGGGGATTCGTTTATTGTACAGTCCCAATAGTTATGGGTGTCCTCCATAACCTAAGTACTATCAGTGTAGGCAATGATGTGTGGGTCTCGGAGACAGCGTTCTGTTGAAGGTATTGATTGGTAACTATGTGTGGGCTAAATTTAAGAGAGTGGATGCAACTAGAGTGTTTATGAACACTCAGTGTGGCTTCAATAGCAGAATCTCCATGAAAGCGAATCTGGCAGGCTGCAACGCATTGCACAGTATTTTTCATACTGCTTGGCAAGAGAAGTTTCTCTGTGGTAGAAACTTAGCAGAACTGAAAGATTTTAGCTTTTTTTTAAAAAAAATTCAGCATGGTTCTCAAGCTACGTTTCTTGGGCGACCATCATCAGTGACAAAGTGATCTAGACAGAATTCGTGCATGATAGGAAAAATATATTCCGATCTGCCTGTATAAATGAGACAGTAGTAGATGAACAGCAGAGAGAGTGCGGGGTTTCAGCTCTTGACAGTGGTTATAAAAAACCTTAAATAAAAACTAAGCATTATCAACGAATGTTGGAATGCAATAGGCAGACTTTCCAAGTACGTTTACGCGTCCCTTTCAGCTGCCGCAAACAACAGTAGCTCTAATTAGTCAGTATATGCTGAAAGTTACATCGTGTAACACAGCTCCAGTTCGGGGAACGTCGATTAGGTGAGTGTGAAGACTACAAACAAACTATAACGAAACCAAGCGCTCGCAGCATCACATTGTCACCGTGGTTTTGCCAGGCCACAGATGTCGCAACATGCCGCTCGCGTTCGCGGCAGCCATGAATGGCCCGTCTGTCTGTCCTCATTACATCATGCCACACTGACTTTGAAAGTGATTAACGCTTTACGCGTTACGCTCTACAACTGACGGCATCAGGCCCATACGACCGCTCGCAGACAGACTGCACACAGATACAAGGCTCCCTTCCACCGTGTTCTGTTTTATGCCTACTTTCGGCAATCACTCTCTACGCCTGAAACACCATAGCTCTACTGCTCTACTGATTTATTTTGCCTTTTGTTTTATTTTTATGTTATATTGCTGAGTTTCTGTAAATATTGTTGGATTGAATCGAAAACACAAAATTGTATACTCCCTTCTTTGTAAAAACTTTGATGTCTTTTAGAGTGTAGGAAGTGTAATCTGTGAGCACATTATATGTTTTGTGTTTGTCATATAATCTCTTTGGTTATCTTTAAAATTAAATAATTTTGTTTAAATAATTTTTTGTAGAACTACCAATATGTGCGAATGTTCTGTTTTATTTACAATGTTTGTTTGCTGTTATGTAAACTGCTGACCTTCGCTTAGGGTTGTTAGTTATTTCATATATAAAAGGTGTTGTGGTTCCCCTCGGGAACGGAACTGAGTAGCGCACGCAGATTGTGGTTGGCACAGGAAGAAAAGGTGGAACCAAGAGTCGGTCGGGAACGAGCTACCAAACTGTCAACTGCTCATGTAAAAGCTGCATATTGTGCTGGTGCCGAGAGAGGCTTTTTGTGCCACTTTCCAATACCTCGGATGGATGGATAAAGAACTGGAGCTATTCTGGAACTGATGCCTATCATCGCCACCAAGATATGACAGAGTCCGGCAATTCTACCTGCAAATCCACCGACCAACATGCAATTGCCACCACATTGCGCAGTCACTGTAATGGAACACTATAGTAGTGTACAGTGAAGGATCAGCTCATTGGATGTTTAGTGTACTCAAATACAAGGTAATTTTTAGCTGAACTTTTGTACCTACCGTGATTTACTCTCAGTCACATATCCACCTAGGGTCCCTCCCGCGCTAAAGTGCTTACCGAGTGTCCTTTATTGAAAGATAGTTAAAGTTAATGTGGCAAGAGTATGAGTTAAAGTGTATGATGCTTGCTGAAAATAATTTTTCTATTAAAACTGCTTATTAATATGTTGTTGCCAATTTCAAAATTAAAAGCTCATAAAACTGAGGCTTATAAAGTTTTGCTTAGTAAATGAGCACATTGCTGCCTGTTGTAAATCGCAAAAGGTGAGTCAGTTTCTTACAGATATGTCAAGTTGTGTTCAACTGCAGTAAGAGATGAGAACTAATATTGTTCATGGTTACATGTTCATACTTGTTAAGGGCTTGTTTCTTTAGTGTATTGAAAGTGTGTTTGTTATACTCTGGTACGGTGGTCAAGGTTAAGGGCCCCCCTCCATTGAAAGTAGGTCAAAGCACAAAATTACTTAATTATAGCAAATTTCAATTACTCTTGCTACTCAAGTCAAATTCTGTAATCCAGAATGAGATTTTCACTCTGCAGCGGAGTGTGCGCTGATATGAAACTTCCTGGCAGATTAAAACTGTGTGCCCGACCGAGACTCGAACTCGGGACCCGAGCATGATCGTAGGAACCGTTTCCATGGAGCAGGTCCATCTTTACAGGCGTGGAGAAAACTGCAGGGTTCTTCCTGGAACTCTTTTCCAAAAAAATTATCAATTAAGTTGGGTTGGAAAGGAATTCCAAACCAAACTTGTGTATAACGGGTTTTTGTCTGTCCAACAAAATCCGGGCGGATGCTATCGAGGAGTAAAATGGGTTATTTCAGGGTTGTGCAGATAATAAATGTCCGACCGGCCAATAAAAATCATGAATAGTTATTTAAAGAAGTTTTTAATAAATAATATAATTGCACAATGTATTAAGTGGAAATTCGTTTTGATTTATTTCGAATATGTGACAATGGATTTATCTTTTCGTTCTGTCAAATGTCTTCTGTAAATTCACTTGTAGTCTTGCCATTGTTTCTCATTCTGTTTTTAATCCGTTTCTATGCATCTTATTGATGAGTTGATAATGCTTTCGTTACTGTTTTATGCATTCAGGCCTGAAGATGGCGCATTTAAGGGCCGAAACTGGTTGGAACAAAGTAAATGAAACCATAAAGACAGCTGTAGGCGTTTCATTTTCTCACAATACATTTCAGCAGTGACGTTTACACCTCGGGGAACGAATTCGTCGTACACCACACCGTCACTCCTCCGTTAGATACGTCACATTATCTTTTGTGGATGTGAGGATGTCTTTGTAAGTCGAGCTGCTGCTTTATTTGGCCTTAACCATTCCTTTCTTTTCCTTCTGTTAGCGCAAAGACACCACTTCCCGTCACCAGTAACCATACAGGATAGGAATGGTAGGTGTTGTTCAACAACCAATCGGTGACAAACAAGCACAGATACACATATGGCCGCCTGTTGTTCTTGTGATCTTGGCTTATAGCATGCGCTACCTATACACACGATTTTGAGCGTCCTCCATCGTATGCAAATGTCGCACGATGGCGGAACGATAGCAGTTCATCACACTTGCCAGTTCTCGAGTACATTGAAGTGCATCATTGTGGTTAAATGCTGAAGGTTTTGCTGAACGTGGAGAGTCACTAACGTCAATATGATCTTCCATAAAACGAGAAAACCATTCTTATCTCCAGTGGCATTATACCCGTGTGGCGTAAACGCTTCTTACTACCCCAGCTGCAATCAACCCTCTACTGAAATCAGACAATAGAATACACTGAAGTGACAATCGTCGGATAGCAATGTACCCATATACAGATAGCGGCAATATTGCGTACAGAAGGTATAAAAGCTCATAACTGGTGGAGATGTCGTTTGTACTCAGGTGATTCGTATGAAAAGGTTTTCTCACGTGATTATAGCCGCGTATGTAGGACATGTTCTGAGGCATCAAGGGATCAGCAATTTAGTATTGGAGGGCAGCGTGGAGGGTAAAACTCGTAGAGAGGATACCAAGAGATGTATACACTAAGCAGATTCAGAAGGATGTAGGCTGCAGTAGGTACTGGGAGATGAAGCAGCTTGCACAGGGTAGAGTAGCATGGAGAGCTGCATCAAACCAGTCTCAGGACTGAAGACCACAACAGCAACATAGCCGCACGACGGGTTTTAACAGAAACTGAACGCGGAATCGTAGTTGAAACTACACACGTGGGACAGTTCACTTCGGAAATCGTTTATCAATTCCATATTTCGAGATCCTCAGTACCATAAGCTTGCCGAGAACAGCAAATTTCAGGCATTACTTCTCACCTCGAACAACGCTGTGGCTGACGGCCTTCACTTAACGACCGAGAGCAGCGGCGTTTGCATAGCAGTTTCAATGTTAACAGATAAGCAACACTGCATAAAGTAACCGCAGAAATCATTGTGGGATATACGACGAACATATCCATTAGGACAGTGCGGTGAAATCTGGCGTTAATGGGTCATGGCAGTAGACAACATACGCGAGTGCGTTTGATAACAGCACGTTTTCTGAACCTTTCACATACTGGATTGAAATACAGCGGCGTCCACCAACCTATTACTTATCGTTTAGAGCAGCACTGGAGAGATTACTCCGAAACAGCTAAATCACAAACATTTACAGGTTGAGGACAGATTTTTCACTCTCTTTCACTTCTGTTAATTGTTGTTGTTGTTGTGGACTTCAGTCTGAAGCATGATTTGATGTAACTTTTCATGCTACTCTATCCTGTGAAACCCTCTTCACCTCCGAATAAATATTACAACTTACATCCTTCTGAATTTGCTTGCTGCATTCGTCTCTCGGTCTCCTTTACTGACCTTCGGTCAAATACTTACCTGGTGGTGATGACTCAGAACGTGTCCTACTAACTGATCGCTTCTTTTAGTCAGGTTGTGTCACAAACTACTTTTGTCCCTAATTCTATTCAGTGCGTCCTCATTAGTTACGTGATCTACTCACCTAATTTTCAGCGTTCTTCTGTAGCTCCACATTTAAAACCCTTCTGTTCTTCTCTCGTCCATATTTTACTGCCACCCATGTCCGTACTCCAGATACTTTCTGAAATGACTTCCTAACACTTAAATCTATGCTCGATGTTTAAAAGCTTCTCTTCTTCACGATAGATTTTGTTCCCATTGCCAGTCTACATTTTATATCCTCTCTATTTCGGTCATCAGCAGCTATTTTTCTGTCCAAATAACAAATCTCATCTCCTAATTTAAGTGTCTAGTTTCCTAACCTAATTCCCTCAGCATCACGTGATTTAACTCGACTACATTCCATCATCCTTGTTTTGCTTTTGTTGATGTTCATCTTATATCCTCTTTACAAGACACTGGCCATTCCGTTCAACTACTCTTCCACGTCCTTTGCTGTCTCTAACAGAATTGCAGTATCATCTGAAAACCCCGGAGCCCTTATTTCTGCTACCTGAACTTTCGCTCCTACTCCATGTTTTTCTTTGATTTCCTTTACTGTTTGCTGAATGTACATATTGAATAACATCGGGGATAGCTTTCAACCCAGTCCCAATCGTTTTTCAAGCAATGCTTCCCTTTCATGGTCCTCGACTCTTAGAGTTTCTGTACAAGTTGTAAATAACCTTTTCTCCCTCTACTTTATCCCTGCTACTTTCAGAATTTCAGAGAGAGTATTCCAGTCAACGTTGTAAAAAGCTTTTTCTGAGTCGTTAAATGCTATAAACGTAGATTTGTCTTCCCTTAACCTGTTTTCGAAGTTAATGCCGCAAATTTCCCAAGGATGGAAGCTCTATAGCTTTGGCACTGTGAACACACATTGATGTCGCTAGCGAGAGGAGTCCAGTAGCTTAAAGTGCAGCGTTCCAAATATATTCAAATTAAAATAACATTGTGATTGAGGGATTTTAATGGGGCGAGGCAATGTTGCCGGTATTCAGCGAGCCACGCTACACAAGCCGCAGCACGTACCTACAAAACAGGCATCACTGAGAGCAAATGGCGCTCGAGGAAGAATTATGGTTGGACGACGGCTGAGCCCTTCCACTTAACTCGCTGAAACTTCAGTCACATAGGAATTTTAATAGGAATATAGCAGATCACTTGTTTTGTAGAGACGGTTGGTCTTTCATCAGCAAGCTGGGAGGGAAGCAAAGATGGCACCAGTTGCTGCAACTGGTCGGCGCCAGATCGGTTATTTGTTTTCCGATAGTATTAAGAATGATCATTAGATTCGACTGTTGCCATTTCGAGGACAATCCATTGTGATAAATGATTTTCTTCGTTTTCTGTGGGCCGTTTTAATATCACTTCTGATAATTTGCATGCGTAAATTTTTAAATAATCTGATGTTATCTTGTGAACGCGCTCACGTTTTGTCAGACGTTCTTTCCCACAAGGCCTACGTTGTTCCTTCTTCCAAAGGAACCCTTTGACTGTGAGATCGCAGTTTCAATCTTTAATAAGGTTAATCTGAAAGCGTTATGTTAACAGTTGTTACAGGAAAAATATTAGCTACCAATGACTCATCTTAAGCATAAGGAGAGTTTCAGAAAATGAGTGTCAAGGAAGTGCGGAGATCAACGCTCTCAGCCTTCTACGCGATGTGTGTACTACATTTCACAAAATGGACATCGTCGACAGTCAAGAAATGATCAAAAAAAACAGTTACTCATGAAAACCGAATGAAAATTGGTGCGCCAGAATGACTGCAAAGGTTCGTAGCATCAAGACCTAAGGAGAACCCTTGGGAACTACAAACCGTGCAGGACATTCAGGTAGGCATTCACTCTTAAAGACTGAATGCAGAATCATGTTAGTGTAACGGGATGATGAGACTCACGGAATGTGATGGCGTACAACGGAACCATAGCTGCAGAAAGTGCGGTAATTCAGGCACGGAAGAAAAGAAACATCCAAAGGTTGATTTATCCAGTGTTCCAGGTCGTATCATTTAAGGAGGGGTGATTTAAAATGTTTTTTATTCCAGTCTTTCATCACAATATCAATTCGTTTGGCGATGACCGGTTTCAGTCAGTAATGACCATCCTCTGAACTTTTCTACACCATGTCTTAAAGTGATAAGGCCGTTCCTCACAAGCGACTTCTAATCAAGCTGCGGGCCTATGGGGTATCGTCTCAGTTGTGCGACTGGATTCGTGATTTCCTCTCAGGAACATCGCAGTTCGTAGTAATAGACGGCAAATCATCGAGTAAAACTGAAGTGATATCAGGTGTTCCCCAGGGAAGCGTCCTGGGACCTCTGCTGTTCCTGATCTATATAAATGACCTGGGTGACAATCTGAGCAGTTCTCTTAGGTTTTCCGCAGATGATGCTGTAACTTACCGTCTAGTAAGGTCATCCGAAGACCAGTATCAGTTGCAAAGCGATTAGAAAAGATTGCTGAATGGTGTGGAAGGTGGCAGTTGGCGCTAAATAACGAAAAATGTGAGGTGATCCACATGAGTTCCAAAAGAAATCCGTTGGAATTCGATTACTCGATAAATAGTACAATTCTCAAGGCTGTCAATTCAACTAAGTACGTGGGTGTTCAAATTACGAACAACTTCAGTTGGAAAGACCACATAGATAATATTGTGGGGAAGGCGAGCCAAACGTTGCGTTTCATTGGCAGGACACTTAGAAGATGCAACAATTCCACTAAAGAGGCAGCTTACACTACACTCGTTCGTCCTCTGTTAGAATATCGCTGCACGGTGTGGGATCCTTACCACGTGGGATTGACGGAGGACATTGAAAGAGTGCAAAAAAGGGCAGCTCGATTTGTATTATCACGTAATAGGGGAAAGACTGTGGCAGATATGATACGCGAGTTGGGATGGAAGTCATTAAAGCAAAGACGTTTTTCGTCGTGGCGAGATCTATTTACGAAATTTCAGTCACCAACTTTTTCTTCCGAATGCGAAAATATTTTGTTGAGCCCAACCTACATAGGTAGGAATGATCATCAAAATAAAATAAGAGAAATCAGAGCTCGAACAGAAAGGTTTAGGTGTTCGTTTTTGCCGCGCGCTGTTCGGGAGTGGAATGGTAGAGAGATAGTATGATTGTGAATTGCAGAGTAGTCATGTAGATGTAGATGTAATGGCATCGTCAAAACATATAAATATACTCAGCACAGCAGCGTCACATAGATCTATGTGACGCTTCTGTGCTGGTTATATTTATGTTTTGACGATGCCATTAAGGCCTTATCACTGTAAGACATGGTGTAGAAAAGTTCAGAGGATGGTCGTTACTGACTGAAACCGGCATCGTCAAAAGAATTGATATTGTGATGAAAGAATGGAATAAAAAACGTTTGACAGTATTGGATCACTGAATGAAAGAATGCATATCAGTATAAACAGTGAAAATTTCCTCTGTTATTATCTACCGCAACAGTTTAGAAAAGTACAATCAGACATGCTTGTAGTGATAACTAGTTTAGTTTACCTTGTGGCTCAGTTTGCCCTATAATGGAGACATTAACCCATTGCCTCTCTTCCACTGTAACCTACAACTTGTATCCAAAGCAAGTAATTCACCACCAATTGTTGGTTTTATTGTTGCAATAATTCTTTTGTATCATGCTAGTGACAGTTATTGCACATTCAGCACTTGATTCCTCTTGTTGTTGTTGTTGTGGTCTTCAGTCCTGAGACTGGTTGGATGTAGCTAAAAAAAATGGTTCAAATGGCTCTGAGCACTATGGGACTTAACATCTGTGGTCATCAGTCCCCTAGACCTTAGAACTACTTAAACCTAACTAACCTAATGACATCACACACATCCATGCCCGAGGCAGGATTCGAACCTGCGACCGTAGTAGTCGCGCGGTTCCGGACTGCGCGCCTAGAACCGCTAGACCACCGCAGCCGGCGGTTGGATGTAGCTCTCCATGCTAGTCTATCCTGTGCAAGCTTCTTCATCTCCCAGTACTTACTGCCCCCTACATCCTTTTGAATCTGCTTAATGTATTCATCTCTTGGTCTCCCTATACGATTTTTACCCTCCACGCTGCCCTCCAATACTACATTTGTGATCCCTTGATGCCTCAGAACATGCCTACCAACCGGCCCCTTCTTCTTGTCAATTTGTGCCACAAACTCCTCCCCAATTCTATTCAACACCTCCTCATTAGTTACGTGATCTACCAACCTAATCTTCAGCATTCTTCTGTATCACCACATTTCAAAAGCTTCTATTTTCCTCCTGTCTAAACTATTTATCGTCCATGTTTCACTTCCATACATGGCATACTTTCAAAAACGACTTCCTGACACTTAAATCTATACTCAATGTTAACAAATTCCTTGCCATTGCCAGTCTACATTTTATATCCTCTCTACTTCGACCATCATCAGTTATTTTGCTACCCAAATAGCAAAGCTCATTTACTACTTTAAGCGTCTCATTTCCTAATCTAATTCCCTCAGCATCACCCGACTTAATTCGACTACATTCCATTATCCTCGTTTTGCTTCTGTTGATGTTCATCTTATATCCTCCTTTCAAGACACTGTCCATTCCGTTCAACTGCTCTTCCAAGTCCTTTGCTGTCTCTGACAGAATTAGAATGTCATCGGCGAACCTCAAAGTTTTTATTTCTTCTCCAAGGATTTTAATACCTACTCCGAATTTTTCTTTTGTTTCCCTTACTGCTTGCTCAACATATAGATTGAATAGCATCGGGGAGAGGCTACAACCCTGTCTCACTCCCTTCCCAACCACTGCTTCCCTTTCATGCTCCTCGACTCTTATGACTGCCATCTGGTTCCTGTACAAATTGTAAATACCCCTTCGCTCCCTGTACTTTACCCCTGCCACCTTTAGAATTTGAAAGAGGGTATTCCAGTCAACATTGTCAAAAGTTTTCTCTAAGTCTACAAATGCTAGAAAAGTAGGTTTGCCTTTCCTTAATCTTTCTTCTAAGATAAGGCGTAAGATCAGTATTGCCTCACGTGTTCCAACATTTCTACGGAATCCAAACTGATTTTCCTCGAGGTCGGCTTCTACCAGTTTTTCCATTCGTCTGTAAAGAATTCGCGGCAGTATTTTGCAGCTGTGACTTATTAAACTGAGATGAATTACTTGTACCAGGTAACACACTATTACAACTGTGTTGGATTAAGTGGATATCCTGAGTGTGAAATAGACACAGACATTCCTATAATGTTGTTAAGATTGGACTATATGAAATTAACAAGCAATCTGAAATCCTGTTACTACAGTGTCACTTCAAATTTGTTGCATATATTGAGAACAACTAAACTATACTGCCGTCTCCCAGACTGTAAAACTAATTGGAAATATCCATGGTTCATGTACTTGTAGACATTTTATTTTACGTTCACGTGTGCCCAATGATACCATCTTGTGTGGCATTAATCGACAGTGCTAGAGGAAACCAGGAAATAAACTGCTTGCCTCCTATGTCATTTTGTGGCGCCTCATTTGTTTCCTGACATTTAAACTCTGTGCTAACTCATCCACAACGAGTGATATCCTAACAGTGTACAAGATTGTTAATAAACTAGTCAAGGAAATATGTCTTGAATTGTATGAGATAAGACAATTTTTAGTGCAGCACCTCTGTTATAATAGGTACATTTCAGTGATTTGCATACCTTAATATCTGATGCCTAAATACCTTAGTTCTCATTCCTAATACATCACTAAAACATAGGTTAGTTCAAAATTGTAGGTCCATGTAAAGTCTTTGTCAATACACAGAATTGTCTTCAGCAATGTCACCCAGGTGAATTGTGTAGGTATAATTTAATTGTTGTGGGACTACCACGGATACTTAACACCGGAAACTAAACCTACTTAAGCATCATTGGTTGGTTTATTTAGTGTTCAGTGTGAAATGCAGCATTATAACCTTTTTCACTAGTTCAAGCATATGCATGACGAATATTATATGTGGTAGTAATTAACTTTGCACATTAACTGAATGTCCCGAATTTTTTATAGCCGCTTTCGTTCGTTTAATGTTGCTAAGAATGAGCTATGCTATATTAACAATCGTTCTGAAATGCTGTCACTACATTCCCCCTTCGCAATTGTTGTATATACTATGTACAATCATTGTTAGTGTCTTTGTCTCGGTCTGTAAAGTGATTGGAGATTTCCAAAATTCACTTTCCTGTAGGTATTATATTTTATGTAGATCCGCTGTTCATGTGTGCCAACAGTGATCACCAGGGGTGAAATCATTCGACAGAGCATGTGAAGGCGAGGAGGGGTGGTTTGTCTAAAGAATTATGTTGTTTTCGTATCTCCTGTGAATGTCACGTATTTCTGTAGCTTTTACATACGCCAAGTAAATTAAGTAAATAAGTATTACCTCAAGTTGGAAAAGACTGCTACAACAGCACTGACACACAGCAGGTAGATGCGCCAGAGGCCGACGTTACCCCCTCTCCTGTTGGAGTTTAGCAGCGTCCCCCTCTTCCCCCCCCCCCCTCTCTCCCCCATTCCCACCCCATCACACCAGGCAACTCTCCTCCAAACAACAGTTCTGCGATATCGGTTTTCCACGACAGACACGCTCTCACGGCCGCGTACTGAGCAGTCTACCCCGCCTGCGATGCGCTCGCCATTTTCCCTGACCCCCTTCGTCAATGATTTATTCACCAAAGTTCGCTTCGTCTTCTTCGCCAGCTTAAGCGCTGTTGCTACTGTTATCGCCTTTTCTGTACAGGATCGTCTTTCCGAATACACGATTCCGTCATCACTGCATGTAACCGGATGATTACACTGGCTTTTTTCCTGGATTTTATAAGCATAAACTTCAATTCTGCTTCAGAGCAACGTGTTATTATCGTTATTTCAAAAAACAATTAGGGACAATATCAGTCGGAGATGATTAACCAAGTGCTCAGTTTGAAAAGTGTGTTAGACAAAGAATAAACTGTTTCAAGTCTGAAGGTACCAAAGGTAAAATATAGAGAGCAAAAGTTTATTTACAGTTTGCACAGAAATCAGACGGCAGTTACAAGACTTGAAGAACCTGAAAGGGAAGCGGTAGTAGACAAGGGAGTGAGACAGTGTTGTAGCCTATCCCCAATGTTATTCAATTTGTAAATTCAGCAAGCTGTGAAGGAAAGCAAGGCGAAATTGGGAGAGGGAATCAAAGTTTAGGGAAAAGAAACCAAATCTTTGAGAATGAGATTTTCACTCTGCAGCGGAGTGTGCGCTGATATGAAACTTCCTGGCAGATTAAAACTGTGTGTCGGACCGAGACTCGAACTAGGGACCTTTGCATTTCGCGGGCAAGTGCTCTACCACCGAGCTACCCAAGCGCGACTCACGCCCCCTCCTCACAGCTTTACTTCTGCCAGTACCTCGTCTCCCACCTTCCAAACTTTACAGCAGCTCTCCTGCGAATCCAGCAAGCTGTGAAGGAAAGCAAGGCGAAATTGGGAGAGGGAATCAAAGTTTAGGGAAAAGAAACAAAATCTTAGAGAATGAGATTTTCACTCTGCAGTGGAGTGTGCGCTGATATGAAATTTCCTGGCAGATTAAAACTGTGTGTCGGACCGAGACTCGAACTAGGGACCTTTGCATTTCGCGGGCAAGTGCTCTACCACCGAGCTACCCAAGCGCGACTCACGCCCCCTCCTCACAGCTTTACTTCTGCCAGCACCTCGTCTCCCACCTTCCAAACTTTACAGAAGCTCTCCTGCGAATCCCGAGTTCGAGTCTCTGTCCGGCACACAGTTTTAATCTGCCAGGAAGTTTCAAAATCTTTGAGGTTTACCTATGACGTTGTAACTCTGGCAGAGGCAGCAAAGAACTTGGAAGTGCAGTTGAATGGAACAGGCAGTGTCTCCAAAGTTGCATGTAAGATGAACACCAGCAAAAGTAAAATAAGAATAATGTAATGTAGCCGAATTAAATCAAACAATGGCGAGAGAATTAGATCACGAAAAGAGACACGGAATGTAGGAGACGAGTTTGGCTATTTGGGCAGTAAAATAACATGATGGCCGAGGCAGAGAGAATATAAAATATAGAACGCTGATGACAAGAACTATTCGGAGTGAACAAGCTGCAACAGGCGTAGCTGCCGGTGGCACGCTTCTGAGGGCCGCGAACTAGCGCAAACCGCTTAAGGGGCTCCGGAAAGGCTCAAAATCATGAAAAGTTCAATTTTTACTTTTTTGCGTTTTCTGAATCTGCAGACTATTACCTTTTAATAGATATATAATTTATTCAATTCCGAAGACTACAACTATTTATAAATTTTTTTTGAAATGTGTTCTACAAGGGCGTGACCCACTGTGGCGCTGTTAAACTGCTGTCAAATGGTGTTATTACTAACGTCAGTGTTCATGAGGTACATTTTAGTGATGTGAGATAAAGTATGTGTTGTGGCTAACCTGTGATGGTTCAATATATATCGCTGGTGTGATTGTCGATTGTTTCATGTTTATTTACTGTGTCGTTATCTCGAAAATATTCGTAATTAATTCTGATTCTTGAGTCTCTGTTTTGTTGAAGTATAATAATGAGTAAAAGTAAAGTTATTAGAAATCCTCTGAAGGCTTTTAAGAAAAGGAGAAATGTTGGAAAGCCAAAGGTATGTGTTATTACTGTAAACAATAAAGACGATAACCAAGTGAGTGAACCTAACCTCTCAAGTACACCTGCCCACAGCAGTCAAAGTGGGAAAGAAAATACTTCACAGAATAAGCTTGGTTCAATGAGTGAAAACTATGAATGTTTTATGGGCGAATCGGATGTGAATGAAATATTTAATATGTCGGTTCTCAAAGGATTTTTTTCAAACTGTGTAAGATGTATTCATTGTAGTGAAGTTGGTCTGGAACTCTCCATAATAAAGCACGTAGGACTTGCTAGTGAAATACAACTGAAATGTGATAAGTGTTCATACATGACCACCTTTTGGAACAGTGTTGCAGTAACTGCAACTGAAGAAAATGGTAGCAAAATCTACGAACACAACAACGAGCGATGCTTGCTTTAGACAAGGAACGCCTTTGGGCTGCAGACAGGGCTGTAAAGAGTCTAGAAATACAATCAAGAGTAAACAGGAGGAGGAACAAGAGGAAGCTGCAGGAGGAGTTTGCAGAGGATGAAGATAATCCATCCTATGGACCTGGAATGCACTAAAAAGTTAATCCAATCTTTGTCGCTCGATTCCCAAAACTTTTATTTTCTCATACTAATTACATGTTTTCTAAGGATCTTCCAAACATATTTGTTTCAAACTTTCAGTAAATGTTACACGGTACCTTCTGCATAATGTAACACAGCCTTTTTCCAAAAAACTGTATATTTTTGAATATATAAATAAAAAATTGCAAAAAATGTTGTGAATTTTCATTACAATTGAAAAAAAAATCATCTTTAATAACTGAACTAAAATTTTGTAAAATCCCTGTGTTAAGTTGTAGCCCATATTCCAATAAATAATCTGTAAAAAGTTCAACTTCCTACCTCAAATACTTTGTGAGGAAAGATGTAATTTATAAGCGTTATTTTAACATTGCAAGTATAGGGCTTTCCGGAGCCCCTTAACGCTCCCGGGTGCTAAGCGGCAACAGCTTTGGCTCAACACCCCGCAACTTCGGTTGCAAATCCCCCAGCGGGACTCTCCAGTTCTTTGGTAGGGTTTCATCAGTGTCAGGGGCCCGTTCACGTCGGATAACCCCGCCCACAGTAGGCTTCTCTCTTACACCCGCGCTCTCTTGCGCCGCGCACTGCACCTCGAGCAGATAGTTCGTAGGAACTACCCTATTCCGTAGGGACACAATATACTGTACTTTCGCCGAAGGAAAAACAAAAGTGGTCGTTTCCAAAAGAGGAAAATTGTCGTATACCCCTCCCTGTCCAAATAAAACTCCCCTATGCAGAAAAGATGTCTGATTACTGCATAATCCCAACCAGTAACCCGCAGCAAAGCTGCAGTACATGAGGCGGGGCAGATGCAGCCTGCTCCCGCCAGTCCCTCTCTCCACCTCGCAAGAGGCAGTTTCCTCGAAGGACCAGCAGACTGCAGATCAGCAACAGCTGACCGAACTGATGATGGGCAGTGAACACTCACTAACAGAGACACACACCTCACACGCACAAGCGCCTTCCGCAAACACGATAGACACGCCGTCGCTTTCACCTCTGGCGGCTCAGGCACCGACGGGATCGGAACCAGAGCCGACAGAAGATACTGACAACGCCGAAGACGGGCCGTGGCAGCAGGTCGGTCCACGACGCAAACAGCTAACAAACACACAAACAAGTGAGTCCACAAACTCAAGGAGCAACCGCCGAGCGCTGCTGCCAACTCCAACAACATCGCAAATTAGCAACACCAGCAACACAGGGAACGATACGGACAACCCTTCAACTGCAGCACCCTCAAACATACAAGCAGCTACACAGAACCCGAACAAATCCTCGGCTCGCTTCCCAGCAGTCATTCTACACAGCTATGGAGACCTTAGTCTCCTAAACAAAAAGTTTAATAATAATAAAAAAAAAACCCGCAACATTCTACTCAAAACTCACCGGGGACAACGCCGCACTGTACGTGGCAAACAAAACAGATTACTCGAATCTGATGGACTTTCTGAAAGAAAGAAAGGTAGAACATTTCACGTAGAGGACAGCCCTAGAAAAAAACACAGCAGTGCGTGATCAACGGTATAGATTTACGAACACAAATCGAGACGGTACACGAGGAACTCACAGTCCTCGGATGGGAGTGCATTCGTGTAAACCGAATGACAGAGTTCGGCCCAGCGAGACCATCTGACAACTAAATGGCGCAGTTGGCCGACACGGCCAAGTCTTGCGACCTGTTGAAGTCAGTGTAGAAGTCTACAACACGCCGCGCATCACCCCCCCCCCCCGCCCCCCCCCCCCCCAAACAATGCCGCAAGTGCCAGCGCTTTGAGCACGCGGGCATCCGATGCGGTCTGTGCGGGCTGGCTCCACGTTGACGCAAATGCGCTGGTGGTCACACAACCGAGCAGTGCAAACTCCGCAACACAGCACCACGCAAATGCGCCAACTGTGGTGCGGCCCATCCGGCCGTCTACAGGGGTTGCACTGCGTACAAAGAAGCTCTGATGTGTAAAACACCAAAACTACCGGCATCACAGCGCCGAAACCGCCCCCGCGCCCAGTAAGAAGTGGAATAATATCCTTCGCTGGAGTGGTCGCTGGCAGCTCCAGCAATGCGGGACGGCCAGAGGAACCTCAGAGCTCAGGACTCGCACAACACACTCCCCCCAGCAACAGACACACAACAGAGAAACACAACACCCAACACCACACCCGCGTCGGGTACACCACACAACACGAATAACAACACCACCCTCCCCCCCTCCCCCCCCCTGAAATCGCGGGCTTCAGCCCATCACGGGCTATAGAAGATGCACCAACACTAGGACTACCACAACGCCAGAGAAGGACAAGAACAAACAATCTAAACAGGAGGAACACGACCACACCACAACAAGCACACAGACAACAGGTCACCAATGCTCGCGAACACAATCCGGACACCAACACAGCGACCCGTACAACACACCCCCTCACCACAGACACCACACAGGCACCCACAGCGGTCACTCAAAGAGCAGACACACAAGGCAGCCCTTACCTGACGTCAGCACAATCACCAGCGGCCACCAACACGACCAACAACTCAAAGGCCGACACGCCCAATATCATCTCAACATTCCGGAGAATAATGGAGACATTATTCCCTGGACTCACGGTCACTGAAGTAAAGATTATGGGGTGTGTCACACAGCTCTTCACGCAGTTCATGTCGCGCTCGCTAAACTGGAATAGTATCCAAGCCAATATCACTCCACTTTTCACACAACTACATGGATAATACACCACACCAGTCCCAAAACGCAGACGCTAACACTAACTCACAGATCCTGATTTGGAACGCCGAAGGGATCGCAAACAAAAGGGCCGAAGTGGTGAAAGGGTATCCGAATCTCCCTAGTGAATGAAACACTGCTTACGCCTCGCAAACAGCTAAACATTCCAGGCTACTGTGTTTATCGTACCGACATAGCGGATGGCAGGAAGGGAGACGGCACAGCAGTCATCATACGAAAAGACATAGATCACACGGACATCGAGCTCCCTGCTTTTGAGAGACTAGAGGCCACGGCCGTCAGGGTCAAGTTCAACGGAGCCAACACCGCACTGGTATCGCTTTACAATCCTCCTAGAGACACACGCGATATCAGCACAGTTCTCAACATAGCACCGCGGCTAATCGCCGCTGGAGACCAAAAAGCAAAACACCCCGACTGGAACTCACGAATACGTACCGCCAACGGCAAGAAACTATACGAACACACACTAGGCCGAAACTACATTATACTTGGGCAGGATCCTCACATTCGTGCCTACACAGACCCGACAAGGGCCAGACGTTCTAGATAGACATTGCCCTCGTCAAGGGCATCACATGCACACTGAACCTTAAGGTTGAAAACGATCTGGACTCAGACCACATGCCTGTAATACTGCACACGGAAGAAACACAGCAGCACACAGAACCCCGCAGGATACTGAACTACAAGCGCGCGAATTGGACACTGTTCAAGGAAACGCTTGATAGTCGTATTCTTGACACCCACGAAATTAACAACATGCAACAAATCGATGAGGCCTTGGAGGCTCTTACTACTGCCGTCCAGGACGCAATCACTGACACCATTCCCCTTACAACACCAAAACAACACTCAACGGCCCTGCCCCAGGAGATCCTGGGTTTTCTCTCAATGAGAAACAGCCTCAAGAGATACTGTCAGTGCTCCAGGTGCCCGTTCTATAAACTGCCTGTCAACAGACTCCACGGTACAATTCGGGACAAAATACAGACATTTAGAAAAGAACAATGGGGACAGAAACTCGCTGGGCTAGGTACCACACGTCCTGGCGTGTGGCAGCTAACCAGTCACTTGACCAGGGAGAAACATAACATTCCCACGCAACAAGGACCAGACGGCCCCGCTTACTCCGCGACGGAGAAGGCAGAAATTTTGGCCACAACACTTGCAGCATCTTTCATGCCGAATCTGGCTCCTTAAGAATCAATATTCACACTTGAAACGGACCAGGAGGTTACACGACTTGTAGCCCATCCCACGTGCGATGAAATTAGAGGCACTATCACAAATGGAATTACATGGGCTATCAAGAATACCAACGCTAGGAAAGCCCCTGGGCTTGGTGACATTCAAAACCGTGTCCTCCAGGAGTTCACGGATAAAGCCGTAGAATACCTCACACACTTAACGAATGCCATCCTGACACACCAACACTTCCCTGACTTTTGGAAGGCGGCCAAGGTCCTGATGTTCAGGAAGCCAGGGAAAGACCACTCCCTCCCACAAAATTACCGACCCATCGGTCTCCTGTGCTCGCTCAGCAAGATTGTTGAGAAGGTAATATTAAAATGCATCACTACGCACTTTATCGCCAATGACACCCCAAGACCGGAGCAAATCGGCTTTAGGAATCAAAACTCGACAACACAACTACTCCTCCGCGTACTCTAACATATAACACTCGGCTACAACATGAACAAAGCCACAGGGGCCGTGTTCCCGGACATCGAAAAAGCTTTCCACCGTCACTGGCACAACGGCCGTATATGCAAACTAAGAGAAGCTGGTTTCCCGGACGGACTCGTACGTCTCATACACTCATATCTCACGAACAGATGTTTCAACATTGACGTGCAGGGCAAACAATCAACACAACACGGTATCCAAGCTAGACTACCCCAGGGAAGCATCCTAGAGCCCACCTTGTTCAACCTGTACATTAACGACATCCCAGCAACACAAAACACCACATTCGCAAGATTGGAAACCGTCGAACATTAATTCACGAATACAGACGGCACTCAGAGCTACCGAGCCTTGGTTGGGACGATGGCGTATTGAAGTAAACGTCGACAAGTGCGAAGCTTACACGCAGACCGAAACTACTG
This sequence comes from Schistocerca serialis cubense, assembly GCF_023864345.2. Taxonomy (NCBI): domain Eukaryota; kingdom Metazoa; phylum Arthropoda; class Insecta; order Orthoptera; family Acrididae; genus Schistocerca; species Schistocerca serialis. Next base: position 16,599,485 of record NC_064644.1, on the reverse strand, counting down.
CGCAAACATCAACGCAGTAGACAGATAACACTACATACACGCTCAATATGTTTCCGAGAGGAAGTCAGATATCTCTGTGTCTGGCTGGACCGGATACTTACATGGAGGGACCACATTGCATACGTTGCCAACAGAGCTCCACCCAATGCTCAACAGGGAAAGCACACTGAATAGGAGGGTGTCGAGGTCCATATACATGATACTGATTAGACCTCTGATGACGTACGCAGCTCCCGTCTGGGGATATGCAGCTCCTACAAGACTGCACCGCCTGCAGATCATACAGAACAAAGTGCTACGAATGATTAGCAACGCTCCACGCTACACACGCACCGTGGATCTTCACCAAGAATACCACCTCGAAACCCTCAACGAAGTTTTCAAAAAACACGCCACGCGACTATACAGTAACTCGAGACACTCGAACAATCCTTTCATCCTTACTCTGGGAAACTACGATCACAACCATAGGTGGAAGCACAAGTGGCCAAAGACACTATTAGCTAGGTCATAACCTCCTATGGCAATCTAGCATACACCAACAACCGACAAACGTCGGCAAGCCCCTGCATATTAGCAACGTTGATTGGAAATACCAGATGCTATTAAAACCGACCAACGGGCTACAGCAGGGAAACCGACGAGCTCGCCCACTGACGCACAAACAAATCGCCCACACCACCTACACTGTGCATCTGATATATGACCTATCGGACACAAAACGATGATAAACCTAATTGTTGCAGGTTGCTGACGCTGACCGAGATTTCAACACCGTCACACAGCGGCAGCCTCCGAGCAACAGCACCGCGCAACGTCAAAGGTATCGACGTGCATGATACGCATTACTAACAAAGACTCCCCTTGCATGACCTATCACAGGCAGCAAGACATCCGCTACTGCTCTTACCACCCGACCTAACTATCACAGAGGTTTTTTTCCCTTGGCTCTTGCCATGACACTTCTTTCTCAGCCCTTCAAACCGCTACTCTTCGTTCGACTTTCGACCCAATCTGTCTCCAGATGAGCGCGTATTAATGGTTAACCTTAACCAGACGTACGAAAACACCGCAGTACCCACATCCTGCGACACTTCACTACTTTAGTGAATACTAACCCTTATGCAGGGATGGCAGTAGACCTTTTGAGTTGGCCATCATGCCGGTGTGGGCGTGGAGGGGCTCCACCTCTTTATTTTCTTTTCCTTTTTTTTAAAAAAGAAAGACAAGAAAGAAATTTCTGAAGCAGGAAAGTCTGTCACCCAGTTCATTTAATATATAGTTCAATAAAACCAGTATAGCCAATCTGCGCTCATAGAGTTATGCATCTCAAAACTCCCGCGGTCATTACGAGTTTCTCTTCTTACCGGACAGCAAAAGGAAAGCATTTCAGCTTTCAGGGACTTATTACAATTATTAGCAATTCAGCAATCGGACTACTCATTTGTCAATAAAATCTTCAATAACAGCAAACAAGGTAACAACTCATTCTGTTACAACGACCGATCCCGGTCATTCCGTAGCAAGAAAAATAAACGATTACGAGTTTGACAAACTGCCTATTGGCTTCTGTCTCGGGTTCTTCGGCCGACGTTCATCTAATGATTTTACTGACGTTTCGCCAGCGCGAGTGGCTGCCATTGTCAAAGCTTCACCCTCCATTGCCGGTGGTGAACTGGAGCCGATATCGCGGCTGCAGACTATATGTACCTGGCACGCCAGCGTCCGAGGGCTTCTCCGCGGTCATTTATGGCCACTCGTGCTGGCGAAACGTCAGTAAAATCAGTAGATGAACGTTGGCCGAGAAACCCGATACAGAAGCCAATAGGCAGTTTGTCAACAACTGGCCACGAAAGCCTGAACAACTTCGAATAACGAGTTTCATGAACATTTTAATAGGAGACAACATTCTGACAACCAGCATATTCAGCAGCAGCAACTGTATGAGAACTTCGAAGCCAACAATCGAAGTTTCCAGCCACAATTCTTGCAGCAGGCGCAGCAGCCCGGAAATATCCAGCAACAATACGGTCGACAAGCAGAAAATGGTTCAAATGGCTCTGAGCACTATGGGACTCAACATCTTAGGTCATCAGCCCCCTAGAACTTAGAACTACTTAAACCTAACTAACCTAAGGACATCACACACATCCATGCCCGAGGCAGGATTCGAACCTGCGACCGTAGCAGTCCTGCGGTTCTGGACTGCAGCGCCTAGAACCGCACGGCCACCGCGGCCGGCCGACAAGCAGAACCGAAGGTCAATGTTCCACCACCCAGCTTTGCCAGTACAGCCCAGTCCACCAATTTTACGCAACCGCAAGGGAATAACTTCTCCTACAAAAACCAATGTTCACAGTCACATCGAAACGATCAACAGCAAAGAAGTTCTTACCACAAGAATGAAGGGAATAATCAACAATTTAAAAGTAATTTTGGCAACAGCAACTTTCATCACAATCATTGCTATCAGTCTCAGTTCATTCTTAGTGAACCTAACGTTGGTTTCCACCCACCACGGCATTCTGCAGACCTAAACAACCGTACAATCAGCCCTCTAGTAATGCGTGACTGGAAACTACCGCCGCTGTTCAATCGGAAAACGTGCAATGCGATTCTTCTACTCATACGAGAAATACTGTTCAGTAAAACGTAATAACCTTCGACGACATTAGGGATACTTTATTACAAGAGAGACACCAAACTCAAAAGACTATTTCTCATCCCGTTGTTGAAATTAAAATTGGTTTGCATTTATTTTCTGGAGTGTTCAGCTCCGGGTCACCAGTAACAGTGATAAATGAAAGAGCATTCAAAAAATTTAACGCTGCCAATGCCTGTCCTACTTTTCACCTTGGTAAGACGAAAGTTCGAGGCGCGATCTGTAACAATGGAGTAGATGTTAAACTGCAAACCCACCTATTTTCTATACTCGCTGATCACACATTTCATGCTAATTTCTGGATCGTTCCTCTCTTAACAACTGACGTCATCCTTGGTATGGATTTCCTTGTCGAACATGACACTGTTACCAACTTACAGAAGTCATTCTTATACTGAAATCCGATACGCAACAACTGTCACTTTTCAGAATACTTTGTCAGTTGAGAAGCAAGACGTTAACAGAGTAGAGGTCATTTCAGCATCTAAGAATACTAACTTACATACAACACTCTTTACAGACACGTATTTTCGTAGTAACACTATCCCTGAGGAAGTAGATTTTGACATTGTGCAGATGATCAACATTAAGGTGAATGAATGTAAAGCTTCGACTGACGAAGGGTGCCAGCAGTTTCAGGATATTCTTTTACACCACCCTCATTGAACCAGCCGTCGGTCAATACAATAACCCTTCTCGCATTGTTAACAAGAAAGATGGCTCACCTCGTCTTGTGTTGGATTCACATCAGATCAAAGAAGTCATTATTACTGAAACAGATCGTCCGCAAACGCTCGAAGAGCTCTAGCAAACATTTCACGGAACAGCAGTCTATTGTACTCTGGACCTAAAATCTGGATTCTGGCGAATTCAACTGCATTCCAATTGCAGAAAATACACTGCTTTCCTTTGTTTCGGTAACTGCTATCAGTTTTGTAAATTACCTTTTGGTTTAACAATTAGCTCCACTGCTTTCATCCGTGCGATGAATACTATTTTTCCAAATGATTTAAAAGCCAGGCTCACCTCTTACAATGACGACATTCTAGTTGCAGAGCCTTCTTGGTCGGAACATAATTCTGTTCTTCGCATGCTACTGCAAACTTTTCTTACAGAAGGTGTTACCATGAACCTCAGTAAATCTCATTTTGGGAATACATCCATTAAATTTCAAGGTCACGTAATTTCGTCTGACGGCACTATGCCCGATCCCGACAAGCCACCCATGACATTACAATTCCGTCTACCAAAAAACAGCTTCGCAACTACCTCGGTTTGATCAATTTTTGTCTCCGTTTCATACACCAGTGTGCACTAGATACCCTTACACTGTGTCATCTTACTGGTAAAAATACTATCGGCTGGTGGGACGACCAAGCACAATCCGAGTTCTTCAATTTAAAAAAATGCTTTACTTAACGCTCCGCTTCTGTCACATCCGGATCCGACAAAGAATTTCTCGAGCGCTACAGACAATTCCAAGACTGCTCTTGGTGTCCATGTATTTCAGGAAATAGAAGAAAATGGTACAACTGTTAAGAAGAACATCGCGTTTGCTAGTTAATATATTAGACCTGCGTCTTAGTATTTCTCTTTTCAGATTTTCTCGTTTTCCTAATACTTTCAAACCTCTGATGTACCACGTCCCGTCACGTAGAACTTGATCCTTTTGCTCGTTATTCAATCTTTTTCGCATGATGCCCCCTCCCCTGCCAGTCCCCTCCCGGAGATCCGAATGGGGCACTAGTTCAGACGGTTCAAATGGCTCTGACCACTACGGGACTTAACTTCTAAGGTCATCAGTCCCCTACTTAAACCTAACTAACCTAAGGACCTCACACACATCCATACCCGAGGCAGGATTCGAACCTGCGGCCGTAGCGGTCGCGCGGTTCCAGACTGGAGCGCCGGCCGGCGAATGGGGGACTAGTCTGGAATCTTTTGTGAATGGAGAAATCATCATGACACTTATTCAATTACACGCCACATGTAATATGGATACGCATCATGTCTTTGATGCAGTGGTTTTCATTCCTTCTGCATCCTCATGCCGTATATCACTGGTTTCTTTCGCTTTATTTCGCTTTTTTGGGCAGTTTCCCATTCCAAGGGTAAGAGAAAGCCCTGAAACTCTGTGCGCTCTTCCACCCTAACCCACCTCCCCTCCTTTTTCACAAGTTCGTTGGCTGAATGAGGGTGACTATGCCAGAAGTCTTCGGCCGTCATTGCTGATGATCTTTATACAAAATTTAAGCGGAGACGAGGTTCGAACTCGGGACCAAGGACGTTTTGATACTAATCAAAGACGCTACCCTCCCTTGTTTTAACCCTAGATTCCGGTATTGGTTGTTTTTAAGCCGCGCAACCCTCTTTCAGATTGTGGTGCTATTGCTGGACCCTCTATCTCGTGCTCAACTCCTGTTTCTTCTTCTATCACTTCATCAGACAAGGACTCCACCTCGTACAGGCATTAAATGTCTTCTTTCCACTTACCCGCTCTCTCCTCTGCATTTTGCAATTCCCATTGCGCTCTTAATGTTACCTCCTTTGCCTCTGATTTCATCACAGGTTGCTTTGAGCTTTCTGAGGTCATCAATCATTTCTTGGTTTGACCTTTCTGTATGTCACTATAATCTCTTTTTCGATTCCTCCAAATGCAGCTACTTTGCTTTAGTTTCTATGTACTTCCTATTTATTTCATTCCTAAGTACTTGTATTTCTGTATACTTGAATTTACCTAGGATTCTTCGTACTTCCATTTTTCGCCGATCGGATGAAGAATTTCTTCTGTTAAGCACGGTTTGTTCGTAGATACCTTCCTTACACCTACGGTTTTCTTCCCAGTTTCTACACTACTGGCCATTAAAATTGTTACGCCACGAAGATGACGTGCTACAGACGCGAAATTTAACCGACAGGAAGAAGATGCTGAGATATGCAAATGATTAGCTTTTCAGAGCATTCACACAACGTTGGCGCCGGTGGCGACACCTACAACGTGCTGACATGAGGAAAGTTCCCAACCGATTTCTCATAGACAAACAGCAGTTGACCGGCGTTGCCTGGTGAAACGTTGTTGTGATGCCTCGTCTAAGAAGGAGAAATGCGTACCATCACGTTTCCGACTTGGATAAAGGTCGGATTGTAGCCTATCGCGATTGCGGTTTATCGTATCGCGACATTGCTGCTCGCGTTGGTCGAGATCCAATGACTGTTAGCAGAATATGGATCGGTGGGTTCAGGAGGGTAGTACGCAACGCCGTGCTGGATCCCTACGGCCTCGTATCACTAGCAGTCGAGATGACAGCCATCTTATCCGCACGGCTGTAACGGATCGTGCAGCCACGTCTCGATCCCTGAGTCAACAGATGGGGACGTTTGCAAGACGACAACCATCTGCACGAACAGTTCGACTACGTTTGCAGCAGCATGGACTATCAGCTCGGAGACCATGGCTGCGGTTACCTTTGACGCTGCATCAGAGAGTTCCTGTATAGTCGCGTGGCGTAGTGTTACGGTAGTCAACATCAACACTTCTCTCGTGTCACACTACTTGATGGCAAGCATTGTGTCAGTCGGCATAAATTAAACTTCTCCTCGTTTTAGTTTCGTCCGTAGCTTCGGCAAACTGCGCCTGTTGCTACGTACAGTAGCCGCTTGCTGCTGTTCTGTGGTTGTGAAGCCAGAGGAACAAGTCTCGAGTCTGGATTGGTATACCAATTGTTGACATACAGGGTATGTCCATATTCACAGTATGGCCTCGTTAGTATTTTCCCCAATCATGAACTTCAGTATCGGTAGCTGTGTCTGTGTATACAATTAAATCCAAGACGTATCCAGTTTTACAATCACACAACATAAATGGTTCAAATGGCTCTAAGCACTATGGGACTTAACATCTGAGGTCATCGGTCCCCTAGACTTAGAACTACTTAAACCTAACTAACCTAAGGACATCACACACACTCATGCCCGAGGCAGGATTCGGACTTGCGACCGTAGCAGCAGCGCGGTTCCGGACTGAAGCGCCTCGAACCGCTCGGCCACAGCCATCAGACAACACAAATGTCTTGATACCTAATGTACTGCGTTTAGAAGGAATGATTTGTTTAAAATATAAGCGACCTTACGTACAATAATTTGCTTTTATCAACACTGAGCATTTGTATGGATTAAACACACTGCACAACGCTATACGAACAGTACTGATATCAATTATTTTCCTAATTTTAGGCAAACTGTCATCTCCACGATTGGCAGAGTTGTCACTAAAATGTAGCATTCTAAAAAGTAACATAAAACGGTCACGGGACATAACTTCGCCGGAAATTGGAATGCTCAGAGGTACATTTCTGAACGCATGTTCCCTTATTCTCAACTCTTTAACACGGGACATGAAAAGCCAAATAACAATGTTCCTCAAAACCAGTATATTTTCAAGTGGACAGACGAGAATGAACTGATTCCGACGTATTTAGAACGCTTGAATGAAGCGCTAGTTGGCAGTTATGTCCTGAAGATGAGTAATCAAATGCACACAGTGGTGGATTGAAATCATTCTTTTGGCAATCAAATTTGTCAATAGGGAGTGGCTTTTTACGGATTGATTCATCACTCTGAGAATCTGCAGATGAACTATCCTCGTGAGATCTACTAGGTGAAGTGCGTGGACGCGTATTACTTCGAGATTCTTCTGAAGAATCATCATTATCATCACTATAGTCATTGAAGATGCCACACTCACTGTCTCTGTCACTCATTGTGAGTCTCTCCAGAATCTCTTCGTCAGTGCAACCACGCCAACGTGTCATTTGTTTGTGGATATCAAAAGTGATAACATTGTAAAACTCCTGTTGTATAGGCAGAAAACTAAACGATACCACGGAAGTAGAATGCAGACGATCACACGAACCAGCTACTAGCTACTAGCAACTGCGGAATCCGACGGAAATACCGCTGAGTGGCTTTAGACTTCCGCAGGACCGCAGTCTGACGGTAAATGCCGTCATTAGGACTCGGGTAACGGCCAGGCCGCAACGGCGAATGCCGTCTGCAGCGCACATGGGAAATACCACTGCAGCGGCTAACGAAGTCCGCAGCCTCTGGAGAAAGGTGGAGCGCCCGTCTGCAGAGCTCAAAGGGTCCATATCGTTCATACCGCAGCCTACGAAAGTGATGTCCCACCGAATTGCGTACGGTAATTTCGTTACACAGATTTTAATCGATTCTTCGTGCTCTCAAAGGGAAACTGGTAACGTTCCACCATCTCTTTGAAATACGGTTTCGGATCTTGGTATTGTGATTCAGCGTACAGTTCCCTTATTAAAATGCTCAGTTTTAGAGACGCTTGCGACCTCTTCCCAGTATGCATTTAAAAATGCACTCTTAAACTCCTCATATGCTTTGCACATGACTGCACCGACTCGCATATTTGCCAGTGCTTTCCCTCTAACTTCTGCACAGATAAAATGTATTTTGTCTTCTGCAAACCTTGACCTCGGCAGCCAATATGGTAACTGTTCAATCCAACGGTCACGGAATGATGCATATTTTAGCACAGAAACTGTTTTCCTGTTTCAATTTCCTGAATCGCCATCCCTGCTGGTATTGCTGGCTATACACGTGGGGACGAGTATTTCGGTTTGCCACGTATTCGGTAGAGTCTGTCAGTGAACCGACGCCACTTTCCTCTTGCTTTGGCCTCGTCTCTTTGCTCTTGGTTTGTTCGCTGTCCGTTCTATTACTCCCTGAGCCCGTGCTGCGGTGCGTTCTTTCTCCCAGAAGAACTCGATCAACGCTTCACGGTCTCTGTAGTATATGTCCGCCTGAATCCCTTTCACGTGGAGTAGTACTTTGATCTCACCCTGATCTTTTTAATTAACCACCACGATCCTGTCTGATCCTACATCACTTTGAAACTATAGCTGCTCAACTTTTCCTTTGTCTGTAGTTAATACTTCTGAGACTTCCCCTTTCCATTCTTTAGGTCATTATCTTTATCCAGTTGATCCGTGGTGATTTTCAATAATAATACCAACATACCTATCTTACTGTTACAACTATAGCATCTGCTCCTCAATTATTTGAGTTGATCTGACTACGGACTGTTTGATCTCCTACTCGATCTTCTTATCTAGCGTGGCAATCAACTAATGACTCCTCTTTACGTAATCCTCTTATAACACTGCAACAGCATTTACCTAGCCTGTACTATGAAATACCAGATTTGGTTTACGTACTATCCCCCAACAGAACAAGTAGTCCTGTCACGGAAAAGCCACGTATAACACTCCTATCTGCTACTGCTATACCATAAGCTTAAAGTTGTAGGCAAGTCGTGAAATAAAACTATGTTGTTAAAGCAATTATGGTACAAAGCAACAGAGCAGTGTTACCCTCTGAGAGAAATTTTGTTATGTTGACCGTGTTGTACCTAACGGAGGTGGCGTATCGGAAGCGAAAGTCAGAAAATCGTAAATATTTAAACAGTAATAAATAATATTTAATCTATCCACGCTTTTTGAGGGATAAAGAAAACGGTCGCCAGCCTAATTAGGCAAGAGAATGAATAACATTCTTGTTCAAGAAAATAGTTATCAGTAACTTTAACGGACAGACACAACCTATACTTTACCACACGCGAGTGCAATGAACTCTGACACCTGCATATGTTCACGGTTAAGATTGGAAACTGACAGAGCAGGACAGACTATTTGCATAAATATAACAGAAAATGAAACACGCTATTACTTTCAGGGCTTATTCAAACTGAATAGTCTTTATAACATTACTATTAACATTCACTGCAGAATCATTAATTGGACATAGGTTCAGCATTATTGTTCAATCATTTTCCTGACTGACATAAAATTATAAATGAAGTTCACTGCAAAATTATGAACTGGTCACAGGTAAAGTGTCTCTCAACTAAATACTATTCTATTTAGAATGAAAGCTAAATGTAATTCACTAACAGGTTACCTCTCACTGTCTTTTGAATAAAGAAATTATTGTTTTCATAAATAGTGGTAAAGTATGACCGGTGGATCTTACTACACTATTAATATGCACTTTCAATACCCAAAAGAAACAAGTGCTTAGCAAATATGAGTATATAACTTTCCACAACTGCAATTCACGACTTTTACTGCAGTGAGACACAATGTTGACAAATTTGCTAGAAACTGACTCACCTTTTAAATTTTCCTACAAGCAGCACTATGATCATTAACTAAGCAAAACTTTATAAGCCTCAGTTTTAAGAATTTTAATTTTTAAAAGAAACAGCAAATTGTCTTTATAACCACAGTCTTCTACTTTCAAGTAAATGATTAAATAGGAGACTCTGAAACTACACAAATCTTTAAATTAGACTGTTTCCATCCCTGGGAGGCTTTCACAAGACTACATTTACTACCTCCCACGATTTCACCAAATCCACAGTAAATCTGAACACTCCCTTCTTACCAAAGATCAAACAACATTATTTAATGTTCTGAGGCTTTCATTCTTTCCACAAACTAGGACACTCGGTAATCATAGTTTAAATGGAGAGGAACCTGAGAGGTGTTGTGATAGGGAAAAAATCAAGGTAGGTACGTGAATTCAGTTATAAGTTACCTTATATTTGAGCACACTAACACGTCCAATAAGCTGATCCTTCACTGTGCATTATTATAGTATACCGTTACAGTGATTGCGCAGTGTGGTGGCAACTGCATGTTGGTAGGTGGATTTGCAGGCAGAATTGCTGGACTCTGTCCCTTCTTGGTGGCGATGATGGATACCAATTCCAGAATCGTTCCAGCCGTTTATCCATCCATCCGAGGCATTGGAAAGTGGCAGAAAAAGCCTCTCTCGGAACCAGCAAAATAAACAACTTTTACATGGCAGTTTACAGTTTGGTAGCTCGTCCCCGACTGACTCTTGGTTCCACCTTTTCTACCTAGGCCAACCACAACTTGCGCGCGCTACTAAGTTCCGTTCCCGAGGGGAACCACACTATCTTTCACATACAGGATAACTAAGAACCCTAAGTGAGGATCAGCAATTTACATTACAGCAACCAAACGCATTAAATAAAACAGAACATTTGCACATATTGACATTTCTACAAAAAATTGTTCACACAGAAATTACAATTATATACAGTAAGTGTTGTTCCCTCCAAATGGGACAAAGAATTTAAATGACAGATATACTACATGGCATAGAATCAAACCACGACATCAAAGTTTTTGCAAAGAAAGGAGTATACAATTTTGTGTTATCGATTCAATCAAACAACATTTACAGAAGCTCAACGATGTAACATTAAATAAAGCAAAATAAATCATTAGAGTATTAGAGATATGGTGTTACACTACGACTTCTAACTTCGCGGAATTTTCATTCACTTTTTGTAACTCAGCGCGAAATTTCCATCCACCTTCTTTAAGTCTATTTTACTTACAATTTTCAGTATTTTCTAACGCACTGTGAAACTTTCTTCCATGTTTTTGTCCTTTTTGAAATACATCTCCATTTTCCAAATGACTGGAGTCATCTTTTACAACTTTTTTCATCGTAACTAAATTGCGAGCATAAGATCGGGTTATTTTCAACATTCCCTGGTCCAGACACAAACAAAACGTTTCCCACCTATCTTGAAATTCCATAAACGTCACGTACGTAAGAAAACACAATTAAATCATTAAAAAACACAAATAAAAATAAATAAAACACCCAGAAAGTTCACCGTTGACTACCCCACCTCCGTCTTCTTGTTGAAAGAAAACTGCGTATTATCACAGTGTCAGCAACTTAACATTATTTTAGTTTCATAAAATGTGTTATTACTATGATGCTCCAATCTTTTTCTCTGGTCCTGGATTGCGAAAATAAAACGGTTAAACATTTTAGCAGCGGAAGGACTGCACATCAGAAGGAGACAGCGAAAGAAAAATCCTGAAAATGAGGTCGTTAACTTCTTAATCCTGGTCAGGATTCGTCAAATTATTATGTGAGACTACTGTTGAGCTTTAAGCACACCTCTACGATGCTATGGAGATCAGAACCTGGTGGCCTACACAGATGAACAGACGGTTCCACATAGTACTATGTAGAATATTAACACAGTCACGCCAAGGATATTATCGAACATCTGAACTGTAATAGGGATGAAGGCGCCATTGGTCACATAGGAATAATGAAAAAGTGTTTCACCAAACCATGGAATGAAACTAAAGATCATAATAGTCCTGTTTATTGCTAAATGCATTGACTTGACTGCAGATATTGAATAGATAACACAAGTAATTATTAAGTGCCAATTATACAAGTTGATTTTTGAACATACACAATAATACGTTGGCACGTCGCTCTTATAATTTACTACGTCCACCTAAACTGCCAATGATTGCTGAATTGCTTAGCAGATTAAAGGGCAGACCCATATTTGTACGTATGACTTACCATACTCTTGCCAAAGCACATAATAAGTTCAACTAGCTGAGTCTGAACTAATTCAGGAAAGCAAGACCCTAACACTAAACAAATAAATTCGTTACCGCTTCATCTCATCATGCGCAAGCGCAGCAGATGCTTGCCAACGTTCTAAACTTCAAATGTGGAGAAGGCTGCAATGGTACGTGGATGTTACAAATTTGGCCTCAGCGTCTGTGATCGGCTGTGAGAAAGATTGTCAAAATGATCGATAGAAACCGCCTAACCTGCTGGAAGCACAGGTGAAGACTGAGAGCTTCTTCTCTAGAGTATTCATTTTCTCTCCTTCTAAGAAATTTAGCTGGCTGTGCCAACACTGTTTTCTTCTTAGCCGATAACTGTGTACCTACCGAGTTCCGTTCAAATAAAAATTCATAAAAATGCCTAATAACTAACTCCTCCCAAAGAATCTGTTGTGATTACATAGAGGGGGAGGGGTAAGAAAGCAGACATTATCTTTCACCACAAATTTGTTTCTCTTTTCAGCAAACGATAGCGCCTGTACGCAGGCACTCGAGAGATTTCATCCCTGCTACAAAATAATTTCTGATGACCCAGTCATCGGCACCCCTACAAATCGTACTCATCAGTTACTGCTGACCTTCTTTCAGCTGAGAAGGTTCCCCTCGCTCTGAGTGTCTCACGTTTTCGCGTCCCCTTACAGACGCCTATCTTTATAGATAGCATTTTTTTCTCTTCATCTCAGAATGCCACTTTACAACTTGCCGATTTCAACCTACTATCTCCTTCTGTGGTAAACTTCGAGGCCCTATAATTGTCCCAAAGCACAAGTGTGCCCAGTGCATACTTACAAACACCTCTGCCTTTTAGCGAAAGAACAGTTTTATGACCTGTTTGCTATTCTACTCCAGTGGTCCTTGTATTCTCAAAGTCATCCAGTAGACCCAGCTTATAGAAATACAGCACGTGACTTTTACCACTGTAAAGTAGTTTTCAGCCATTGGTGATTATTTCTCTTACTGACATATCTAATTTGATTAACGGGTTATTAGTCACGTTACGGAGCAGTAATGGAAAAAGTGTCGCGTAAAAAGTAACACATAGTTTTATTCCAAAAGTGGTTCAAATGGCTCTGAACACTATGGGACTTAACATCTGACAAGGGAACCTCCCCATCGCACCCCCTCAGATTTAGTTATAAGTTATCACAGTGGTCTTGAAAAACTGAACACACATCAATCGAGAAAACAGGAAGAAGTTGTGTGGAACTACGAAAAAAATAAGCAAAATGTACAAACTGAATAGCCCATGCGCAAGATAGGCAACATCAAGGACAATGTGAGCTTAGGAGTGCCGTGGTCCCGCGGTTAGCGTAAGCAACTGCGGAACGAGGCGTTGTTGGTTCAAGTCCTCCCTCGAGTGAAAAGTTCAATTTTTTATTTTCAGTTTGTGTGACAAACTTTTATGTTTTGATTACTTTTTGGGAGTGATTATCACATCCACAAGAAAACCTAAATCGGGCAATTTAGAAGAATCTTTTTACCCATTCGCCAAGTGTATAAGTTAGGTGAGTCAACATATTACTGTCATGTGACGCACATACCGTCACCAGTGTCGTATAGAATATATCAGACGTGTTTTCCTGTGGAGGAATCGGTTGACCTATGACCTTGCGATCAAATGTTTTCGGTTCCCATTGGAGGGTTCCGTCGTTCCGTCTACTAATCGCACGGTTTTGCAGTGCGGTCGCACCGCGGAGTTCGCCACTTGGATCTTTGGTGTGACGTCATGAGCGAGTGACTACGTGTGAGATCGCTCTCTAAGGTTTCATATATCTTTAGGTTTCAGATACATACACTCCTGGAAATGGAAAAAAGAACACATTGACACCGGTGTGTCAGACCCACCATACTTGCTCCGGACACTGCGAGAGGGCTATACAAGCAATGATCACACGCACGGCACAGCGGACACACCAGGAACCGCGGTGTTGGCCGTCGAATGGCGCTAGCTGCGCAGCATTTGTGCACCGCCGCCGTCAGTGTCAGCCAGTTTGCCGTGGCATACGGAGCTCCATCGCAGTCTTTAACACTGGTAGCATGCCGCGACAGCGTGGACGTGAACCATATGTGCAGTTGACGGACTTTGAGCGAGGGCGTATAGTGGGCATGCGGGAGGCCGGGTGGACGTACCGCCGAATTGCTCAACACGTGGGGCGTGAGGTCTCCACAGTACATCGATGTTGTCGCCAGTGGTCGGCGGAAGGTGCACGTGCCCGTCGACCTGGGACCGGACCGCAGCGACGCACGGATGCACGCCAAGACCGTAGGATCCTACGCAGTGCCGTAGGGGACCGCACCGCCACTTCCCAGCAAATTAGGGACACTGTTGCTCCTGGGGTATCGGCGAGGACCATTCGCAACCGTCTCCATGAAGCTGGGCTACGGTCTCGCACACCGTTAGGCCGTCTTCCGCTCACGCCCCAACATCGTGCAGCCCGCCTCCAGTGGTGTCGCGACAGGCGCGAATGGAGGGACGAATGGAGACTTGTCGTCTTCAGCGATGAGAGTCGCTTCTGCCTTGGTGCCAATGATGGTCGTATGCGTGTTTGGCGCCGTGCAGGTGAGCGCCACAATCAGGACTGCATACGACCGAGGCACACAGGGCCAACACCCGGCATCATGGTGTGGGGAGCGATCTCCTACACTGGCCGTACACCACTGGTGATCGTCGAGGGGACACTGAATAGTGCACGGTACATCCAAACCGTCATCGAACCCATCGTTCTACCATTCCTAGACCGGCAAGGGAACTTGCTGTTCCAACAGGACAATGCACGTCCGCATGTATCCCGTGCCACCCAACGTGCTCTAGAAGATGTAAGTCAACTACCCTGGCCAGCAAGATCTCCGGATCTGTCCCCCATTGAGCATGTTTGGGACTGGATGAAGCGTCGTCTCACGCGGTCTGCACGTCCAGCACGAACGCTGGTCCAACTGAGGCGCCAGGTGGAAATGGCATGGCAAGCCGTTCCACAGGACTACATCCAGCATATCTACGATCGTCTCCATGGGAGAATAGCAGCCTGCATTGCTGCGAAAGGTGGATATACACTGTACTAGTGCCGACATTGTGCATGCTCTGTTGCCTGTGTCTATGTGCCTGTGGTTCTGTCAGTGTGATCATGTGATGTATCTGACCCCAGGAATGTGTCAATAAAGTTTCCCCTTCCTGGGACAATGAATTCACGGTGTTCTTATTTCAATTTCCAGGAGTGTAGTTCTAAGTTCTAGGGGACTGATGACCGCAGAAGTTAAGTCCCATAGTGCTCAGAGCCATTTGAACCATTTTGAATGGCTCTGAGCACTATGGGACTTAACATCTGTGGTGATCAGTCGCCTTAGGTTAGTTAGGTTTAAGTAGTTCTAAGTTCTAGGGGACTGATTACCTCTGATGTTAAGTCCCATAGTGCTCAGAGCCATTTGAACCATTTTTAGTCAAAATTAAGAGATCTGTTTCATACACTACAGTGACAAAGTCATGGGATACCTCCCCATATGGTGTCATATATCCTTTTGCCCAGAGTAGTGTTACAACTCAGCTTAGCGTGGACTCAAAAAGTCGTAGGAAGCCCCTGCAGAAGTATTGAGACATGCTGGATCTATAGCAGTCCTTAATTGCAAAAGAGTTGGGGTCCTTCGGCCGAATTGTCTAGAATATTCTTCAAAACAATTACAATGAATACTGGCCTGGTGAAATGATGCGTCGTTGTTTGGGAACTTTGAGTGCACGAATGGCGGCTAATGGTCTGCAAGTTGCCTAGCATAACCGTTTCCTGTCAATGAACCGTTCAGGTGGACCACAGGACCCTGCCCATTCCATGTGAGCACAGTCCACATCGTTATGCAGCCGCCACCAGAGTGCAAAGTGCTTAGTTGACTGCTTCGGTCCATGGCTTCATGGTGTGGGAGTCCACTGGAATTCTACCATCTGCTCTAACCAACTGAAATCTGGACTCATCGTCGTCTCAGCGACGTAGTCACGAGACCAGGAGAGGCACTGCACGCAATGTCGTGCTGTTAGGAAAGGCACTCGCGTCTGTCGCCTGCAACCGTAGCCCATTAATGCCAAATTTCACCACACTGTCGTAACGGATACGGTCGTCGCACTTACCACATTGTTTTCTGAGATTATTTCATGTAGTTTTGCTTGTATATAAGCACCGACAACTCTACGCTGATTTCGATCGTTAAGTGAAGGCCGTCCGCCATTGCGTTGTCCGTGGTGAGAGGTAATGGCTGAAATTTGGTATTCCTGACACACTCTTGACACTGTAGGTGTCGGAATATTGAACTCCCTAACGATATGCGACGTCCAAGGCGTCTAGCTGCATCTACCTTTCCCCGTTCAGTTAAATCACGTCGTGCGACCACAATCACGCCGGAATCCCCTGAGTACAAATGACAACTCCCCCATGCACGGCAGTTTGTACCTTATGTACGCGATACTACCGCCATATGTATACGTGCATATTGTTAAGCCAAGATTCGTCACCACTATGTATAATAGTAAAGTGAACCTACTAATCGGAGGTCAACATTACATGCTATTTTTAGAGAACTGTAATGTCACATATTGGGTAATGCACAGAATGTAATGCTAATATTAGTGTCCGTGTATCAGTTGCAGCAAAACGATCACATCTGTGTTCTCATGAGTACCATCTGAAGGTAAATTATTTGTATGTTGCCATGTTGTTGTTGTTGTTGTTGTTGTTGTTGTTGTTGTGGTCTTCAGTCCATAGACTGGTTTGATGCAGCTCTCCATGCTACTCTATCCTGTGCAAGCTTCTTCAGCTCTCAGTACCTACTGCAACCTATATCCTTCTGAAGCTGTTTAGTGTATTCATCCCTTGGTCTCCCTCTACAATTTTTACCCTCTGCGCTGCCCATCAATACAAAATTGGTGATCCCTTGATGTCTCAGAACATGTCCTAACAACCGATCCTTTCTTCTACTCACGTTGTGGCACAGATTTCTCTTCTCCCCAATTCTATTCGTTAGTCATGTGATCCACGCATCTAATCTTCAGCATTCTTCTGTAAACCACATTTCGAAAGCTTCTATTCTCTTCTTGTCTAAAGTATTTATCGTCCACATCCCACTTCCATTCATGGTTACACTCCATACAAATACTTTCAGAAAGGACTTCCTGACATTTAAATCTATACTCGATGTAACGAATTTCTCTTCAGCAGAAACGCTTTCCTTGCCATTGCCAGTCTATATTTAATATCTTCTCCACATCGACCATCATCAGTTACTTTGTTCCCCAAATAGAAAAACTCGTTTACTACTTTAAGCGTCTTCTTTACTAATCGAATACCCTCAGCATCACCGGACTTAATTCGACTATATTCCATTATCCTTGTTTTGCTTTTGTTGATGTTCGTCTTATATCTTCCTTTCAATAAAATGTCAATTCCGTTCAGCTGCTCTTCCAGGTCCTTTGCTGTCCCTGACAGAATTACAATGTCGTCGGCGAACCTCAAAGTTTTTAATTCCTACTCCGAATTTTTCTTTTGTTTCCTTTACTGCTTGCTCTATATACAGATTGAATAACATCGGGGATAGGGTACAACGCTGTCTCACTCCCTTTCCAACCACTGCTTCCCTTTCATGTCCCTCGACTCTTAAAACTGCCATCTGGTTTCCGTACAAATTGTAAATAACCTTTCGCTCCCTGTATTTGATCCCTGCCACCTTCAGAATTTGAAAGAGAGTATTCCAGTCAATATTGACAAAAGCTTTCTCTAAGTCTACAAATGCTAGAAACGTAGGATTGCCTTTCCTTAATGTACCTTCTAAGGTAAGTCGTAGGGTCAGTATTGCCTCACTTGTTCCAACATTTGTATGGAATCCAAACTGATTTTCAAATGGGTCAAATGGCTCTGAGCACTATGGGACCTAACATCTGATGTCATCAGTCCCCTAGAACTTAGAACTACTTAAACATAACTAACCTAAGGACATTACACACATTTCTAATATTTTTGTACTATCCAGGAAAATATTTCAGTGGCTGGGGATTTAATCCAATAGAGCACATTTAGATTACAGTTTTAGTAATGCCGTCCCAATTTCAGTGGTCGCTCGTAGTCACACAATCGCTCGTTTGCGGACCATACATGTTTACTGAACCGTTTTTATTTCTACTGCCGTATAACTTTAACAGTGTCGGTTTTCACAATTATTTACGATATACCCGCAAGACAGTCTGCGACGACTCATAAGCAAAGCTCCACAATAAACAATCACTGCGTACATGCACAACGATATCTGCCTTGAGACCATCATGGTGGTGTTCAAAGAACATTCCACACAGTGGTGCAGGAACTTAAAATATTTCAGTAAACCCATCATCCTGATTCTGGGGATTACAATCCGATCTACATATACTATAAATGCGAATATATATATATATATATATATATATATATATATATATACTCCTGGAAATGGAAAGAAGAACACATTGACACCGGTGTGTCAGACCCACCATACTTGCTCCGGACACTGCGAGAGGGCTGTAAAAGCAATGATCACACGCACGGCACAGCGGACACACCAGGAACCGCGGGGCCGTCGAATGGCGCTAGCTGCGCAGCATTTGTGCACCGCCGCCGTCAGTGTCAGCCAGTTTGCCGTGGCATACGGAGCTCCATCGCAGTCTTTAACACTGGTAGCATGCCGCGACAGCGTGGACGTGAACCGTATGTGCAGTTGACGGACTTTGAGCGAGGGCGTATAGTGGGCATGCAGGAGGCCGGGTGGACGTACCGCCGAATTGCTCAACACGTGGGGCGTGAGGTCTCCACAGTACATCGATGTTGTCGCCAGTGGTCGGCGGAAGGTGCACGTGCCCGTCGACCTGGGACCGGACCGCAGCGACGCACGGATGCACGCCAAGACCGTAGGATCCTACGCAGTGCCGTAGGGGACCGCACCGCCACTTCCCAGCAAATTAGGGACACTGTTGCTCCTGGGGTATCGGCGAGGACCATTCGCAACCGTCTCCATGAAGCTGGGTTACGGTCCCGCACACCGTTAGGCCGTCTTCCGCTCACGCCCCAACATCGTGCAGCCCGCCTCCAGTGGTGTCGCGACAGGCGTGAATGGAGGCACGAATGGAGACGTGTCGTCTTCAGCGATGAGAGTCGCTTCTGCCTTGGTGCCAATGATGGTCGTATGCGTGTTTGGCGCCGTGCAGGTGAGCGCCACAATCAGGACTGCATACGACCGAGGCACACAGGGCCAACACCCGGCATCATGGTGTGGGGAGCGATCTCCTACACTGGCCGTACACCACTGGTGATCGTCGAGGGGACACTGAATAGTGCACGGTACATCCAAACCGTCATCGAACCCATCGTTCTACCATTCCTAGTCCGACAAGGGAACTTGCTGTTCCAACAGGATAGTGCAAGTCCGCATGTATCCCGTGCCACCCAACGTGCTCTAGAAGGTGTAAGTCAACTACCCTGGCCAGCAAGATCTCCGGATCTGTCCCCCATTGAGCATGTTTGGGACTGGATGAAGCGTCGTCTCACGCGGTCTGCACGTCCAGCACGAACGCTGGTCCAACTGAGGCGCCAGGTGGAAATGGCATGGCAAGCCGTTCCACAGGACTACATCCAGCATCTCTACGATCGTCTCCATGGGAGAATAGCAGCCTGCATTGCTGCGAAAGGTGGATATACACTGTACTAGTGCCGACATTGTGCGTGCTCTGTTGCCTGTGTCTATGTGCCTGTGGTTCTGTCAGTGTGATCATGTGATGTATCTGACCCCAGGAATGTGTCAATAAAGTTTCCCCTTCCTGGGACAATGAACTCACGGTGTTCTTATTTCATTTTCCAGGAGTATATATATATATATATATATATATATATATATATATATATATATATATATATATATATATGTGTGTGTGTGTGTGTGTGTGTGTGTGTTTGTGTGTGTGTGTGTGTGTGTGTGTGTGTGTGGTGTGAACGACTGAACGGAATATTTGGAGTAGAGATAGCCTGAATTTACACATAGGTTATCTTACACATACCTATCAAAGGCGTGGTGTTTGGACTGAAAAATAAGTGCAGCCCAAGACGCACGAATACCCGTACTTTATTGTTCCAGCTGGCCGGAGTGGCCGAGCGGTTCTAGGCGCAGCACTCTTGAACCACGTGACCGCTACGGTCGCAGGTTCGAATCCTGCCTCGGGCATGGTTGTGTGTGATGTCCTTAGGTTAGTTAGTTTTAAGTAGTTGTAAGTTCCAGGGGACTGATGACCTCAGAAGTTAAGTCCCATAGTGCTCAGAGCCATTTGAACCATATATTGTTCCATTACTTAAGAATGAGAGCACTTTGTGCATTGCAACAAACTTACACATAATGTCAGACCTTTATGAAGCGTTTTCTCGCTCCAACCCCGACAAAACGATGAAAGGAAGAACGTCAGTCAGTCACTACATTTTCGCTGTTCGTGCGGTAAAAATGCCGCTTGAAGAATGAAGTCTTAATTTATTTCTGTTCATAACATATTTCACAGACAGTAGCCATAGATATGACTGGATGTACTCCAAAAAATGCATCATTTTACGATGCGTATATAAGGAGGTAAGACGTCATAAACATTGAGCTGCGTGAAAGTGGAGTAGAGCGAAATTCGATAGAGATACAGATGTATTACATGTACAAATACGTGTGCAACATTTTCAGTGCATGATTATTTGACAATTGCATACTCGGGCAAAGCCATGGATAAACAGCTCATTCTAGACCCTGGAACGATTTCAGCCAATTTTGGTACAAATATTTGTTACAGTCTGGAAATAAGTATTGAAGCGATAATAACCATCAATCTCCTGTTTGGATGAGGCCGATAATGTGGGGAAAGAATATGAGAGGAGCTGGATAAACAGAGAGAGAGAAAGAAGAGACAGACACAGAGGAGGGAGGAGAAAACAGATAGAGAAAGGGAAGACGATGGACAGAAAGACAGGAGAGGAGGAGATGGAGAGAGAACGGAAAGGGAAGGAGATAGACAGAGGTAGGAGGCAGGAGGCGATAAACAGCGAGAGGTAGGAGGAGATGATGGTGTGGGAGAGGGAGGAAGGGAGGGAGGGAGAGAGAGAGGGAGAGAGAGAGAGAGAAGTGGGTAAATGGACGGAGGGGGTAGGGGAAGGAAGAAATGAACAGAGACAAGGAGAGAGTTGGGTAGAGGAGGTGGACAGAGGAAGGGGACGGGCCCTTAGGATTGACAGTCTGTCGCGCTGACCACTTTTTTTCATTTTGTGCGATATAGGTCGTTGTGTTTGGTGTAGGCGGACGTCACAAGACATCCGTTCAAGTTGATCGTTGATTCGTTTACTCAGTTTTTTTTATTACAGAGTCCAAGTAGCCTTCTGACCGAACACTCTGAGCTACCGTATCGGCACCACTCAGCTACCGAGGGCGGAAACATCAAAACTGATTTCAAAAAAGGGATTGGTCGAAAGAGGGAGAGCAACGTGAATCGAAATATGAAGCACATTGGCTACTGCAATAAGTGGGCAATGAGAGAAGAAATCTGTCGCATGCTTTGGTACTGGGTGAGAAATTTCGCACTTAGCTGCCTTAAACTCTTTTGACAAGGGGTCACGTAGCCTGGAGCTCTGAGCATTTTCTTTAAAACTGAGTAACAGTGATTCTTTACAAAGTATGAATTATCGGTAAAAGTTTGTTTAGGTTTTTATGTTGGTAACGCCACGTAGCGCTCTGTATGAAAATCACTGACTGTGCTGTGTGAAGTCTGTGGCTGGTTGGCATTGTTGGAATAGTCGCTATTGTAGTGTTGGGCAGTTGGATGTGAACAGCGCGTAGCGTTGCGCAGTTGGAGGTGAGCCGCCAGCAGTGGTGGATGTGGGGAGTGAGATGGCGGAGTTTTGAGAGCGGATGATCTGGACGTGTGTCCATCAGAGACAGTAAATTTGTAAGACTGGATGACATGAACTGATATGTTGTTGTTGTTGTTGTGGTCATCAGTCCTGAGACTGGTTTGATGCAGCTCTCCATGCTACTCTATTCTGTGCAAGCTTCTTCATCTCCCAGTACCTACTGCAACCTACATCCTTCTGAATCTGCTTACTGTATTGATCTCTTGGTCTCCCACTACGATTTTTACCCTCCACGCTGCCCTCCAATGCTAAATTTGTGATCCCTTGATGCCTCAAAACATGTCCTACCAACCGATCCCTTCTTCTAGTCAAGTTGTGCCACAAACTTCTCTTGTCCCCAATCCTATTCAATACCTCCTCATTAGTTACGTGATCTACCCACCTTATCTTCAGCCTTCTTCTGTAGCACCACATTTCGAAAGCTTCTATTCTCTTCCTGTCCAAACTGGTTATCGTCCATGTTTCACTTCCATACATGGCTACACTCCATGCAAATACTTTCAGAAACGACTTCCTGACACTTAAATCTATACTCGATGTTAACAAATTTCTCTTCTTCAGAAACGATTTCCTTGCCATTGCCAGTCTACATTTTATATCCTCTCTACTTCGACCATCATCAGTTATTTTACTCCCTAAATAGCAAAACTCCTTTACTACTTTAAGTGTCTCATTTCCTAATCTAATCCCCTCAGCATCACCCGATTTAATTTGACTACATTCCATTATCCTCGTTTTGCTTTTGTTGATGTTCATCTTATATCCCCCTTTCAAGACACTGTCCATTCCGTTCAACTGATCTTCTAAGTCCTTTGCTGTCTCTGACAGAATTACAATGTCATCGGCGAACCTCAAAGTTTTTATTTCTTCTCCATGAATTTTAATACCTACTCCGAATTTTTCTTTTGTTTCCTTTACTGCTTACTCAATATACAGATTGAATAACATCAGGGAGAGGCTACAACCCTGTCTCACTCCTTTCCCAACCACTGCGTCCCTTTCATGCCTCTCATAAATATAATATATATATATAATTATATATATATATATATATATATATATATATATATTATATACATATATATATCATGAACTGATATATATGTATATATTATGACTTTTGAACACTATTAAGGTAAATACATTGTTTGTTCTCTATCAAGATCTTTCATTTGCTAACTATGCCTATCAGTAGTTAGTGCCTACAGTAGTTTGAATCTTTTATTTAGCTGGCAGTAGTGGCGCTCGCTGTATCGCAGTAGTTCGAGTAACGAAGATTTTTGTGAGGTAAGTGATTTGTGAAAGGTATAGGTTAATGTTAGTCAGGGCCATTCATTTGTAGGGATTATTGAAAGTCAGATTGCGTTGCGCTAAAAATATTGTCTGTCAGTTTAGTGTTGATCAGAATAAGCAATGAGCGAAATGTCTGAGTACGTTCAGTTCTGCTCAGCTGTTTGAAAATCAAATAACTTAAAGGGTTTATCAGCACAATCTTTAATAAATTTTTCTAAGTGGACGTTTCAAGAGGAGATGGTGAGAGAGAGGGAGAAAGAAACTGAACAGAGCAAGGGGGAAGGAGAAGATAGACCTGTAGAAGACTGGAAGAAATTCATACTCGAGCAATTTTTTTAATAAATAACTGTTTGATCGCCGGTAACACCGCGGGCTGAACTAGTTACAATCATAAGCGGAAACATAACAGGCCAAAAACACACTTTCGTAGGGAAAATTAACCATCGCGCCAAGTTAAAACCCAAAAACGCTGTGGTGACGTCAGCGAGCCCTGTGTTTCAACAAACGTTTATGGTCTGGCCAGCTCCAGTTATACAGCCAAGCACCGGGCTGCCACAGGGTACCTGATAACTCGAAAATGTTAAACAAACCAAACACGACAACTTACACTGCGGGATGATGAAACTAATCGTTCTGATTATGACATCAGAATGTTAAAGGATCCACTGCGATGCGACTCGCACACGAGACATCGCCGGTGTCTTGCATCAACCATTGTAATGTCTTTGCACCCTTGCATGTATTGTGGAAGCTGGCAGCACAATCCGACTGCAGCCCCTCCCACTCCCCCTCCCTACTTCCGGCCCTTACCGCTATACTGTTGAGTAGATCTTTTTTCTTGCGGCTTTCTGTTTTGGGCCTCAGCTCGCACTCACACGAGTGGATATCATCACAGAATTATGTTCAGTGATTTTCACAAGCCGAGCGGGATTAGCCGAGCGGTGTAAGGCGCTGCAGTCGTGGACTATGTGGCTGGTCCCGTCGGAGGTTCGAGTCCTCCCTCAGGCATGGGTGTGTGTGTTTGTCCTTAGGATACTTTAGTTTAAGTAGTGTGTCAGCTTAGGGACTGATGACCTTAGCAGTTAAGTCCCATAAGATTTCACACACATTTGAGCATTTTTTGATTTTCACAATAGCGAAGCTAATATTTTTGCAGAGATGACAGTAGAACTTTTTGTGATGGTCACCAAACGTGGAGAGAGTTCACTTGCTTCTCACCATCGCTTTTGCTGCTTCATGCGTCTACCTGTGTCTGCCTCCTCCATTATTATTTCTACTACTACTGCGATGAATAATAACAGAATATGTCACCCTTACCTCACCAAACTTATCGCTATTAGCTATTTAACAATTTTGGCATCAGAAATTCCCCTCGGTCCTTCAATGGCATGCGGTTCGTTGGTGGACGCTGCAGACTACATTTTGGGGAAGATGAATCTTCTGTCCACGTTTGCGCGGATAGCAGTCTTTACCTTCTCTGTTTGTGCTACATCCTTGTATGTATCACCCCTTTACTGCTAGGGAGCATTAACATACCGGTTTCGGACAGTTTCCTCCAGCCTCCCACATAACTCTGGTAGGCAAGCCAATAAATCTACATTTACATCATATTCCGCAACCCACCTAACGGTGCGGAGGAGGATAATTCTGATACTAGTGCCTGATCCCCCTTCCCAATTCCACTCGCGAAGGGCGTGTGGGAAAAACGATTATCGGTAAGTCTATGTATTAGCTCTAATTTTTCGACTTTTCTGAAAATGGTTCAAATGGGTCTGAGTGCTATGGGACTTAACATCTGAGGTCATCAGTCCCCTAGAACTTAGAACTACTTAAACCGAACTAACCTAAGGACATCACACATATCCATAGCCCGAGGCAGGATTCGAATCTGTGACAGTAGCAGTCGCGAGGTTCCGGACTGAAGCGCCTAGAACCGCTCGGTCACGGCGGCTGGCCAATTTTTCTCGTCGTGGTGTTTTAGTAAAATGCATGTGGAGTAAAGTAAAATGTTGTCCGACATTTCCTGGAAAATTGCTCACTCTAGATTTCAGTAATAAACCTCTCTGTGATGCACAGCGCCTACAACGTAATATCTGCCGCTAGAATTTGTTGAGCATCTCTGTAACACACCGAGCAAGTGATACAGTGACAAAACGCACTGCTATTCGTTGGATCTTTTCTATTTCTTCTGCCAGTCCTACCTGGTAACGATTCCAAAATAGTCGACAGTACTCAAGAATCAATTGAACAACTTTCTAGGCCACTTACTTCGTGGATAGGTTACATTTCCTTAAGATTCTTCCTTTAAATTTCAACTGACATCTGCTTTCCCTACTATTTGTTTAATGTGGTCATTCCACTTAACGACGTCCGTCTGCTTGGCTGGATGATAACGTGCTAGCCTCCCATGCGCTGGGCCCAGGTTCGGTTTCCAGCCGGGCTGGAGATTTTCTCCACTCGTGGACTGGGTGTTGTGTTTCCCTCGTCGACATTTCATCCTCATCATCGGCCGCAAGTCGCCCAATGTGGCGCCGACTGAAATAAGACGTGCACTAGGCGGCCGAACCCGAGTGAGACTTCCCGGCCAAAAATGCCATAGGATCATTTCATTTTATTTCATGTCACTCATCGGCGCTGGGGATACAGCAAATTCGCTGCAAATATTGTAGTTGTAAAGTGGTGTACTTCCTCCCCTACGTGTGTGCAATATGTTACATTCATTGACATTCAGTGTCAACTATCAGAGCCTGCACTATCCATAAATCCTCTGGAGGTCATTCTGCTAACCGATACTGTCTGCCAGCCTTAGTACTTTCTTATAGAGAATCGCATCGTCTGTGAATAGTTTTAAAGAGTGTATATATGGTTCTCGGGCGAGACGTCGGATGTCGTAGTGAAAACTCCACAATATTTCTTCTGCGCAACTGACCGACATCTTCAGGTGCGACGAACACACTGCTATGGCATAACTAGAGCCCCATATTTATGCCAGTCATAGGCAGGAAGTGCGCATGCGTGGAAGGCGCCCAAATGGATGGCCAGTACGGTTGATATTGTCGCTATTGGCCATCGAATTTGGCGCCTTCCACGCATGCGCACTTCCTGCCTAAGACTGGCATAAAATGGGGCTCTAGTCATGCCTTAGCAGTGTGTCCGTCGCACATGAAGATGTCGGTCAGTTGCGCTGATGAAATATTGCGGAGTTTTCACTATGACATTCGATGTCTCGGCCAGGAACCATATATACAACATGTCCGTCTGGAAAGCCTCAAGCAGCAGAGCTTTCGACATTTTTCACTAGATCATTTATATACGCTGTAAACAGGTATGATCCTACCACACTTCCTTTGTGTTCTCCGGAAATTACCTTTAAATTTCTCTATTTCCTTCCGTCAGTAGTGACGTTCTGAGCTCTATCTCGAGGAAGTCATGAATCCAGTCACATATCTGACCCGGCAATCGGTTAGCTCGGATCTTTTTCGCTAGACGGCAGTGCGAGGCGGTGTTAAATGTCCCCCTGAAGTCAAGGAACACAGTATCAACCCGAGCGCTGCTGTCCGCAGCTCTGTGGATCTCGTGGAGAAGCGATTGACTCACTGACCAGTGGCATCGCTCTTTACGCCAATCGAAGCATCGCTTAGAACTGACCACAGAGGTGTGTGGCTTACGAGGGCTGCTCCACCACTGTGCCCCCATTATTAGTGACTCTGTTCGAGTAGATACTGTGCCATCAGGACCGCTGCTAGCACTCTGGAAACTCACGACTGATTTCTTCCGCTGATTTCATGTTACTTTTTTACAACGACCCTTTGAAATGCTCGGACGGTGCTCTCCGTCAGCACATGCGGTCTTCGTTTGGTCTTCGTGCGATCTTCGTTTGGCTGCGACTTGCCGTTTCCACCTCACCGTCACCACCTCACCGTCACCTCACAAACAGTCGCCTTGGGCAGCTTTGTAAGGGTTGAAATTTCCTTGATGTATCTAGTCTCAAATGGCATCCAACGGCCAGTACACTGTCGAATGCACTGAGCTCTCCTGTCTGAGCCATGCTGGTGTTACTGCTGTTCTACTGACAACACACAACTCCCTTCCTCCTATTATACTGGCGGGTCAATTCTACATTGCATAGGGATGACCAGATGATTTTCATCAGATAATGTATCTCAGATGATATTTAGAACAGTTAGCGATAATCTCTGTAGATCCATCATGGACAGAGGACACAATCTGGTTAAATAATTGTCAATATTAATGAAATTCTCCAACAGCCGTGTAGCTAGTATATTATTTTATTTTGTTTTGACGACAACCAGTTCCGGCATTCCACTACTCCACCCTCAGGCCCCATACAAATCCATCAAAATGAACGATAATGCCATATAGTGGCGTATATAGTGGCGTCAAGTCTTCGAGTGAAGCACTTATGAAACGGTTTGAATTCACGAAACCCAGGGATAAATGGGACTATATGGCATTATCGTTTATTCTGAGAGACATATTTAGGACCTGAAGATGACATAGTGAAATACCGAAACTGGTTGTCGTTCAAATAAAATAAAAAAATATCTTAGCTATATGGCTGTTGGAGAATATCATTAATATTGACAGTTAGTGATAATGTAGCCTCGGTACAGGATGAAGCGATAAGAGATGACGCATATTTCGAAAACAATGTCAACGAGAAAATCTCGTAAATGTGCATATGTAAATGTATAGATGGTTGCCAATTGATTGGCACACATTTGTCGTCTTTCAGAATAAGATTGCTTTCGTTAATACACCAGTTAATTTAGAATTTTGAACAATATTCAAATTTTGTATTTTTCAGACTCTCCTCCTAGGGTAGGTAAGATGACACACCACGGGTGGTGGAGTTGCCTCGTGATTGTATTTTGGAACTGGTTCGTTTGGTTATAAAAAACAAGTGTAGCCTATTCGTTAGCAACTGGCTCAGTAAGCTTTTAATACAATTTCAAGACAATTGAAATAATGAAGGAGTCAGAATAATAGTGAATTATCATAAACACATGTGATAAGAAACACAACCGTAAAAACTGATAGAAATTATTCTTTGATGAGAAACGAATCAACAGAGATATTACAAGATAGGAAACACTATTCTACTTTCGTATAACGGTTAATTTTTGCTGCTTCTTCCTTTCATTTCTTCCAAAAAGAGCACACATGTTGTTGTAAACCGAACAATCTTTATGCAACCACCCCTTGCGCACTACACATCGTAACCAGGCAGCTTGATATCGAGTTTTAGAGTGAAGTTCCAGACATTCTGCATGTTCATATCATTTGGATTTCTCTGAGTCATCACAGTGATGGCAGCATATCTCAGACGATCTTCATTCGAAAATACTAGTTTAGTTATCTGATTAACGGTATTCGGAATTATATTTCTAACCCACAAGCACAACACAAATGATTCAGAAAAATCATACTACAGTATAAGAGCGAAATTACCTCACAATAAATTGATAACCGTTTTCAGATTTGCGTCTTCTTTCCCATTTCTTACATACGTCAACAGTTCTGAAGCGGTAGTGACGAAGACGCACTTGCCTCTCCGGTGCAGAAATGTCTAATTAGCATTAAACACTCCACATGTGTGCAGCATTCAGTTTTTGGCTAAATCTGTGCATGTCGATCACACACTGAGGTGGCGTGGACTCATCGAGTCGTCTGAGGTCCCCAGCAGAAATACTGAGCCTTACTGTCTCTATAACGGCCCATAATTGCGAAACGTTGCCGGTGCACTATTTTGTGCACAACTGACCACACCATTATGTCCCATAAATGATCGATAGGATTCATGTCGGCTGATGTGAGTGGCGAAACAATTGGCTCGAATTGTCCAGAATGTTATCCAAACCAATAGCGAACAACTGTGGTACGTTGAGATGACATAGTTTGAAACGTCCTCTTAGAAAAATTATTGAATTACTGTGCTGATAGACCTGTTACATTATTTGATTTTCAAACAGCTGAGCAAAACTGAACGTACTCAGACATTACTCTCTTTATTTATTCTGATCAACACTAAACTGACACACAATATTTTTAGCACAACGCAATCTGACTTTCAAAAATCCCTACAAAAGAATGGCCCTGACTAACATTAACCTATACGTTTCACAAATCACTTACAAAAATCTTCGTTACTCGAACTACTGCAATACAGCGAGCGCCACTACTGCCAGCTAAATAAAAGATTCTAACTACTGAAGGCAGTAACTACTAGTAGGCATAGTTAGCAAACGAAAGATTTTGGTAGAGAATAAACAATGTATTTACCTTAAAAGTGTTCAAAAGTCGTAATATAAACGAGGGCAGTTCAATAAGTAATGCAACACATTTTTTTTCTCGGTCAATTTTGGTTGAAAAATCCGGAAATTTCTTGTGGAATATTTTCAAACATTCCCGCTTCGTCTCGTATAGTTTCATTGACTTCCGACAGGTGGCAGCGCTGTACGGAGCTGTTAAAGCGGCGTCTGTAACGGATGTGCGTTGCAAACAACAGGCAGTGATCGAGTTTCTTTTGGCGGAAAACCAGGGCATCTCAGATATTCATAGGCGCTTGCAGAATGTCTACGGTGATCTGACAGTGGACAAAAGCACGGTGAGTCGTTGGGCAGAGCGTGTGTCATCATCACCGCAAGGTCAAGCAAGACTGTCTGATCTCCCGCGTGCGGGCCGGCCGTGCACAGCTGTGACTCCTGCAATGGCGGAGCGTGGGAACACACTCGTTCGAGATGATCGACGGATCACCATCAGACAACTCAGTGCTCAACTTGACATCTCTGTTGGTAGTGCTGTCACAATTGTTCACCAGTTGGGATATTCAAAGGTTTGTTCCCGCTGGGTCCCTCGTTGTCTAACCGAACACCATAAAGAGCAAAGGAGAACCATCTGTGCGGAATTGCTTGCTCGTCATGTGGCTGAGGGTGACAATTTCTTGTCAAAGATTGTTACAGGCGATGAAACATGGGTTCATCACTTCGAACCTGAAACAAAACGGCAATCAATGGAGTGGCGCCACACCCACTCCCCTACCAAGAAAAAGTTTAAAGCCATACCCTCAGCCGGTAAAGTCATGGTTACAGTCTTCTGGGACGCTGAAGGGGTTATTCTGTTAAATGTCCTTCCCCATGGTCAAACGATCAACTCTGAAGTGTATTGTGCTACTCTTCAGAAATTGAAGAAACGACTTCAGCGTGTTCGTAGGCACAAAAATCTGAACGAACTTCTCCTTCTTCATGACAACGCAAGACCTCACACAAGTCTTCGCACCCGAGAGGAGCTCACAAAACTTCAGTGGACTGTTCTTCCTCATGCACCCTACAGCCCCGATCTCGCACCGTCGGATTTCCATATGTTTGGCCCAATGAAGGACGCAATCCGTGGGAGGCACTACGCGGATGATGAAGAAGTTATTGATGCAGTACGACGTTGGCTCTGACATCGACCAGTGGAATGGTACCGCGCAGGCATAAAGGCCCTCATTTCAAGGTGGCGTAAGGCCGTAGCATTGAATGGAGATTACGTTGAAAAATAGTGTTGTGTAGCTAAAAGATTGGGGAATAACCTGGTGTATTTCAATGCTGAATAAAACAACCCCTGCTCCAGAAAAAAAATGTGTTGCATTACTTATTGAACTGCCCTCGTATTTCAGTTCATGACATCCAGCCTTACAAATTTCCAGATCGTCCGCTCTCAAAACTCTGCCACGTCTCTCCCCACATCCACCACCGCTGGCGGCTCACCTCCAACTGCCTTCGGCTTACTGGTCACATCCATCTGCCCAACACTACAATAGCAAATATTCCAACAATGCAAACCAGCCACAGACTGCACACAGCACAGTCAGTGATTTTCATACAGAGTGCTACGTGGCGTTACCAATATAGAAACCTAAACAGCCTACTTACGGGTTGTTAGGGATCATGAAATCCATGAATGACAGCAAATGGTATTAAAGTAGCCGAACATGACCGTTTCGAGTCAGTGACCGGTTGAGTTCGACCAGAGGACTCAGTCGATTCCATGTAAACATAGTCCACACCATTAGGAGCCTCCACCGGCTTGCACAGTGTCTTATTGACAGCCTGGGTGCAAAACATCGTGGGATCTACACCACACTGGAACAGCATCTTCAGATCTTGCCAACAGAAATCGGGACTCATCCCACTGCGCCACGGTTTTCCAGCTGTCTAAGGTCCAACCGACATGGTCACGAGTGCAGGAGAGGCGCTGCAGGCGATGTCGTTCTGTTTGCAAAGGCATTCGCGTCCGTCATCTGCACCCATGGCCCATTGTCACGATATTTCGCCTCACTGTCGTGACGGATACGTTCGTCCTACGTCCCACACTGATTTCTGCGGTTGTTTCACGAAGTTGCTTGTCTATTAGTACTGACAACTCTATGCAAACGCAGCTGCTCTCGGTCGTTAAGTGAAGACCGCTGACCGCTGCGTTATCGTGGTGAGAAGTAATACCTAAAATGTGGTATTCTGGTATTCACGCCATGCTCTTGACACTATTTCCAAATGGACTGTCCCGTACGCCTAGCTCCAACTACCATTTCACCTTCAGAGTCTCTTAAGTCCCACCGTACGGCCATAAAGACGTATCAGACCTTGTCGCATGAATCACACCAGTGCAAATGACAGCTCCGCCCATGCACTGCCTTTTATACCTGGTGTATGCGATACTGTCGCCACCTGTATACTCACATATCGCAATCCCGTGACTTCTGCCACCTCTGTGCGCAGGTTGTAACGGGTGCCAGCCCAATACTTTCATATGTATGACCTTAATATTTTCAAACGTGAGAGTTTTGGTTGTTTTTTCTCTGCATCGAACAGTCTCACAACAAACGTGTCACAAACTTTACTACCTTATGTTTTCTGCACAGTTGTAGTGCATTACCAAGTGGACTATAACGATCAGTATGGACTTCCCGATTTGGGTCGGTGCGTCCATACATCAAGACTTTACCTGCTGTCTAGGATAAAATAAGCATTACAGGCTTGTCTTGTCACATGTATATGCAGATACTACCCAACCTAAAAACACCCTACTTGTAATACCTAATTTTATTAGTGTGCAAATTATGCTAATACTGATGTAATGTTGTTCACTACATCGTCCTCAGCCACCAGTAGATACACATAGACTCATACACTCTGTATAAGAATAATATGTTAGAGATACTTCAGACACTTAAGTAGGCCAGTCGGTGAGACAATTCTTTCCTAAAATTGACGAATATACTCAGAATTTCTGTAGAATTTTTAGCAGCCCTGTTGTTGTTGTGGTCTTTAGTCCAGAGACAGGTTTGATGCAGCTCTCCATACTACTCTATCCCGTAAAAGCTTTGTCATCTCCCAGTGCCTACTGCAACCTACATCCTTCTGAGTTTGTTTAGTGTATTCATCTCTTGGTCTGCCTCTGCGATTTTTACCCTCCACGCTGCCCTCCAATACTAAATTGGTGATCCCCTTGATGCCTCAGAATATGCCCTACCAACGGATTCCTTCTTCTAGTCAAGTAGTGCCATAAATTTCTGTTCTCTCCGATTCTATTCAATACCTCCTGATTTGTTATGTGTTCGACCCATCTCATCTTCAGCATTCTTCTGTAGCACCACATTTCGAAAGCTTCTATTTTCTTCTTGTCTAAACTATTTATCGTCCGAGTTTTCACTTCCATACATGGCTACACTCCATACAAATACTTTCACACATGACTTCCTGACACTTAAATCTATACTCGATGTTAACAAATTTCTCTTCTTCAGAAACACTTTCCTTGCCATTGCCGGTCTACATTTTATATCCTCTCTACTTCGACCATCATCAGTTATTTTGCTCCTCAAACAACAAAACTCATTAACTACTTTAAGCGTCTCATTTCCTAATCTAATTCCCTCGGCATCACCCGATTTAATTTGACTACATTCCGTTATCCTCGTTTTGCTTTTGTTGATGTTCATGTTATATCGTCTACGAATAGTAATTCGCTACTACAGACTGGTGCTGCCAGATACTGCCAAGTATGAAAACGGAAAGTACATCTGTTCTCCTTTCCCCGTCATCTCTACTAGCCTCACCCCATGGAATTTGGAAGTGTCGGACACCACTCTTGAGCATGTATGCAGGAGTGACTCGCCACCACGATTGCCGAGCTAAAGATGAAAGAGGTTAGAAACGAATGGAAATCTCACCGTCAATTAGTATAGGAACTAGACTCTCATGAATCACCGTGTCGTGGATTTCCACTGAAACTCTCCAGGAACGAGTGGGCTATATCTCTAAGGAGAATGGGATTATATGTTCGAGAAGCTTCTCAACTAGACGACAAGTGATGAGGAGTCCAACAGAGAAGCCACGCTGGACGTGAGGTACTTGCCGCTGCGGTCGAGGCTGAAACCCTGGTTTCCCGTGCAGCAGCCTCAAATGGTTCAAATGGCTCCGATCACTATGGGACTTAACTTGTGAGGCCATCAGTCCCCTAGAATCTAGAACTACTTAAACCTGACTAAACTAAGGACATGACACACATCCATGCCCGAGGCAGGATTCGAACCTGCGACTGTAGCGGACGCGCGGTTCCAGACGCAGC
Organism: Schistocerca serialis cubense; assembly: GCF_023864345.2. Classification (NCBI taxonomy): domain Eukaryota; kingdom Metazoa; phylum Arthropoda; class Insecta; order Orthoptera; family Acrididae; genus Schistocerca; species Schistocerca serialis. The sequence continues at coordinate 16,565,463 of NC_064644.1, read as the reverse complement.
AGCCTCAGGTGGGGTCCAGGCACGAACAGCGCACGTGCAGTCGTGTCCCAACAGCCACGTGGGCGCCGGCCGGCACGCGTCCAGCGGCCCCAGGAGGATCTCCGCAGCTGCGCTCGCCGCACACTGCAATACACACCGCTCACTGGATGACTGCTGCTCGATTGCGTCAAGGCTGCATCTTAAGGCGAGAGACTTTCTGGATAAAACAGACGAAACGCCGTGGGTGCGCGTCACATGCCTGCGTGTAAACTAGCCACCAACCACGTCTCAAATGGTTCAGTGACGTCAGTGATCGAATGACCGTCCCGAGCGAAGGGTTTTAAGATCTTTATTAGCCTGCAGACAGAGCATGAAGAGAAATAGGTTCCCTTGGCTTCATATGCTAACATCTACTATCCAGTTATATTATGCGGGGTGGTCCATTGATAGTGATCGGGCCAAATAACTCACGAAATAAGAGCATCAAAAGAAGAAACTACAAAGAACGAAACTCGTCTAGCTTGAAGGGGAAAACGAGATGGCGCTATGGTTGGCCCGCTAGATGGCGCTACCATAGGTCAAACGGATATCAACTTTTTTTTTTAATTGGAACCCCTATTTTTATTACGTATTCGTGTAGTATGTAAAGAAATATGAATGTTTTAGTAGGACCACTTTTTTCGATTTGTGATAGTGTGTGCTGTAATAGTCACAAACGTATAACTACGTGGTATCACATAACATTCCGTCAGTGCGGACGGTATTTTCTTCGTGATACGTTAGCCGTGTTAAAATAGACCGTTTACCAATTGCGGGAAAGGTCGATATCGTGTTGATGTATGGTTGTTGTGATCAAAATGCCCAACGGGCGTGTACTATGTATGCTGCTCGGTATCCTGGACGACATCATCCAAGTATCCGGACTGTTCGCCGGATAGTTACGTTATTTAAGGAAACAGGAAGTCTTCAGCCACGTGAGAAACGTCAGCCACGATCTGCAACAAATGATGATGCCCAAGTAGCTGTTTTAGGTGCTGTCGCGGCTAATCCGCACATCAGTAGCGGACAACTTGCGCGAGAGTCGGGAATCTCATCAATGTCGGTGTTGAGAATGCTACATCAACACCGATTGCACCCGTACGATAATTCTATGCACCAGGAATTGCATGTCGACGACTTCGAACGTCGTGTACAGTTCTGCCACTGGGCACAAGACAAATTACGGGACGATGACAGATTCTTTGCACGCGTTCTATTTAGCGACGAAGCGTCATTCACCAACAGCGGCAACGTTAACAAGCATCATATGCACTATTGGGCAACGGAAAATCCACGATGGTGGGTTAATGTATGGTGCGGGATTATGGGGGGAGGGATAATTGGCCCCCATTTTATCGATGGCAGTCTAAATGGTGCAATGTATGCTGATTTCCTACGTAATGTTCTACCGATGTTACTACAAGACGTTCCGTTGCATGACAGAATGGCGATGTACTTCCAACATGATGGATGTGCGGCACATAGCATGCGTGCGGTTGAAGCGGTATTGAATAGCATATTTCATGACAGGTGGATTGGTCGTCGAAGCACCATACCATGGCCCGCACGTTCACCGTAGCTGTCGTCCCCGGATTTCTTTCTGTGGGTAAAGTTGAAGGATATTTTCTATCCCGATCCACCGACAACGCCTGACAGCGTGCGTCAGCGCATTGTCAATGCATGTGCGAACATTACGGAAGGCGAACTATTCGCTGTTGAGAGGAAATGTCGTTACATGTATTGCCAAATGCATTGAGGTTGACGGACATCATTTTGAGCATTTATTGCATTAATGTGGTATTTACAGGTAATCACGCTGTAACACCATGCGTTCTCAGAAATGATAAGTTCACAAAGGTACATGAATCACATTGGAACAAGCGAAATAAAGAGTTCAAACGTACCCACGTTCTGTATTTTAATTCAAAAAACGTACATGTTATCAACTGTTCGTCTAACATTGTGAGCCATATGTTTGTGACTATTATAGCACCATCTATCACAAAGCGAAAAAAGTGGTCCAACTAAAACATTCATATTTCTTTACGTACTACGCGAATATGTAATAAAAAATAGGGGTTCCTATTTTTAAAAAACGCTGTTGATATCCGTTTGGGCTATGGCATCGCCATCTATCGCGCCAATCATAGCGCCATCTGGTTTCCCCCTTGAAGCTAGACAAGTTTCGTTCTTTGTAGTTTTTTCGTTTGACGCTTATTTCGTGAGATATTTGGCCCGGTCACGATCAATGGACCAGCCTGTATGACCACACTCTATGTTCGATGTCAACGTGCAATAACCATTCACAGACGAAAGGTGTCGGTTCGAACGGTGGGGAGAATATAGAACGCTTCAGAGGGGAGGGGAAGCGGAGGGGTACCGTCGTTGTCATAATGTGGAAACATCCAAACAGGTGTGATCAATGGGTTTTGGGTCGATGGTGAAGCATTTCGGAAACGTCTGTTAACTGCTCGTGAGTTTCCGTGGTTAAAGTACATCGTGAGTGGTAGAATAGTGCTATTAAAAACCAGCATGTAGGTAAGTGTGGTGCATCGTGGTCCATATACGATAGGGACGAATGACAGCTGTGCAAATGTGTACTGGTGAATAAACGTGCAATTGAAGCTATATAGGCATATTGGAAAAAAGGAAATCATAAGAGATGCACTGACAATAATTCAGAGTAAATATAAAAAGCCTATGGCTATGTCATACAAACGGAATAAAAATTCTGTTCTCAGTAATTTGTTAACTTATTCCATGACCGGTTCTTGAAGTATAAAGCTTCACCTTCTGGTGCCAAGAAAAATTATGGGAATAAGTTAAGAAATTGCTGGCAACTGAAGTGGATTTTTATTCTGCAAACATGGTCTTCAGTTGCGGATGTTCACTTTGTCAGATATTTTGTATGTCATGTAAAGAGCATTAATAGGAAGCATTGGCGGCCGAAGACATCCGGCATAACAGTCAGCCTCATTCTGCCAACGGCCTTGTCATAGAGGGCGGCGGAGCGGACAGAGGTTCAGGGCACTCTCTTGTCCTAGGGGTGCGAAACTGCGCTAAAGGCGGAAGAATCAGCAATGATCAACGGCACGAAGATGCAGAAGCAATGAAAAGCACTGCATTAAAGACACTCAAGGTGTATCCACAGGACATGTGGCCTGTAACTAAAGAAAAATCATGATGATCTCGCCATTGGCACCAGATTCCGGAATAGTCCCCCATTCGGATCTCCGGGAGGGGACTGCCAAGGGGGAGGTTACCATGAGAAAAAGACTGAATAATAAATGATAACTTTCTACGAGTTGGGGCACGGAATGTCAGAAGCTTGAACGTGGTAGGGAAAATAGAAAATCGGCAAAGGGAAATGCAAAGGCTCAATCTAGATATAGTAGGGGTCAGTGAAGTGAAGTGGAAGGAAGACAAGGATTTCTGGTAAGATGAATATAGGGTAATATCAACAGCAGCAGGAAATAATATCACAGGAGTAGGACTTGTTATGAATAGGAAGGTAGGGCAGAGAGTGTGTTTCTGTGAACAGTTCAGTGACATCAGAATCCACAGCGAACCAACACCAATAACGATAGTTCAGGGAGACATGCCGACATCGCAAGCTGAAGATGAAGAGATACAGAATGTGTATGAGGCTATTGAAAGGTGTGTAAAGGGTATGAAAATCTAATAGTCATGCGAGACTGGAATGCAGTTGTACGGGAATGACTAGAAGAAAAGGTTACATGACAATATGGGCTTGGGACAAATAATGAGGGATGGGGAAGACCAATTGAGTTCTGTAATAAGTTTCAGCTAGTAATAGCGAGTACCCTGTTCAAGAATCACAAGAGGAGGAGGTATACTTGGAAAAGGCCGGGAGATGCGGGAAGATTTCAATTAGATTACATCATGGCCAGACAGAGATTCCGAAATCAGATACTGGATTGTAAGGCGAACGAAGGAGCAGATATAAACTCAGATCACAATAGATACAGCAATAAGGAATAGCACAGTAGGCAGTACAGTTGAAGAGGAATGGACATCTCTAAAACAGGCCATCACAGAAACTGGGAAGGAAAACATAGGTACAAAGACGGCAACTGCGAAGATACCGTGGGTAACAGAACAAATACTTCAATTGATCGACTAAAGAAGGAAGTACAAAAATGTTCAGGAAACTCAGGAATACAGAAATACAAGTAGCAGAGGAATGAAATAAATAGGAAGCGCAAGGAAACTAAGACGAAATGGCTACAGGAATAATGTGAAGACATCGAAAAAGAAATCACTGTCGGAAGGACAGACTCAGCATACAGGAAAGTCAAAACAACCTGCGGTGACATTAAAAGCAAACATGGTAACATTAAGATTGCAACCGGAATTCCACTGCTAAATGCAGAGGATCGAGCGGATAGGTGGAAAGAATACATTGAAAGCCTCTATGAGGGGAAGATTTGTCTGATGTGATACAAGAAGAAACAGAAGTCGATTTAGAAAAGATAGGGGATCCAGTATGGGAATCAGAATTTAAAAGAGCTTTGGAGGACTTATGGTCAAATAACGCAGAAGGCATATACAACATTCCATCAGAATTTTTCAAATCATTGCTGGAAGTGGCAACGAAACGACAATTCATGTTGGTGTGTGGAATCTATGAGTCTGGTGACATACCATCTGACTTTCGGAAAGGCATCATCCACACATTTCCGAAGACGGCAAGAGCTGACAAATGCGAGAGTCATCGCAAATCAGCTTAACAGCGTATGCATCCTAATTGCTTACAAGAGTAATATACAGAAGAATGGAAGAGAAAATATAGGTTGCGCTACATGACGATCAGTTTGGCTTTAGGAAAAGTAAAGGCATGAGAGAGGCAATTCTGATCTTGCGGTTAATAATGGAAGCAAGACTAACGAAAAATCAAGACACGTTCATAAGATTTGTCGACCCGGAAAAAGCGTTCGACAATGTAAAATGTTGCAAGATGTTCGAAATTCTGTAAAAAGTAGGGGTAAGCTATTGGGAGAGAGGGGTCATATGCAAGACATACAACAGCCAAGAGGGAATAATAAGAGTGGACTACCAAGAACGAAGTGCTCGTATTAAGAAGGGTGTAAGACAAGACAAGGATGTAGCGTTTCTCACCTCATGTTCAACCTGTACATCGAGGAAGCAATGATGGAAATGAAAGAAAAGTTCAGGAGTGGAATTAAAATTCGAGATGAAAGAATATCAATGATGCGATTCGCTGATGACATTGCTAGCCTGAGTGAAAGTGAAGAAAGATTACATGATCTGCTGAACGGAATGAACAGTGTAATGAGTACATATATTGGATTGAGAGTAAATAGAAGGAAGGCAAAGGTAATGAGATGTAGTGGAAATGAGAACAGCGAGGTTGATGGTCACGATGTAGATGAAGTTAAGGAATTCTGTTACCTTGCCAGTAAAATAACCAATGACGGACGGAGCAAGGAGGACATCAAAAACAGTCAAGCTATGGCAAAAAAGGTATTTCTGGCCAAGAGAAGTCTACTAATATCAAATATCGGCCTTAGTTTGGGGAAGAAATTTTTGAGAATTTACGTCTGGAGTACAGCATTGTATGATAGTGAAACATGGAGTGTGGGAAAACCGGAACAGAAGAGAATCGCAGCATTTGAGACGTGGTGCAACAGACGAATGTTGAAAATTAGGTGGACTGATAAGGTAAGGAATGAGGAGGTTCTACGCAGGATCGGAGAGGAATGAATTTGTGGAAAACACTGATAAGGGGAGGATACAGGATGATAGGACATCTATTAAGACATGAGGGAATGACTTCCATGACACTAGAGGGAGCTGCAGAGGGCAAAAACCTTAGAGGAAGACAGAGATTGGAACACATCCAGCAAATAATTGAGGACGTAGGCTACAAGTGCTACTCTGAGATGAAGCGGTTGGTACAGGAGAGGAATTCGTGGCGGGCCGCATCAAACCAGTCAGAAGACTGATGACCAAAAATAAATAAATAAATAAATAAATAAAGAGCAGGTAGTCGACGTTAGATAACATGGCCTGGTGTATAACATCAGCTTTATGTAAAGGGGGTTCTGACCTTACATATGTGGTTATAAGGCGAGATTCTAACGAAATGCGGGATGTGTGACTATCCAACATCAAGTCACGACATCTGTGTGCAAGAGGAAGACTGGCATGGGAGACAGTAATGTCATTGTAAATAGTGCTAAGGTTATTAAATCCTTCTTGGATAAATACCATGGTATTATCATACTAGAGGCGATGTTTTATATGTGTGTAATGGATTACACATTTGACTTTGTGGAGGCCTTTCTGTTTACACTGATGGATCAAACGCTAGCAATATGAGGTGTCCACCAGTAGCCTTACTTCAGTGGTAGCACCATTTCTCGCCAGATCATCAGAGTTAACTGCTGTCGGGCTTGGCTGGCATGTGGATGGGTGAACATTCAGGTCTTCCGAGTGCTGTTGGCAACAGGGAGCACTCAGCCCTAGTGAGACCAATTGACGAGCTACTTGTTTCGTAAGCAGTGGCTCCAGTCACGAAAACTGACAATGGCCGGGAGATCGGTATGCTGACCACATCCCCCTCTATATCCAAGTTCAGATAACAGAGGACAACACGGCGGCGGTAAGTCGGTACCGTTGGGCCTTCCGAGGCAAATTTTAATGGAGAGCGAGAGAGGGAGATATGAATTGTTATATAAAGCAAGAGAAAAAGTTGTTTTCTCAATCTAGAGCATTTTATCGCACAGTACTGTGCAATACAAGGATATTAGCGAACTATAAAATGAATATGTGTGACTAACTAACGTTAAACCATGACTTCTTTGTGCACGGATACACTAATGTTACTATAAACAACGATAAGCGTTATAGCAGTAGTGGCCACCAGAAGATCCTTAGGAAGATCCCAGCAGAATGCTCGAAATTTCATTAAGAAGAAATACGGCGCGGCCTAATAACCCAGAAGATTTTAACTTCAACGATGAGACCGTTCAGTGCGAATGAGCTCCATTTGTAGAAAGGCCTGCAAATTGCATTAAATATCGTGTACGGAGTAATGTTGATACAATACGGAGGCTACAGGATATAAATAGTTACTGTACAGAGTATCAGAGAGTGATCATACACTGTAGTTTCCTCCCTAAGTAGGTGATTTCATGTACAGAGTAACACTGTGCTGGAATGTGGTGGTTTTCATTCATAGCTGGATGTATGGGACAAAGTCATCAGGGTGGGAAAAGCACGCGTGCTAACGCATTTATGATGATTTTAAGTTAATTGCAGACAATGAAAAACCGAAAAATATAATAGGGTATCCACACACGAGCATGCGGAGACACATCCGCTCACGACGCCTTAAGTGACATATAAAAGGTGTCAGCATCATTAAAAGGAGATGATGTCATAGTAATGGATTTTGTGGTAGGGATATGAGATTTTGTGTCCATGTAGTTTACCTGCAGGTTAACCACGATTAGCAAACAAATGGTTATTGCTCTTCGGTTTTGATATTCGGTAAACTGTTACCCAACTTCTAGATGGAAAAAGAAAAGGTTCCGAGAATTTAACATACTGGTAGGACAGAAACATCAAAATGTAGCCTGTCCAGAACGCAACGGATTCTGTTTCCGGAATCCAATGTGTTGAATTCAGCGCCAGGATACGTTTCCAGCGGGAAATGCGTCGCTCTGATACCGCAGACAAGTAACTGTAAACTGATCTGGATGCCACAGTTGTCGTTTATAGAGGAAAGTGGGTGGTAAGGTGATGAAGGTGGGTGAGAAATAGCATTGGTTAATTCAGCAGAATCGACGCCTCCTACGTTTAAAATAAAACTCCATGCGTTTGACTACATACAAGGGTTTGCTTTGACGTCTAGCATCGTGCTGATGAAGGTTTTCCTGGGAGAAATGCCTGGATATAAAAGCAGTAAGTCGGCGCGACAATCGTAACCCCTCCCCCTAGCTGAAAGTGTTTCTGCGAAGTTAAACAGATGGGAGTGCGCGTAATACTTGTGTGCAATAATTACGTTGGTTTCTGTATTACTGATTTTCACAGTTGCTAAGTGACTTCAGGGGTAACAAATTGCAATTGTTATTAATAAAAAGTAGTAGTCTCTGTTACATGCAGGTATCAAATACAACTGTCTGTACGTCATCTTGCTCCAACTATATTGCAGTACATTATCATATATATAAAATGTAACTCTCTGCTAGGGTAGCTTCCGACGTTAACAGTTGGCTGACAATATCTTTTTTTTCCTTTAGTAGTTTTATAAAGTTGCCTGGATAGAATGTAACGTTCGCTTGGAAGTGGTATAAGTTCTAAGGCTATACATTAATAAATGTTTCACCACTAACTTTCTAAGACATTCAGTCCTTAAAGTAACAGTGGACATAGAGAACAGGATTACGTTGATTGTCGGAAAACGTCGAGCCAATTACTGGTGTTAGTAGAATGTGTTTTGTCGTGCATCACCATCTTCCTTTAAAAAGAAATTGGAGCCTATACTGCTTGTATAAGCAGTAGAATACGTGGTATGATGTCATTCCTTCATAAACATTAAACTGGGAATAGAATCTGTTTTGTAGTGCAAAACACACGTAAGGTTCAAATGGGTCTGAGCACTATGGGACTCAACTGCTGTGGTCATAAGTACCCTAGAACTTAGAACTACTTAAACCTAACTAACCTAAGGGCATCACACACATCCATGCCCGAGGCAGGATTCGAACCTGCGACCGTAGCGGTCGCCCGGCTCCAGACTGTAGCGCCTAGAACCGCACGGCCACTCCGGCCGGCTAGTGTATAAAAAGACAAATATGCTGCTCGTAGCAGCGCTGACAGAATGTAACGAATTGCGAAGTATTGATGTTAAGTACCGGGGCTGAGGTTGACAGAGGATGTGAATACATGTGACACAAAGAGCAAAGTGAAGGGAGATTATTTGTAAGAAAAATTACCGTTATCGTTTCAGATCTTTTGTCCTACTTATTGCAGAGTTCGGTCAGCTTCCTGTTTTATGCAAATCCCTTGGTGTTATAGCACACAGCGTGGATGTGTGTGATTGCCTAACGTTGTCTCTCACACCTAAAAATGATTATAATGACTCCGAAATTGGCAACCTACACCTAGGGGTCTACATAAAACGAAGTATCGTGTTGGCTTTTTACTTCACTTCCGTTTAGCAAATTAAGCCAATTATTTCGATCGGGATTCTATTAGAATGAATCACAACTTGGATACTTTAAGTAATTCATTCTGTAAAAACATATGAAGTACAAAAAATTTATAAATATGAAGTACACGATGTCAGATTTTACCACGAATGTGATTCAGAGACTGGAAGAACATATGTTTGACTTTCTTTAGAACTTGCTCCCCTTTATTAGATGGACAAAAATTTCGCTGATATTTATTAACAGTGAGGAACAAATGACCTAAACCCTTACTGGCACTTTTAGAAAAAGCTCAGTGGACAAGCAAATGGAACTCGCGACCTTTGCTGTATTTCCCTGTCCACCGAACCGAAGTGCGCATATCACCTATTAAAGTAAGCAGAGTAGTCACACTGCGCTAATGATCTGCTCGCTAGGGCGATGGATGCTGTGCAGATGATGTCTGTGGCATAGCTGTAATTCTCTACCTATACCATGGAAAAATATGCTGTCCGCAAACTCCTAGAGCTCAAATTACCTCAGTACAGGAATGAACGCAAGATTTCTGTTTGCTCACTAGCCAGGAACAGAAATTCGTCTCAAGTATTCTTCTCTAAAGAAATACTTCAGTGTGTGCTAGACTCCACAGAGTGGTAAAGAATCGTCACTCTGTTCAAAGAGAAGCGACTTCATACGCGCCTTGAGGCAAGGTCTACACTTCTCATAATCTAATTGCCTGATTCTCCGCTCTGGGTGTTGTTCCCAAATATGTGTTTCTTTTTTCTTCATTAGTACGACATATCTTTCATATTACGTAAGCAAAATTAATGACGGAGACATTTTCAAGATTTCATTCACCACGAATAGCAAAAAATGCACTTATTCTTTGAAGTTATTGTTTCCGTTAAAAGAACTTTATTTCATAAAAACATTTAGAGGGAATCGTCTATTGGAAATACTGCACAACAGCAGTTGGAGTTGTTTACTTTTAAAGATGCGCTGAGCATTGTCGATAGGGTTTTAAGAAACATTACGAATAATAATCTCCCTTATGGAGGCAAAATAATTCTTTGGTGGAGATTTCCGGCAGGTTTTACAGGTCGTTAGAATGCCAATAGAACAGTCATTGTAGAAACTACAGTTAAACGATCCCCATTATGATCTCAAGATAAAATTAATAAGTAGGCTCAGAATATGAGAGGAAATGGTGATCCCGTTTTCACTGAATGGTTACTTGAATAAAATCAAACCAAGATTACTTCAATGAAGCGAAGAAAATTTCTAAACACTATTATTGTAATTGCGATTGTTTTATTACCGTCACATGCAGTTCAAATGGCTCTAAGCACATGTGGGACTTAACATCTGAGGACATCAGTCCCCTAAACTTAGAACTACTTAAACCTAGCTAACACATCCATGCCAGAGGCAGGAATCGAACCTGCGACCGTAGCAGCAGCGCGGTTCCGGACTGTAGCGCCTAGAACCGCTCGGTCACAACGGCCGGCTCACATTTTGCCAGTGAAATCACTGAACAAAATGTTTCGCAGTTCTATTCAACAGCGACTCTATGTCCAAAAATTAATGACAAAATTAATGAACATGTAATTTCCAGTTTGTTACCTGAAGAGGCAAAGTTTTACCGCAGTTCCGATTCTGTCGAACTTGAAGAAATAAACAATGTTCGGAATTCTCGGACTCTTTCAATCCGGTTGGCTTGCCACTTCATCAACTGCTTTAAAATGTATGAATTATATTAATTATAAATTGTAACACTAATAAGGAATATAAGGATATAAGATGAACATCAACAAAAGCAAAACGAGGATAATGGAATGTAGTCAAATTAAATCGGGTGATGCTGAGGGAATTAGATTAGGAAATGAGACACTTAAAGTAGTAAAGGAGTTTTGCTATTTAGGGAGTAAAATAACTGATGATGGTCGAAGTAGAGAGGATATAAAATGTAGACTGGCAATGGCAAGGAAATCGTTTCTGAAGAAGAGAAATTTGTTAACATCGAGTATAGATTTAAGTGTCAGGAAGTCGTTTCTGAAAGTATTTGTATGGAGTGTAGCCATGTATGGAAGTGAAACATGGACGATAACTAGTTTGGACAAGAAGAGAATCGAAGCTTTCGAAATGTGGTGCTACAGAAGAATGCTGAAGATAAGGTGGGTAGATCACGTAACTAATGAGGAGGTATTGAATAGGATTGGGAAGAAGAGAAGTTTGTGGCACAACTTGACTAGAAGAAGGGATCGGTTGGTAGGACATGTTCTGAGACATCGAGGGATCACCAGTTTAGTATTGGAAGGCAACGTGGAGGGTAAAAATCGTAGAGGGAGACCAAGAGTTGAATACACTAAGCAGATTCAGAAGGATGTAGGTTGCAGTAGGTACTGGGAGATGAAGAAGCTTGCACAGGATAGGGTAGCATGGAGAGCTGCATCAAACCAGTCTCAGGACTGAAGACGACAATTTAATTAATGGTTCAAGATTAGTGGTAATTCCCTTAGGCGATTGCATCATAACTGCTAAATCCAGTGACTCTGATGACACTGTGCTCATACCCTCGATTAACCTCACTCCTTCTGATCCAACCATGGGCTTCCAAATGATACCAAAGCAATTGCCAATGAAACTAGCCCCCGCTATGACCATTAATAAAGCACAAAATTCGTGCTTCAGAGGGCAGGATTATATTTACAAGAATGTATTTTTTCGCATTGACAATTATACATGGCTTTTCACGAGCTCATACATTCAGTGATAGGCTACACACACACATACACACACACACACAGGCACACACACACACACACACACACAGAGTCAAAATATAAAAGATGATCACATCATAACAACTTGCATTCCTTACAATCAATTTTTGTAAATTAAGGAAGTTTTGAAAACTAAAATTACGATATCCGCTATTTATTTGTTTTACAATTATTTGTGTTGTATGTAATTATACCAATTTTTCAGTGAGACTTATGTTTGTTGCTACTATTCAAAAATAGTACCTTCAGTTAATGAATACTTGCATTTACTTATTTCTCCTTTACTATATTACCTATAGTCAATGGATCAGGATAGAGTGCGAATCATTTGCACGACACAAGTAGTAGTAATAAAATAAATATCCACTCCCTGATGCTCTCACTACTGACCACACATCTTGAATGGGGAGTGCATTTAACTGTCAGCGTTTCCAGCGCTGACGCTGGTGTTCTTGTTGTGTCCAAGATCACTGTTCTCCAGTACTCGGTTTTGCGTTCGGGCAACTGCGGAATGTCGATGTCATCATGCTTCCAATCACTTCGGAGACCCATTTCTTTCAGTTAATATGCGTATGAAAACAAATCCAATTTTGAACAATAAGTGGACCGTTACTATTAGCTACCGAGTAAAGCCAGTGAAAACAGAAGTGACCAGTATTACCTGCTGTAAGATATAACTGCTCTGTGTGTGGGTTTCAAAGGTGTTGCTAATAAGCACATCTATTTTTAACTTAGTAGCCTATTCTAAGAACTACTTCTCGATAATCCTCATATGAATTTTCTTATAACCTGTCGACTAAAACATAACGCATCTAAATACAGCTACTACCACGAGAGCCGTCCAGATAATTTCCTCTGCTGTTAATTTAAAGTCTTTGTGCTTGCTTATACGCATTTCCTTCCACATCTCATATTTCAGGTATCTGTCAATTTGGTCACTGTCCCCCCTCCCCCCCCCCCCTCCTCGCCTCTTTGAAGTGCATGCTGTATTCCTGGAGTGCTAGAAACATATCAGCTGTGCAAATATATTATACCTTGTTGCAAGGATGATTGGTAGTTGACAAAATTGTAGAATGTGTCTGGCAATCCTATGATTATCGACATACTTCGTGGAGTGACAGATTTTTTCTGCCAAATTCAACTGATATTTTATCGGCGTTTTATTTAAATATTGTGAATGATTTTCACTTAAGGTGTGTAATCTAACTATTAAATGGCTTTTTTTAGTCCTGTAAAGTCATTCCACGCAGAGCTAGAACTAGTATCTTGTTCCCATCGCGAACTGTCTGTCTTGGCCAACACCACCGCGGTTGCTCGCTAGGTCTGTAGAAACGTCACCGCACTGTAAAACCAAGGCTCCTTTTGTTCTTTCTTCCAGTCTTACAGTAATCTTCTCTTTTATGTCTTACGTCATAGAACTACATCCATTGGGCTTCTTGAGTGTGGCTAATAATTCAACTCGAAACCTACATTAAGGGAAGAAACTATTTTCTAACATTAATTCTTTGATAGCACCCACCCCACACACGACAAAAATGTTAGAGCTTCCTGCAGTTCCATCACCTATGTTAAATTCAGCGAGAAACAAAAATGCCACAACTGTTAACCTCTTTTCCGTTTAACGCTTTGTTTTCTAACCCATAAACAACGCTACTTATAAGCTCCAAAAATGCAACGTTCAAGATGTCATCGCATGAAAAACAATAGAACCTCAGATGAGGACATGTCTGTTCATACAGACACTTACTGCGTAAGTACCGCCAAACAAAACTGTTTGGGCTTTATGCGCCAACATCCATGTCCTGGGAAAACTTTGCCTGCAGGGATGGATTATGCGTTCCAAACGTGATAAGCTGCGTGAGCACTGGTTGCAGTGTCGTTGTTACAGTTAGGTTTACACTGTTTATTCACAATATTTCACCCTGAAAACTAAACTACACTACTAAATAACCTTTTGGTGCCAATGTGAGAGAAAAAACGTCCAGTGTACAAAACAGGCTCGAGGAGCATGCGTCGAGGTCATGTAGGCTGATGTCTGTTAGCGTAAGGTTGCTATAGGTCGGTCAATCAGAAATTGTTCTAATCAGGACAGCCAGCCACCAGTTCTTCACGGAAAGGTTTTTTCAACATTTTGCTATTACTGGGAGGTTGGAAAAGGGAGAAAATTATTACAAAATGAAATCGAATGTACGCAATGGGTATCATAGGCTGTACCCCACTCCAGGGAGTTACAGACGAAGAATTATCTATTGTCACCCTATGCAGTGCACCTGCGTTGCGGTGAACCTTCCATACGCTGAGTTTCATGGTGTGGTGGATTGATGCTGGGTTGGTATAGCCAAGGTCTAGGATCGATTCCGGCTTCCTCTTGGATTGCATCAAGTAAAAACCTACTATTGCGCTGTGGTTCCAAATTCACATTAAACATAATGTTCCTTAGATACCGACTAGATGTTAGGTTCTGCATCTGAATCTACGCACATACTCCGAAAGCCACCGTACGGTGTGTGGCGGAGGGTACCCTGTAGAACCACAAGTTGTTTCCATACTGTTCCATTCGCAGATAGAGCGAGGTAAAAAGACTGTCTAGATGTCTCCGTATGAGTCCTAATTTCTTATATCTTATCTTCGTGGCCCTTACACGCAATGCATTGTGGCTTAGTAGGGTAGTTCAAGAGTCAGCTCCAAATGCAGGTTCTCTAAATTTGCTAAACGATGTTCCTCGAAACTAACTTCGCCTTCTCTCCATGGATTCCTAGAGTTTACGAAACATTTCCGTAACGCATGCGTGTTGTTCGAACTTGCGGGTAACAAATTTAGGAGCCCGCATCTGAATTGCTTCTATGTCTTCCTTGTGACGATCCCAAATACTAGAACAGTAGTCAAGAATGTGTCCCACTAGCGTCCTATTTGCAGTCTCCTTAGGAGAGGAACCATACTTTCCTAAAATTCTTCCAATAAACCGAACTCGACCGTTTGCCTTCCCTACCACAATCTTCAGAAAATTCTTCCATTTCGCATGGCTTTGCAACGCTACTCCCAGATATTTAAATGATGTGACTCTTTTAAGCAGGACGCTACTAATGCTATATGGGAACATCAGGGAGTTGTTTTTCCTACATATCCACATTAATTCACATTTTTCTACATCTAGAGACAGCTGCCACTTTGTCTAAGTCATCTTGTATTATTTTACAGTCACTTATCTTCGACACGTTTCTGCACTCCTCAGCATAATCAGCAATCAACCGTAGATTGCTTCCCAGCCTGTCCGCCAGATCATTAACGTATATAAAAAGTAATAGCGGTCCTACCTTACTTCCCTGGGTTTCTCCTGACGATACCGTAGTCTCGGGTGAGCACTCGCCATCGAAGACAACATACTGAGTTCTATTACTTAAGAAGTTTCTGAGACACTCACATACCTGGGAACGTATTTCCTATGGACATACTCGTACCATCCTAGCCTCTCACATACGTGGGAAACTATTCAGTATGAACGTACATTCGTCAGTCTGCAGTGGGGTACAACGTCAAACGATTTTTGGAAATCTAGGAATATGGAATTTGCCTGTTAATCTTTATCCTTAGTTCGAAATGTATCATATGAAAAAAGGGCAAGTTGAGTTCCACACGAGCGATGCTTTCTACAACCGTGTTGATTCATGGACGTAGTATTTTCGGTCTCTAGGAAATGTATTACATTCGAGCTCAGAATATGTTGTAGAATTCTGCAGCAAACCGATGTTAAGTATACTGGTCTCTAACTTTGCGGGTCTATTCTTTTGCTGTGTCACATACAGGAGTCACCTGCGCCTTTTTCCAATCAACTGGGACTTTGCGCTGTCCCGGACAAGAGGCGGAAGTAGGGCATGTAGAAAGTCTGTTACCAGTAACCCTTCTTACATCAATAACTTTAATTTAGTTAATGAAGCAAACGCCGTGTGAGGTCACAAGGCACTTACATCATCTTTTATTTGAGCATGACTTGCTGTATATACCGTTTCCGGACAGGGATTTGGACTCGAATCTTCCCATTCGCGGCATTATATCTTTCCGTGACGATACAGTTTCAACAGTTAATTGTTTAGTCGAATTCCCAAAATTTTCAACGCCTCCAAGTAAGGTACGTGTCTAGGCTCGAAGCTTGGTAAAACACAAAAGCTTTCCTCGTGTCTTTTCAAGGTCTCGGATGCGCACATGTCACCGATGTGGAAAATGGTTTTGATTTTCAAGGACTCTCCACTCGTTGTCAACAATGACAAAATGTGACTGTTTCGGTTCCCACACAGACACAGGTACATTTTTCACGTCAGTTAACAATTTGGTTAGGTTATGGGTTCCATTTCCCCTCCAGCACAACACTTTACGTCACATTATTTCAGGTGTGTTACTTGTAAATGAAACAAATTATATATCCTCCGTGGTTAGATAAGGGGCAACTGTTACTTTGTAGGAGACCTAGCCCAGAACAAAGACTGTTCAGATTTACTAACTGATACTAGTGGACAATGTGGTATATCACGTCTCTTTATTCCTAGTCAGCAATGGAAATCGGCCCTGTTTTCGAATCACGGTCAGGTACAATAAAATTACTTATCTGTTCTGCCTATAGTTCGACAGATCCTTTACAGTTAAAACACATGCACAACTAGCTGCTCATGCATTGGCCTAATTAACATTATTAATGTCACATTGTGTTAGGTAACAAGAGCAATAGATGACTTTCGAACTGCACATGGATCCACGTTACAACACGAATACAGTCAAACTATTAGTGATATGTTGTTAGTAATGACGGGAGACAGCTTGCCGCTATTAATCATGGTTTTTCTAGCTGGTTAGTTCGTTTACCAGCTTATACAAAACCACTTGCCTAGCGAATGACGATTAATAGGTGTCTGGAAAATCTTTATATAGCAAAAATACTTTGAATTACCACAGAAATTTTATTCAAACGTTCTTGAAAATCTCTTATTTGCAAATGAATTTAGTAATGAGTAGAGATTACGGAATGCCTTATGTGGGAGAATTATGAACATTAGTTTTGTCAGTTACTAGTGACAGTGGTAAGATTTTATTGTAAAAATTTGATTTTACAAGCGATTTTATTGTCTCAACTGTAATAAGATGTTTCCTGATATTTGTAGTATCTTGGTTTTTTTTTACATCGGGGGTTATTACAATAACCACATTGTATAGTCAAACGACTTTACCGAAAAGTGAGTAGAGGGCCTGCAAGACAGTTACGTCATGTGGGTTGCATGCAAATGAGGTGGAATTCAATTCATGGCATCCGGATACTTTTGATTATGATAGTGCGTAGGTGAACGCAACACACCGATTATTTGTTGACTCGTCTAGAAAAGTACGCTCACGGATTTAAGCCGTAAGCTACATCATGATGCAGAAAGTCTCAGTCCTGAGGCCCTATTGGACATCTTTGACAATGTTCGTGACGCTCTCGCATTACAAAATTAATGTGCGACAAAATGAGTGACCCTTGTCTGGACATACTTGATCTGTCAATACTTCCTGATATCGGTCCCAGACTTACGACAATTTTCAAGTGTCGGTCGAACAGTGCTAAAAATGCATACATTTTTCATCTTTAATGACGCAAGAATACAAAAATGGAAAAGTTGTCCACACGTCAATTTTTCGGGTGATATTGTCACAGATAAACACAAAAGATACTACAAAGCAATTTTTATCAAGACTATAGTACACAAGCTGACTAACAGACTAATAAGGGTCACTGATGTAAGAACTGTTAGCGGGGGTCGACCTCTGTGGCCGAGCGGTTCTAGGTGCTGCAGTCCGGAACCGCGCTGCTGCTACGGTCACAGGTTCGAATCCTGCCCTTAGCATGGATGTGTGTGATGTCCTTAGGTTAGTTAGGTTTAAGTAGTTATAAGTCTAGGGGACTGATAGCCTCAGATGTTAAGTCCCATATTGCTTAGAGCCATTTGTTGGCGGGGTCGACAAAACTCTCTCTCTGAACCAGCATGTACGGCATTCGACATAATAAACAACGCCACATGCTAACACTATTCAGTATGAATAGAAATTCAGCATGGTTCTACATTCCGAAAGAAAAGTGCCAAAAAACTATGAAGTTACTAGAAGTTGTTTGGGTTTCTGGAGAGAACTTTTTCATCACTGACGGGGAAATATTATTCTGCAAACTATGTGAAGTTAAAGTTAGTGGAGAAAATCGCTTTAATGTGCAACAATCATGTATTGCCACCAAATACAGCAGCTGTACGAAGAGAAGTGCTGAAAATGAGAACAGACGAACGCTGCTCGTATTTGAGCAGACAGGTTCATCTTCAGCGGTACAATCATTCTTCAGGGACTTGTGTGAGATGATGGTTTCTTGCAGCATTACACTGAAGAAGCTAAAGAATCGTCGCATTAGACAGTTTTTTTGACAAGTAAGCAACGCATCCAGTTCTTCATGTACGTATACTGAGAAAGAACTATTTATTCGTGTGCACAGTGCAGGTGCGAAACAAAATATGAATTAGTGTTGTTGACCAAAAGGTGTCGCTGTCCATTGCTGAAACCACCGATGTCCGTGGGCGTTATGTTGCAAATTTTGTTGATAGTGTTCTAAAAGTCGACGAGCCAACAGAAATTTTCACAGTAAGGTGTGAAGTTCTCGAGAGAGTGCAGAACTCGACAATTACTGGAGTTCAGTTTGACAGCTCTACGAAGCTACTGTGGCCAGACGTTGTGAAAAGAGACAACGTCTATCTGCTGGTAGTAGCTAGTGTTTAATGCATGGCTAAAGCAGCCTAATGGCTTCAGATTCTGCTCCACATTATCGTGCATGTCATTTGCTCACACATGCGTTGCACTGATTTGCAGAAGAGGTGTGTTTAAATGACCCTAACATGGACAAATTAATATCCTGTGGCAAGAAAATGTATGTGGAAGCTTCATTACAGGAGGATAATTTCAAGGAACAAACACTTTCAGCCTATTGGAAAACCAGGGCATTCTTGTCTTAATGTTGCTCAATATTACTGCACCAACTACGCCGAAATAACGACAATATTTTGTGTACTTGACAGTTATGAATAGAGTGTATCAAAACTTTGAAAGAGCTCTTTACAGACAGCATGTCTCGAAACTTGCCATTCATCAATGCCAATACTTCAGCGATTCAAAAGGCATCACACCTATTGAGTGGTACATAAGATAAGTAAATAAATTAGTGAAATCAAAGTGAAGTAGAAATAAGAAAATAAATGAAAAACTTGGTTTAGTTTAGAAGAATTACACACTGGCAAACAGCGGGCAGAGCAGCAGAGCAGAAGAGACAATGACCGTGAAGTCAGCAAGTTCAGAAGCCATCGCCCTCCCCACATAAGCGGACGCTGTCGATTCAGCCGTCAGGGCATCGCCCGACCGGCTCACGTGTTTCTCAGTTGCCACACGTGAGCAAAGGCCCTCGCCAACATTCCAAGAGCCAATGACCGACGTTCAGAAGATTCTTCGAGAAGCTTTTCAACGTGACAGAAGAGGCAATGACCGTGAGGTCGTTCACCTCCAGTAAACTGAAGTGAATAAATACGCGAGACGCAGTGGGCCCGACAGACGAAGGAAGAAGAGAAGAGTAGCAGTTGTTTTCAGTCAGTTTCGGTGCTGAAGACCGTCATGCAAGAAGAGACTACATCATGCACAGATGCACAAAGTCCGCTGCTGTAATGGAATAGCAAGCAGCAGCCTCGGCGCCAGAAGACAGAAGTTGAAAGGTATTTGAAATTTGATTTTTACGTACCCGGGTGACTTGTGAGGATGGGAAGGAGACGGCCTCACATCAGTGAGCTGCGATGAAGATCTGACAGTCGAAGACTGGCAAGCTGGAGTCCGTTGTTCTAGTCCGGGACACTGGCCTTCCCCTGCCGCGCCGCTCCACTGGCCGACGCATAACACACGCGGTCGCTTAGAGAAGAGAAACATTGGTACGCCACATCCAAGGTATCACCGTCCGATGCACGACTTCGCTCTCAATAATTAAACGGGCCACAGCACGATGCGCGTCTCCAGTCAACTGGGCGAGACGGCGACACGAGATACACGCCACCACGCGTAATCAGACGCCGCTGCTGCCGCAGCAGAAGACTTCGCAAACGACACAGCTGCCGCTCTCCGAGCCAGAACATCGAGTAAGGAAACAGTTACACAAAACTTTCAATAAAAGTTATCTTATGTAAAAATGCTGTTTCATTCTACCTCATACCCGAGACCAAGGAAGAACCCACCCTGCCCACATGTTGTTAAGAGAGAAAAATTAATTTATTTAGTATTTTCACTCTGACATAATGCTTCAGAATGCTCATCCTGACAATTGACTAGCATCAAAAGAGGAAACCCAGTTACATTTAGTGACAGAAGTGTTACACACCACTGGAAGCTGCTGGTACTCAATTGTGTGACGCCCTGGATATTATGCAGAATGTGTACAGTGGCCCGGATCGAGTTCCTAGTCGTGTGGATAATAACGTGAACAACATACTGCGTAATTTTGTCCAGTGGAGTCGTGGATATTGTATAATATGCCACATTAGTGATAATTTTTTTTTTTAGATTCGCTCCTCTGACGTCCTGTGACGGGGAGAAGAGCTTCCTCAGGTACAAAACAATCCTCAGCGATAATCGTATGTCTTTGAAAATGGACAATCCGAAAATGCACCACGTGGTCGAGTGCAACTCTACAGAAACTGAAGACTGACAGAACATGTTAACTAGCATTTTTAAGAAGTGTTCTGCAATATTAGAAACATGGCTTTGTTGTTTGGATAGGTGTTACTGCGTTCATTGTACTTCACGTTTTTTCAGATATATGCAGATATTTCTAAAATAAGTGGCAGATTCAAACACTGCAGAGAGTAAGTACTATGCTCAAAATTTGTTCAGAAATGAGTTTGTTATTACGTAATACTCAGAATATTAACAAGCGTGTTTCTTACAAAAAGTCATATTATCTTTTTAAGGTTACATTTATGTAATTTTTAGATCATAAATGCTTGCATACTTCGCTGTTGCTTAGGCTGTCACACAGGTCTCAGGCCAAGGTTGTCACACAGGACCAAGGGAAGAACATTCGAGCTCCAGTTCAGGCCACAGGATTAATCCACCACGAATTTATTGGGGTTTTGTAGGCTCCCGGGAGCGCCAGTGGTGCAGTTTGCAAACAGTAGGTGATCTTCCCACCCATTTGTGCCCGGTACGTTATATTCATATACGTTGAGGGTCAAAAGGAAGTTCCTGTGGGTCCTCAGCGTTTCGCTAGAATTTTCTGACCTTTCAATTCATTTGCGCAGAACAGTATGAATTGTTCGAGGTTGGAATAAGGTATGCGACTGTTTTCTCGAAATCGTCTTAAAAAGCTAATTACGTCGTTTTATGTTCATAACATTCATTTTTCCGCATGAATTTTAGTATTAAAAAACCGGAAATGAAATTCAAATAACTTGGAAGTCTGCTAAAACGCTGAGTTAGAATCGTGTGCTCGCCTGTGACGTCACTGACTAAAGCGCTGTTCCTACTGTAAAAAAACTCATTCACAGTGATATCTTGTTTTGGAATTTGTTTCGGAAAATGGGTTACAGACCAAATTATATTATAAAAATGTATGTATGTATACTTTTTACTTCTCCTCCTAACCCAATGAACCGATTTCAACCAGACTTGGCACACATATCCCTCATTGTCAGTCAACAATCGCTGTCGGAGGAAGATCTACCTGCCTGTGATAGTTCAGGACATATTATGTTACAAAGAATGAAATGCACGAAAAACTGGCGCATCAAACATGACGTTTCAATTTATTACTTCTTGGCTACTAACTCTATTCGCAACACATTTTGTAGTCAATATCCACATATTCCACCGAATGTAATTACAAAATTATATTATTGTATGACACAGATCAGGAGATATGACGTCATAAAAACTGAGATGCGTGAAAATCCCGTACCTTACATGATGGTTAAATTTATTACTTCTTCGATTCGAACATTGTTCGCGACATATTTCGCAGTAGTACCATAATAGGCTGCTGAATACACTTAAAAAATACAGCATTGTCCGACAAATAGTTCAAGAGATATCTCTCTGAGATGTGTGAAAAAATGTCGCATCGTGCGTGAAATTTTAAAACATCTATTGTTTACTACCAAGACACTCCTACAGTCAAGCAGACGTAATGAAATCCGTTGCACCTAGCACCCTTTTTGACAGCTTTCACCTGAGAAACACAAAAGGCTCTACGCGAAAACTACAGCAGTTTATAGAGCTATGAAGAGGCGTTGCCATAGAGAAGTTTACGAAGTCGCGTCGTAGACACGTGAAGAAGCTGTAATTATACATTTGTACATTATGCACATTTCTTTACCTGATTGTTTCACAGTTTCAAAGGTGTTTTGATGAAAACGTGGAAATTACATTTTTCCGAATATTACACAACAGACACAGTTCGTTTTTGCTCCTGTTTTTAGTAGAAAGGGGCAGTGCTGGGTTTGTCAGCTAGTACATTTACAAAGCTCCTAAACATTGTTTGTGATTGTTCTAAAGACTGAGAATACGCGTAAAATGTAGTTGTTTGATAGACTTAAATTCTGCATTACATTTTAACAGCTGTTTTCATTTATTCCTTTCATTTTACACCTGCTCAGTTTCAGATAAATCACAAAGACGGTACTTCTTGCCTGATGTGGCTCTTATTTTGAAGAATCTGAGAAAACATTTGACAATCTCTGGCCACATTGCTCTTCCTAAAGAAGTTTTTGAAGTTAGTAATTCACCACTTTCAATGGTCTGCGTCGTGCCTGATGTAAAGTTATACGATTATGGCAGAGAGAAAAATTAAACGTCGCTTGGAACCTAAGAGGAAATGTAATAATACCAGGGCATTACGATAAAATGAATGTCACAATACTTCAGCTGCATATTTTATAGACACAGTCTTCCGGTGATTTAAGGGGATATAGTGGCAGCCTTGTACTGATATTTTTGTAAATCCATATCTTTGCCATTTTTTGTACAATCTCATTGAAATTTTGCACACTTATGTATAGAAATGTAATATGATATTTTAAAAAATTCAGAATTTTTAATAACAATCTAATGCAGTGGAATAATTTTGAATTTTTTATTGGATTATTATTTTAAGGTACACTTTTCCATAATTTCGAAGCAATTTCGCAAATTTTTTATGTTAAAGTAATCTACACTAATAGGTGTACAATTAAGTGCAGTAACTTGTTGGTAAATTAATGCTATAAACAGACCTTTGTCCTGGAACACGGTTTGCAGCAGAAACATTTAATGTGGGGCGGCGGATAAAATTAATTGTTCATAATGTTGCATAAATGTTTGTCTGAATGGAGAAACACTGCATTTCCCGGCCGATTAACCATACGTGGGGCGGCGGATGGAATTAACGTTGTTAAATGTTCCTATTACTTAGAATGTTATTTATGCTGTCTTTCGCCGTTCTCAACACTAGCTCTCTAACTACAATATTGGCAACCAGACAGTGGCTAGTAAAACGTGAAGCCTGTAATTAGAATTCCTAGTGCCCATTTCATCTGAGAATACACTTATAGTTACAGCTTATAGCTCTGAGGAATTAGGAGTTTGTCCGGGATTTATAATCAAAAACGATTTTCTAAAATAGTTGAGTATATTCTGAAAGTCACAGATGAAAAACAAAAGAATCCACACAACCTAACTAGCAGAGCAGTTCAGAGTCTAATGTGCTGATGCAACTATAATTGTCCAAATTGAATATTTAAATGAATGCTCGCCATAATTTGATGATTAGTGTCATCAAACGCCACGCTAAATAAAAGTAGAATGTTTGTCCCGCGACGGCACGTGAAAATACGACAATACGCAAACTGAAGATCGATAATTAAAGTCAACCCAGAATTAACACTTCACTCGCAAATGATTTCATGGTTACGCGTATCTCGAGTAACTTAATACGGCATCCGAGGCTGTTTGTAGCAATGATACCGACGCGACGCGACTTCCGACACAGATGACGTGCTATTCAGCATCTGGAGAGAACTGGGGCCTTGCTTCCTCGCGCAGCGTTCTTATATATAAAGCCGCGGTGCGGACGGCTAAGGGAATGCCTGATCAAATCGGCTCTCCCGACTAGTCGCTGGGCTAGTAATGCACCACTTTAAGTTACCTAATAAATCATAGCTTCTCTTGCTGATGGCCGATGAAGCTCTTAATTTAAATGTGCATTCAGCACACAGGTAAGTATTGATAATAAAATTTTGACGTGGCTAAGTTAAATATTTTGGGCGAGAGAATTAATTTAATTACACTGCACGCAGTAGACGAGCTCTGAACTGGCCCTTTGGAGATACGCTATCGCTATAGTTTTATAGGTATTCAAATGAAACTTTTCACATCTTCATAGTTATAGCGGATCTCCAACCTACTTAAATATAAACATCCTAGCCTTATTTATTGGCATACTTAATCTATCTTGCTTCCTTAAGTTTTGAGACGAAAACCAGAAAATCATGAATTTCCTTCTAAAATTTTAATTTGTAAAATCCAAAGTACTGTTTTTATTAAATTATTATGAAAGATGAATCTACATATAGATTTTTAACACTCTAGCTCTTTTCTGTTGCGCCAATGATTTTTACAGAAAACGTCCAAATTTCGAAAATGGCTAAAGTTATCGAATTGATATTCAACACATATTAATTTAGTATTATTCCTGAGATGCTAGAACCGTTTCAGGTTATTTGCTTGATTTTTAAAGTATTGCGCAACATTTATGACGTCAGAGCTAGTTACAGCGGACTAGGCTGGCACACAATGGAAAGACTGATGTGCATTTATTACAGCGTGAGTAGGCTGCTTCCCTACATCACCCTCTACTTAAATTTTTTTGTTTTTGAATGTTAATGAACGAAAAAAAAATTTAATTACAAAAAGGGAAGCAAGAGTACAGCTTAACTTCCTATGAAAATTAAAATTGAAATGTAAGCATATAGAAATATTAAAAGAAAACTGATTACCTACATTTTTTTTTATTCCGATTTTGGGCGTCTAGGGACCGCGTTAAACAACTATTTTTCAATGTACATTTCTCCTATTGCGCTCCTCCTCTTTTCTCTTCTGCCAATATGTCTTCATCCTCTCTCTGTGCTGCTCCCTTCGGTCTTCTGTCCACACTGTTCCTCCAGTTCTTCTCTTCTTCACTTCAAATCCTTCAAAATGTTGAATTTTGTCTCTCATTAAGTCTCTGTTGGTTATATCATCTTCTCCTATACCCATCTCCTCTAAGTCTGCTTTGACTTCTTTGAACCAGGTAATTTGGGTTCTGAGGTTCTTGTCAAAAAACATGAATATTTTCTTTGTCAGCCTTTCATCATTCATTCTTTTCAAATGGGCGTAAAAGCTTACTCTTCTCTTCCTCATAGTATCTCCCACTTTCTCAATTTTGTCATACACTTCTCTATTACTTCTAAGCTTCCAAGTCCCATTCTCAAACCTTGGCCCATGTACTCTTCTAATGATTTTTCGCTCCTTTTTTGCTATAGCTTCCATTTCCTTGTTAGTGTTCATTGCTAAAAATTCAGATGCATACAGACACTCTGGCTTAATCACAGTGTTGTAGTGCCTTATTTTTGCGTTAATTGATACTGACTTCTTGTTGTACACATTCTTTGTTATCTGGAATGCCGTTTCCATTTTTCTTGTTCTTGTTTTATTTCCTTCTTTATCTGAAGCATTGGGCTGGATGATTTCCCCTAAATATTTGAAATTAGAAACCTTCTTTATCTGGCCATACTTTGTAATCATATTGTTCGGTACCTACATTAATTATTTAAATTGTGGGCATGTTCACTGCCTCTTAAGTAACATTATCCCTCAAAATATAAGCAAAATCAATGAAACACTTTGGCATACATATTGCCTTAGACAAACAAACACATAAAAAAAATTTTAAATTATGAAAATCTTAAATCCATTAAATACATTTTTACATACACAAATTCAAAGAAAATAAGTTATTCAAGATACATAAACAGATGATTATATCCTAGCAGTCTTTTCTAAACCTGAAAGAAAATTTTACAAATCATTTTCACACACGTGGTTGTAGCCGCTTTGGCTGGCGTTCTACACTTCCATTCACAAGGGTAGAGGAGGGGAAGTTGCTATGGTGTGCGGCCTTCACGTTCACTCCAAATTACATGGGGAAAGGGGAGGGGTCACTGTGAGTTG
Source organism: Schistocerca serialis cubense (assembly GCF_023864345.2). NCBI lineage: Eukaryota > Metazoa > Arthropoda > Insecta > Orthoptera > Acrididae > Schistocerca > Schistocerca serialis. The sequence goes on along the minus strand of NC_064644.1, from coordinate 16,539,206 downwards.
TGTCCAAGTCACTCCACGCTTTCACGCAGCTACCAGGCTGCCATTATCTGGTTTGTCCTGTAGAACAAACAAAAAGAGTGCCTCAGACTCTGTTCACTTAACATCTAAGGGTGGGTCACAATGAAATGGGGATATATATACATTTTATCCTTCAATATTTCGCTGGAACAAAGGTAACAGAACTTTTTCAATATTACTCTCTTGGTTACTTAATTGTCATAAAATCGGTAAACAAATGGCTCAAAACGCCATTAGTCACGTACTAGAGAAAATTAATGCTCAAGGCATACAATCATGAATCATATTTAATCTCAATTTATTATTTCTGGGCCGGAGCACTGAACCAATGCTCGGTACATTCTTGATACATTTGTATTTTATTCACTTAGCTGACTCATCTTTGATTACCTTATTCTTAGAGATAGTATGAGTATATTTGATTAGTAGTTTTTTTCTCAGCTTCTTTGTACATGTGAGTAACTTTTGGTAATAGTACAGTTCTGAGTGTTCAAAAAACACTACGTTTAGTTGACTACAAAATCCACTTATTTGTCCTCTGCTGTTGTGTCAGTTCCACATTTGCAATTATGTACTTACATACTCGAAGTGTATTTATGCTGAGCTATCAATAATGTTTCACGTCTGTCATTATGTTACTTATTTACTTTGCTAGTGCATGAACTTAAGTAATACTCACTCTATTAAAATTTAAAGCATAGGATGGCACATTTATTCCATATCTATAGTCTATTGCAGCTTATCAGTTTGCTCAAGTGGCAATCCATTTCCACTCGATTGGACGCTGAAACCACAGGTAGTCTCTCTCGACCTACCACTAAAATGCTTTAAGTAATTATGGATGAGCGTAATGCTAAATTCCTTAAACCTATAGGACACCATTAGCTGCTCTGTCTCATCTAACATAAGGGTACCTATGGTCGCATTTACGCCTCCAACTCATAACCTCAATATGTGTAGGTGTGTCCTGTCACACACTACACCAAATAACGGCCAGCTCCAACCTTATAAATATTTCAGGGACGTGTCCTTCACGTCTCAACCACAAACACTGTTCAATTCTATTACACTGCCATTCCTTGCTACCCAAGGTGAGTTCATTTTTACAACTTATCTGCATATTTTCATAACACTAAGCACTCTCTCTTACTATTTATTAGTTAGCTCTAACGCATACAATAGGTTTCACTGCCACTTCAGATCCTGCTTGTACACGAATTAGTATATCTCTTTAAAATATTATTGTGGGACCATTTCCAATAAAACAACACTTTGTACCTACCATATTAGCAGGGTTCTATACATACTTGTTACACAAATACATTTGTATCTTAATTACGTCATACTTCTCTATTGTTTACATCACTGTTAGGTTTGTCACATTAGGTATTTTTCTTCACTAATCGGTGGATAGAATGGTTACAGAACTCATGGCTTGATAGCCATGACGGAAAATTTTAGTATTTGAGAGTAAGTGCCTAAATTTTTGTGGATAGGAAAGATGAAGAATGAGTGAGACCTGAAAAGGAAAGAAGATCTCACACAGCTGGGACTGCACAGCTGCCACACTGTGTAGAGGTTACAGAACAACCTCCTCCCTACAGCATTCATTCATAACCTCTGACCACGCCACGTCGATCTGAAAATATCTTATGATGCCTTTTTAGAACCTTTCTCAGTTCTTCCTTCTGATTAGCTGAAATTTTATCGATTTCCTGCAATTTAACTTCTATTTTGTCCAAACTAATTGCTTCATCTTCTTCTGTGTTTAGCTTACTGTTACTAAGATTAACACTTTCGTCCCAATATCTCCTGTTTTTCTCTTATAGGCAGCTCCCAAGTTTCATCATTAGTTACTACATGTTTATCATTAAAAGGTACTGTAATTACTCCGGTTATTGGCAAGACCATTTTTAACTGGCTTCTGTCAAAGTCAACAACACACTGATATTTTGACAAGAAATCGATGCCAATTAAAACTTCAATACTGAGATTGTTTACAATTAAACATGGATGCTCAATTAAATTACCATTAATGTTAAAGGGCAGCAAAGCTTCTTGCTTTACCGTTTTTGACACCTTGCCAGTAGCACCAATTATTCTTGGTCCTGATACCCTCATTACTGTAAGCATGTCTTTACCAGGTAACGCATCAAAGAAGGACTGAGATATTGTACTCACCTCACTTCCACTGTCTAAGAGACAACGTATATTGATACCCAACATATTCACTATTATTATAGGATGGCTTATTCTAGGTTGTACAGGTGGTTCCTCAAACTCATCCAATAGTTCCTTTTGGATTTGTCTCCAACTAAAGTGATCGACATCTGTCATCATTACATTTAGGTCACAGTGTGTAGGGGTTTCCTGAATTAAATTTTCAGCTGCCTTTTCCTGTCGATCTATTAATTTCAAATCGAAACACCGCACGACTTCATTACATTTAGTTTGCTGAACATAACCAAAATTACTGTAGTCTGGGCGATTCTGCGCCTCCAGACCGGGCATAACACTAGTTACGGCTAAACCACTTTTACTATTATCGTCGGGTTCCTTCTTCAGTGACAACTGGTCACAGCTACTGGGTTCATCGACCCCCAACAGGCTACCCTCTACATTCTCACTTATCTCCTGTCCTAAATCTATTAGTACATTATCAACATCCTGCACAGGCACTTTAGATAAGAGCACATCATCCTCATCGTAAATATAAGCATGAATTTCTGCTGCTTCTTCGCCTAACAATTCAGTATTTTGTAGCTCTTCCCTACTGTTACATTGCTGCGCCTTCTCTTTCTCTTCCCACTTAGAAAGCGTCTCTAGCACGGTATCTATCAAATACTGTGAGTGATCTAATATTTCTGTTGTATCCTTAGATGCTACCGACACTTCATCCACCTGTTCAGTTTGAGTATTCTGATTTGTCTTACCAATTCCCGTAACTACTGGCTTAGGAAAAGTAACCACCTGGTGAGCGCCAGTGTCCTCATAGACGGGAACTAGTTTTCCTGCCTCGGCCTACTACTGTTTCCTTTATTTTCATTATAGTTAACTGGCGCAGCATCACTTTCCATACTCTTGTTTACATGCACAATTCTGTTTGGAACAAAATTATTATCACTTGGATGCCATTGTTGGTTCTGATAATTAGTTCTCCAATTCCTACCTCTCTTAGGATGACGAACACCTATTGTTCTGATGTTTACATTGCCATTCTGCTCGTACTTAAAATTACTACTATTGTTATTAGCATTTCTGTTATTACGTGCTTGCTCCTCATTGGCAGCAACACGTTCTACACGTTCCAAATATTCAATGAAACGATCCAGATTGTCTCTAGGGGCAGATATAATTCTAGTTTGCCAATACCATGGCAGTTTGGCTTCAAGACCTAGTATTATCATTTCAGGTTTCAGCTTTTCGTCCAAATGTGACAAACGTGAAATCCATGACCTAGCAAACTCTTTATTAGATTCCTTGCCTATATTGAAGCGTTTTCCACTCCAAAATTCTCTCAACACTTCATTTTGCTTATTGCTAGACCAATACTCATTAATGAAAGCTGTTTTAAACTCCGCTAATGTTTTACACTTCAACATTACATCAGCTGACCAACGCATGGTGTCACCTGCTAAATGGCTACTAATAAATGAGATTTTCTCTCGTTCAGACCAAGTTGATGGAATCACATCTTCAAAATCGTTCCAGAAATCTAGCGGGTGGATATTTTTATCTGGACCGAACCGTAAGAACTGCCGACACCCGATAAAAGCGGCGTTTGCAGCTACAACTTGTTGTATACTACCATTACCAGAAGTTACTGAAGCTACTTTACTCTCAATGTTAGCAATGTTAGTACTAATATTTTCTACTTTCATTTCAACATTATCTACTCTTCGCTCAATATGAGTTGTGTCAGTTTTGATTGCATCTACTTCTGCTTGACATATGTTTACTTTAATATTAACATCTTTAAATCTATCTGAGCACAGTTCAGATTCCGCCTCGATCTTTTCTGTTAACTTTGCTCCAGCTTCGCATCTTCCATTTGGAAGTCTCTGCGAACCTCAGCAACTTCGGATTTTACTGTTTTATACATTTCAGAAAATTGTTGAGCAACCTTTTTCTTAATATCCTCATGATTGTAATCAATTTTATAATTCAAACTGTCCAGATCCTCTTTCAACTTATTGCAACCAGCCTTGAAGGTATTGTCCATTTCCTCCAATCGTTTATTAAAGCTAGTTTGGCTGGTCACAATTCTGTTATTTACCTCAATTATATCAGATTTTAACTCAGCTGTCATTCTAGCATTACTGGCTGACATTTTTGCATTACTGCTTTTGACCTCAGTTATTTCAGACTTTAATTCAGCTGTCATTCTAGCATTACTGGCAGCTATTGCTTGTAATATAACATTTAAATCAATAGCCCCAGTATCTTTGGGTTCCTCACTAGCTGACTTTTTACCACACTCAGGTGACGAAAAACTAGCTCCAACACCAGAATCATCAAAACTAAATGAAACTTCTGATTGATTAGTCATATCTAACTTCTCCTTCTTAAACTCTGCCACCTCTGTTGACTGATTCATTTTTAATTCAACAGAGAAACTATCATCCAATAAATTAACAATTTCTGCTTTACTACAGGGGTCTCTATTATTGAATCATTGCCCCTTCCCACACTACTGTCAGGAGACAGTACCTCATATTTCACTTTAACGTTACTACTTTCATGCATATTTACACTTGAACCGTTGTATGGATTTACAGTTCCCTCAACAGCCATAAGTTCTGATATAAGTTTAACCTCAGTTTCTTTTGGCGGTTCCATCGCCGACAGTCTTTTAGTGCAGGTTAGTAAAATTTTGAACAGCTTTTCACATAACTTAGTTCCTTCTGCACGACGTATGGCGTTGTCTGCGCGGCGTACCGGGATTACTGATGCGCCGCAGTGCGCTGAACTGCCGACGGCACGCCGACGGCTGTTGTGTGTTTGCGTGGCCCGCAACTGCAGGCGGGCTCTGGTTGCTCCAGCGGACGACTGCGGTGAGGCGAAACTGGCTTCTCTCGAGGCCGGCAGCGCCGCTAGACTCAGTGCCAGCTCCGTCAATCCAGAGGCGTTGTTAATCCAATTGCGTCGTCCACATGCACACATAACACATTTACTGTTCTGTGGTCAGTGTCGTGTCGCATTTCACTCGCGAATCCGAATACTTAAAAATCACTTTCACTTTTACTTAGTTTACTTCCCGGCCGATGCACTATATGTGGGGCGGCGGATAGAATTAATTGTTTAAAATGTTGCATAAATGTTTGTTTGAATGGAGAAACACTGCATTTCCCGGCCGATTAACCATATGTGGGGCAGCGGATAGAATTAACATTGTTAAATGTTTCTATTATTTAGAATGTTATTTATGCTGTCTTTCGCCATTCTCAACACTGGCTCTCTAACTACAATATTGGCAACCAGAAAGTGACTAGTAAAACGTGAAGCCTGTAATTAGAATTCCTAGTGCCCACTTCATCTGAGAATACACTTATAGTTACAGCTTATAGCTCTGACGAATTAGGAGATTGTCCGGGATTTATAATCAAAAACGATTTTCTAAAATAGTTGAGTATATTCCGAAAGTCACAGATGAAAAACAAAAGAATCCACACAACCTAACTAACAGAGCAGTTCAGAGTCTAATGTGCTGATGCAACTATAATTGTCCAAATTGAATATTTAAATGAATGCTCGCCATAATTTGATGATTAGTTTCATCAAACGCCACGCTAAATAAAAGTAGAATGTTTGTCCCGCGACGGCACGTGAAAATACGACAATACGCAAACTGAAGATCGATAATTAAAGTCAACCCAGAATTAACACTTCACTCGCAAATGATTTCATGGTTACGCGTATCTCGAGTAACTTAATACGGCATCCAAGGCTGTTTGTAGCAATGATACCGACGCGACGCGACCCCTGACACAGATGACGTGCTATTCAGCGTCTGGAGAGAACTGGGGCCTTGCTTCCTCGCGCAGCGCTCTTATATATAAAGCCACGGTGCGGACGGCTAAGGGAACGCCTGATCAAATCGGCTCTTCCGACTAGTCGCTGGGCTAGTAATGCACCACTTTAAGTTACCTAATAAATCATAGCTTCTCTTGCTGATGGCCGATGAAGCTCTTAATTTAAATGTGCATTCAGCACACAGGTAAGTATTGATAATAAAATTTTGACGTGGCTAAGTTAAATATTTTGGGCGAGAGAATTAATTTAATTACACTGCACGCAGTAGACGAGCTCTGAACTGGCCCTTTGGAGATACGCCATCGCTATAGTTTCATAGGTATTCAGATGAAACTTTTCACATCTTCATAGTTATAGCGGATCTCCAACCTACTTAAATATAAACATCCTAGCCTTATTTATTAGCATACTTAATCTATCTTGCTTCCTTAAGTTTTGAGACGAAAACCAGAAAAATCATGAATTTCCACTAAAATTTTAATTTGTAAAATCCAAAGTACTGTTTTTATTAAATTATTATGAAAGATGAATCTACATATAGATTTTTAACACTCTAGCTCTTTTCTGTTGCGCCAATGATTTTTACAGAAAACGTCCAAATTTCGAAAATGGCTAAAGTTGTCGAACTGATATTCAACACATATTAATTTAGTATTATTCCTGACATGCTAGAACCGTTTCAAGTTATTTGCTTGATTTTTAAAGTAATGCGCAACATTTATGACGTCAGAGCTAGTTACAGCGGACTAGCCTGGCACACAATGGAAAGACTGATATGCATTTATTTCGGCGTGAGTAGGCTGCTTCCCTACATTAAGCTAACAATGTTTTGAGATCTTCAAACCGAAAAAAGCTGAAAGGAGTATTCTAAGGAACATACTGTAACCTAGAAGTAATAACAATGTTAAATACAAATTAAGATCAAGCAGAGGGTTCAATTACGTGATGGAAAAGCTAACTGACAAACCGAATGGTTAGTGACAGACCAACCAAGCAGATCTTTAGCTTATCAAGGAGGCACGAATCCCACCCACAAGCTTCACTGAAGTTGACAAATATGTTATAAACAGCGGAATTTGAATGGACACGATAGATAAGCAACATAAAAAGCACGATCTAAGGAAAGAAAGTGTGTCTGGAAATGGAGGAAGGGGACCCAGGAAGATAAGGAACGACACATGCTCGAAGGATGAACGTAGTCTGGCAGCAACGAAAATTAAACTCAGCGAAGCAAAACCAAATTGATTTGTCTTACCCCCAAAATGTGTTATTCCAATGGAAAAATAAGTAAATAACAGATATTTAGCGAGAAAACTAAAGGAAAATGATGTTTGAGTGTTACTCGTATAAGTGGTACAGAATAACAACAAACTGAAGCATATTTTTAACATGGCAAAGTAGCCTATTATGATCCGTGGCACCTGCACGTAACGTGACCGCCCCGTGCACTGCAGGGTAGTGGAACTTGCAGGCGGACGGCTGCCGGGGATTAACCGTGTCGCTGGTAGCAGCCAAAGCCCCTTCCCCTTGGGCCGGGAGAGGCGTCGTTGTGTTGAGCGCCAGGATTGCGAAAAGCAGCGATGCGGTCGGTGCTGAGCCGGCGCAGCATGGCGAGCGACTGGCCGAGCGGCCCACTCGCGACAAACCCGCGGAGTCCCGCCGTGACCTTGTCGGGTTCTTCCCGGCCGCCGGCGCCGTTACTCGGCTACACGGACGTTCAGCGCACGACGCTGGAGGTTCCTGCTGTGGCTGAGGTTCGCAGGAAAACGCCTCGATCGCAATCGCGAAAGCGCCGACGCACGTAGCTTAACACCGAAGATTGCCGTGTTCCGGTGTCCAGGTTAATCGAGTGTCCCTTGGATCCCTGTAAACTTTCGGTTCAGTTCTGCACTGTCGCCTAATGAACGAAATGAGAGCGGACGGAGTATCATAGCAGGTTTATGGCAGGTTTATGACAGGTTTGGAGTAAACCTAGGAAACAAAACACAGAGTGCCATTCTTAAATGAGAGAAAAACTCGTAACTTCGTGTGTACTCCAAGCCATCCACTCTTCACAGTTTTTATATACCTCCCCCCCCCTCACTCCCCTCCTCCCACCCCCCCAACACACACGGGTGGTCCATTGGTAGTGACCGGGCCATATATCTCACGAAATATGCATCAAACGGAAAAACTACAAAGAACGAATCTTGCCTAGCTTCAAGGGGGAAACCATATGGTGCTATGGTTGGTAGAGATGGGCAAAACTGTTCTTTTCAGAGATCAGATCAGAACTGTTCACTCCCTGAAATGAACTTGCTCTTTTTCATGACTCACCACTCATCCACAATAGAAAATAAATAGAAGCCACATTGCCCTTTAAACTTGGTTTATTCCAGTACTATACCTGTATTTTGATCTTATTTGATCCTATTTTGAGGTAACACAGATAATAAGTAAGAATTTTGTATTGTTTATTGAAATTTCTACGATATGACAAAGTTTTTGATTATTGATTTACTTTGCACTATCGTGATTTTTCGGGTGATTGGAAAATGTTGCAACTTGAGATTTGCATTAACAATATATTTGGCTATAATATATTAAAATTTCATTAACCTCGTACAAATACATCGCAAGCCATATATTTTTAAAGTGAACGTTTCCTTCCAAAGACTCCTAAAATCGCAAAATCCTTACTACAATAATAAAAAAGTATATAAATTTGACTGTAAGACCAAAGCGCTGCATATAGCCTTACGCAGAATAAAACAAGGAACATATTGGTGTATCACATTTTGCAATTCGTTTATCGGTTTGCTCGTAATTAAAGCGTAAATTCGAGTGTTCATAATAAAAAATCCTATTGTAAGCGGAGTCGTCAGGAACCTAATCTGATCAGTTTAAACAAATAAAAATAAAATAAAAACAAATGATGTATACAAACATAATTGTGTAATATACATACCGGTATTACTACGAAGAACAATATCCAGTAGAGACGAACTCCAATGCAGAGGCACTGAGTCAAGCAGGTCGAGTCGCCAGCTGTATTACTGCGTGAGCTGAGACCGCAGAGACCACAATGACACCTGAGTTGCTTTGCTCAATGCTCTGCCTAGAGTCGAGAACGGTGGGGTGAGCGTTGAGCGGGCGAGTTGCGAGGGTGTGGGGAGCGGTGAACGGCCACCAGTCACCTACTCCGAGACAAATCGTCCGTTCTCTTGCGAGCAAGTTGTTGCAAGTAGTTCTTATGTTCACCGGTAGGAGGCTCTCTGTCCTGTTGCTCGCATCAACTGCCCAGAGGGCAGGACGTGCGACTGAAACGATCGTCGACGGAGTGCGATGCTAAGTTAAGGTGCGCCAGACACTGCACGTGGAGAGGAAGCACAGAGACGGCACGGCATATGTGAAACACAAAGTGCAATGGGGCACTGCACAATGCAGGCAGCCAAGGCAGAAGCAGGGCAGAGGCCGGCGCTGGCTGTGTTGTGTGGCATGCAGTGTGCTCTGGCCAGCAGAGGCCCCGCTGATATGCTCCGTCTCTCTCTCTCTCTGTTATGGGAAACGTTTGGAGCTACCGCTCTTTTTTTCTGAATCACTGATTGTTCACTCCTTTGAAAGATTCACCTCTATGAATCAGTTCAGGAGCGGATCCCCCATCTCTAATGGTTGGCCCACTAGATGGCTGCCATAGGTCAAACAGATATCAACTGCGTTTCTTTAAATAGGAGCCCCCATTTTTTACTACATATTCGTGTAGTGTGTAAAGAAATATGAATGTTTAAGTTGGGCCATTTTTTCGCTTTGTGTTAGATGGTGCTGTAATAGCCACAAACGTATAAGTACGTGGTATCACATAACATTCCGCCAATGCGGACGGTATTTGCTTTGTGATACATTACCTGTGTTAAAATGGACTGTTTACCAATTGCGGAAAAGGTCGATACCGTGTTGTTGTATGGCTATTGTGATCACTGTGCCCAACGAGCGTGTGCTATGTATGCTGTTCGGTATCCTGGGCAACATCATCCAAGTGTCCGGACCGTTCCCCGGATAGTTACGTTATTTAAGGAAAGAGGAAGTGTTCAGCCACATGTGAAACGTCAACCACGACCTGTAACAAATGATAATGCCCAAGCAGCCGTTTTAGCTGCTGTTGCGGCTAATCCGCACATCAGTAGCAGACAAATCGCGCGAGAATCGGGAATCTCAAAATCGTCAGTATTGAGAATGCTACATCAACATCGGTTGCACCCATACCATATTACTACGCACCAGAAATTGCATGGCGACGACTTCGAACGTCGTGTAGAGTTCTGCCACTGGGCACAAGAGAAATTACAGGACGATGACAGATTTTTTGCACGCGTTCTATTTAGCAGCCCTTGGCGGGTTAACGTATGGTGCGGCATTATGGGAGGAAGGATAACTGGGCCCCTTTTTATCGATGGCAGTCTAAATGGTGCAATGTATGCTGAGTTCCTAAGTAATGTTCTACCGATGTTACCACAAGACGTTTCACTGCATGACAGAATGGCGATGCACTTCCAACATGATGGATGTACGGCACATAGTTCGCGTGCGGTTGAAGCGCTATTGAATAGCATATTTCATGACAGGGGGACTCGTTGTCGAAGCACCATACCAAGGCCCGCACGTTCACCGGGTCTGACGTCCCCGGATTTCTTTCTGTGGGGAAAGTTGAAGGATATTTTCTACCGTGATCCACCGACAACTCCTGACAACATGCGTCAGCGCATTGTCAATGCATGTGCGAACATTACAGAAGGCGAACTACTCGCTGTTGAGAGGAATGTCGTTACACGTATTGTCAAATGCATTGAGGTTGACGGACATCATTTTGAGCATTTATTGCATTAATGTGGTATTTACAGGTAATCACGGTGTAACAACATGCGTTCTCAAAAACGATGAGTTGACAAATGCACATGTATCACATTGGAACAACCGAAATAAAATGTTCAGACGTACCTACGTTCTGTATTTTAATTTAAAAAACCTACCTTTTACCAACTGTTAGTCTAAAATTGTGAGCCATATGTTTGTGACTATTACAGTCCCATCTACCGCAAAGCGAAAAATGTGGTCCAACTAAGACATTCCTATTTCTTTACGTATTTCACGAATATGTAATAGAAAATAGGGGTTCATGTTTAGAAAAACGCAGTTGATAACCGTTTGACCTATGGCAGCGCTATCTAGCGTGCCAACCAAAGCGCCATCTGGTTTCCCCTTTGAAGCTAGACAGGTTTCGTTCTTTGTAGTTTTTTCGTTTGACGCTTATTTCGAGAGATATTTGGCCCGGTCACGATCAGTGGACCACCCTGTATATATGGTTTTTCAGAAGTGGTGGTCAATGTTCAGGGATATGAGAGGAATGACGTTTCGAAAGGAAACAGTCAAGCAAAAAACGCCTACCTTAAGAGCTATGAGCAATTCTTCATCTTCGATATTGTGAAACAAATCTCTTCTATTACAAGCTCAGTGATTTCCATATTTTGGGAAGTGGTAGTACGGACCAAAACAAGGAAAAAGTCCTGTAAACATGTGCTCTAGAATGCATACGTTAGAAACTATGAGCTCTTGTCCATCTTCGCTACTTTGAAACACAACTCTTCTAATGAACCAGCACACAAGCAACGACAGCACAGTCTTGGCATGTGTTGACTGTTACTGCCAAGCACGCAGCTCTGCACAGCCGCTGCTAGAGTACTCGTTATTCTTTTTGTTTTACTGTTCTTGCTAATACACATCAATAAAACGAATGACGAAGTAGAGTAATGTGGGACCGCTCTATCGAGTGGGTAACTAAACTGCCACTTCAAAAATTTTTTGATTTGTGACAGGAAACAGAACGACGCTGTATGCTGTATGAAAGGCCTGTTGAGCAGGAATACTTTGTGTTAACTCCAACTACTCTTTGCAAAAAAAATAAATTGGCAATATCTGCCAAAAAATCACAGCAAATGCGCCTAACGGCCCATGCGAAAGACACCCAGTATATGTAGTGTCTCTCCTATGAGCTATCAGGTTCATTTACCCAGGTGTTTTGGCAGATATTTACAATTGAGTTTCGGCAGTAGGTAGCTGGAGTCAACCCAATCAAATACTACTCATCATGCCCTTCACACGGATGCCACCATGGACGGAAAGCGTCGTTTTGCTTTGCGCTACGAGCAAAATGATTTTTAAAGTGGAATTTTACGTGCCTATTCGATTGAGCGGTCCGTAAAGCTCTACTGCGATATTAGTTCCATCTAACTGTGTCTGAACAGGGGCAGTTAAGTACGTAGAATAACCAATTCTGCAGCAGCGGCGGCACCACACAGGTCCACGCTGATTGCTACCGCCATGCAGCAGAACATCTGAATATCGATAAAAATAAAAGATATATCGCACTAGACTAATTTGGTACCGCTCAGCCAAATGGGCTGCCAGAATTTCTTATTAAATATCATTTTGTTGGCGGTGGGAAACAAACCGATGCTTTCGGTCAGCAGTGGATGTCGCATTAGAGGCTGGACGATCAGTATTTGTTTAGATTTACTGCAGCTACTCATTTCAAAAACGAAACTGCAAATATCTGCCAACACTTACGAGAAGCATATACTATGTGATCAAAAGAATGCAGACAAGTGGCTGAAAATGATTTACAAGTTCATGGAGCCTTCCATCGGTAATGCTGGAATTCAATACGATGTTGGCCCACCCTTAGACTTGATGACAATTTCCACTCTTGCAGGCGTACTTTCAGTCAGGTGCTGGAAGGTTTCTTGGGAAATGGCAGCCCATTCTTTACGGAGTGCTGCACTGAGGAGAGGTATCGATATCTTTCTATGAGGTCTCGCACGAAGTCGGCGCTCCAAAACATTTCAAATGTGTTTTATAGGATTCAGGTCAGGACTCCGTGCAAGCCAGTTCATTACAGGGATGTTATTGTCGTGTGACCACTCCGCTACAGGCCGTGCATTGTGAAGAGGTGCTAGATCGTGTTGAAAGATGATATCCCCTTGCCCGAATTCCTCTTCAATAGTGGAAAGCAAGAAGGTGCTTAAAGCGTCAATGTACGCCTGTGCTGTGATAGTGCCGCGCAAAATAAAACGACCACACCGTAACAGCACCGTCACCGAATTTTACTGCTGACACTACACACGCTGGCAGATGACGTCAACCGGGCATTCGCCATATCCGCATCATGACATCGCATCGCCAAATTGTGTGCCGTGATTGGTCATTCTACACAGTGTTCATTCGTCCAGTGTTTAAGCTCCTTACACCAAGCGAGGCGTCGTTTGGCATTTACCAGCGTGATGTGGGGCTTGTGTGTAACCGCTCGACCATGAAATCCAAGTTTTCTCACCTCCCAGCTAATTGTTATAGTACTTGCGGTGGATCCAGTTGTACTTAAGAAATCCTGTGTCATAGTCTGGATAGTGTCTGCGTATTACACATTACGAGCCTCTTCAACTGTCGGCGATCTATGTCAGTCAACAGACGAGGTCTGCCTGTACGCTTTTGTGCTGTACGAGGTGTGGCTAGAAAAAAACCGGACTAGTACTGGTGAAACAATAAAACGAATGCAATAAGGCTGAAAGTCGCGTGGCCTGTCACGTGACTCTCACTCCGCCTACTGCTCGAGATTCATCTGCCTCCTGCACTCAGTCTGCCCGTGGCGTCTGTTTTAAGCAGTTGACGTTTTGTCTGTGCGTCGGAAAATGTTGAGTGTACAGAAAGAACAGCGTGTTAACATCAAATTTTGTTTCAAACTAGGAAAATCTGCAAGTGAAACGTTTGTAATGTTACAACAAGTGTACGGCGATGATTGTTTATCGCGAACACAAGTGTTTGAGTGGTTTAAACGATTTGTAGATGGCCGCGAAGACACCAGTGATGACACTCGCACTGGCAGACCATTGTCAGCAAAAACTGATGCAAACATTGAAAAAATCGGTAAACTTGTTCGACAAGATCACCGTTTAACAATCAGAGCAGTGTCTGAGTTAACAGGAGTTGACAAGGAAAGTGTTAGGCAGATTCTTCATGAAAGTTTCAACATGAACAAAGTGTGTTCAGAAATGGTTCCTAAGTGTCTCACAATTGAACAGAAGGAACGCCGAAGAATGATTTGTTCTGACATCCTGGAAAACTTTGAATGTGATCCCACCTTCTTACAAAATGTTATTACTTGCGATGAATCGTGGTTTTTTACTTACGATCCCGAAACTAAACGCCAATCGATGCATTGGAAAACTCCTGGTTCTCCACGACAAAAAAAAAGCACGAATGTCAAAATCGAAATTCAAGGCAATGATGATTGTATTTTTTGACATCAAAGGGATTGTGCACATTGATTGGGTACCAGAGGGACAAACAGTGAATCAGCATTACTCCATTAGTGTCCTGGCTACCCTACGTGAGCGAGTACGGAGAAAACGGAACGACGTGTGGAGAAAAAAGTCATGGATCCTTCCCCAAGACAATGCCCCAGCTCACAGTGCGTTGTCAGTGAAGACGTTTTTGGCAAAACACAACATTCCCATCTTAGATCATCCACCTTACTCACCCGATTTGGCCCCCTGTGACTTTTTTCTTTTCCCTAAAGTCAAGTCAGCTTTGAAAAGAACTAGATTTGAGACTGTTGAAGCAGTAAAAGAAAAAGCGACGGAAGTAATGTATGGACTTACCGAAAATGATCTGCAGCATTGCTATGAACAGTGGAAAATTCGTATGGAGCTGTGTAGAGACCGAGGAGGAGAGTACATTGAAGGAGATAACATGAAATAGTAAATAATTGTAAATAAATGTTTTTCCAGCATCAGTCCGGTTTTTTTCTAGCCGTACCTCGAATGTGTCTTTTCACGTTTCCACTTCACTATCACATCGGAAACAGTGGACCTAGGGATGTTGAGGAATGTAGCAATCTCTCGTACAGACGTATGACACAAGTGACACCCAATCACCTGACCACGTTCGAAATCCGTGAGTTCCGCGGAGCGCCTCATTCTGGTTTTTCACTATGTCTAATGACTACTGAGGTCACTGGTATGGAGTACCCCGGCAGTAGGTGGCAGCACACTGCACATAATATGAAAAACGTATGTTTCTGTTGGTGCCACATACTTTTGATCATGTATACACTACTGGCCATTAAAATTGCTACACCAAGAAGAAATGCACATGATAAACGGGTATTCATTGGAAAAATATATTATACTACAACTGACATGTGATTACATTTTCACGCAATTTGGGTGCATGGGTCCTGAGAAATCAGTACCCAGAACAACAACCTCCGGCCGTAATAACGGCATTGATAAGCCTGGACATTGAGTCAAACCGAGCTTGGATGGCGTGTACAGGTACAACTGCCCATGCAGCTTCAACATGATACCACAGTTCATCAAGAATAGTGACTGGCGTATTGTGACGAGTCAGTTGCTCAGCCACCATTGACCAGACGTTTTCAATTGGTGAGAGATTTGGAGAATGTGCTGGCCAGGGCAGCAGTCGAACATTTTATGTATCCAGAAAGGCCCGTACAGGACGTGCAATATGCGGTCGTGCATTATCCTGCTGAAATGTATGGTTTCGTAGGGATCGAATGAAGGGTAGAGCCACGGGTCGTAGCACGTCTGAAATGTAACGTCCACTGTTCAAAGTGCCGTCAGTGCGAACAAGAGGTGACCGCGACGTGTAACCAATGGCACCCCATAGGATAAAGCCGGGTGATACGCCAGTATGGCGATGACGAATACACGCTTCCAATGCGCGTTCACCGCAATGTCGCCAAACACGGATGTGACCATCATGATGCTGTAAACAGGACCTGGATACATCCAAAAAAATGACGTTTTGCCTTTCGTGCACCCAGGTTCGTCGCTGAGTACACCATCGTAGGCGCTCCTGTCTGTGATGCAGCGCCAAGGGTAACCGCAGCCATGGTCTCCGAGCTGAAAGTCCATGCTGCTGCAAATGTTGTCGAAATGTTCGTGCAGATGGTTGTTGTCTTGCAAACGTCCCAATCTGTTGACTCAGGGATCGAGACGTGGCTGCACGATCCGTTACAGCCATGCGGATAAGATACCTGTCACCTCGACTTGACAGCTAATGATACGAGGCCGTTGGGATCCAGCACGGCTTTCCGTATTACCCCCCTGAACTCACCGATACCATATTCTGCTAACGGTCATTGGATCTCGAACAACGCGAGCAGCAATGTCGCGATACGATAAACCGCAAACGCGATAGGCTACAATCTGACCTTTATCAAAGTCGGAAACGTGATGGTACGCATTTCTCCTCCTTACACGGGGCATCACGACAACGTTTCACCAGGCAACGCCGGTCAACTGCTGTTTTTGTATGAGAAATCGGTTGGAAACTCTCTTCATGTCAGCACGTTGTAGGTGTCGCCACTTGCGCCAACCTTGTGTGAATGCTCTGAAAAGCCAGTCATTTGCATATCACAGCATCTTCTTCCTGTCGGTTAAATTTCGCGTCTATAGCACGTCATCTTCGTGGTGTAGAAATTTTAACGGCCAGTGTTGTATACTGTTTAGTTTGTCTAATATTAATAACAGAATATTATCATATTGGCGCCCAACTTCTGAACGACGCAGCTTATCGTGGAGGAGGACCACGATTTAGTTGTTTCTTCTCACGATTCCCGTACTGAACAAACCATCTGTCATCGGCACCTCACACCACATTACCTATTCTTAGAACTGTTGCTTTTTCGACTGTTCTAAGAAGAGTTTCTTGTACCTGAATATGATGAATACGAAGCGAGAAATATGACAATAGCTCTGGCGAAAATTAAAACAAGAGGTCTTTTAGAAAACGCCAACGACTTCCAGGGGCAGTATGGTCCTCTGTAACCACTTAATAGCTTGCAGCAATGCTCTGGGCTAACATTTTGAGCACTCAATTTGACACCCGTGATCCATGCCTGAGTTGGTATAGCAGAGCGAAGATTTGTAGGACCTCTCCTCCTAAAGGCGATACAGTAGTTTGCGGCGGTGATAACTTGATCCTGTTTGACCAAGTCCCAAGCATGTTACGTCTTAGAAGTCCTCATAGAAGATTCTTTCAAATACCACAGAAAAAATTATTTAGTTCCACTTGAAGAAAAACAAAGTCGGTGTCGTAATTCGATGTCTCCAAACGACAAAAACTGCTTGTCTACTTACCAACGTCAGGACATACGCCATAATGTCCGCTATAACGTGACAAAAACTGGACCTAGATGTGTTTATTGATTGTGGATATATCTGGGGTGGCCTGTCTTAGCTACGTCACCTCCACTCACACTAATATGGCCATCTGTCAGAAGCCTTGATACTCACCCTTTCCACTGCAGACCTCTGCGAGATGTGCAAGAAGATAGTCAGTGAGGTGCCCGAAGGTAGCGACAGGCACGTTGAGCCGTGTTGACTCCAGCGCCGTGGACAACTGCGATGGGTCTGACGGCTGAGGGTCCATGGAGCGAACATCACGATCTTTGTCATCCCACAGATTCTCGACTGGGTTTAAATTCAGGGAGTTTTGTGGCCACTGGAGTGCGTTAAACTCACCACTCTTCAAACCAGGCACCAACACTGGGAGCTGTGTGACACGTTCCATTGTCTTGCTGGTAGATGGCATCGTGCCCAGGAAAAACAAATTTCATGTAGATGTGGACATGGTTCCCAAGGATAGATGCATACTTGAATTGGTCCATTGTGCCTTCTAGAACAAGATCACACAGGGACTACCACACAAGCATTCCTCAGATCAAAGCGCTTCTTCCTTTGACCTCGACCTTTCCGACAATTGCTGCAAGGTCTTCGCTTCAGATGCTCCACGGCGTACACGCCAACGGACATCTGTGCTATGGAGCATAAGACGTGATTTATCTGAAAAGACCACCTACCCCCACTCAGTGGACATCCAGCTGTAGCACTGGCGTGCTAAATCTAGCCTTCGTCATCGATGAACAGTAGTCAGCATGGGAGGATGCAGGTGGTCGCAGAGAAGGCCCATACGCAGCAACGTTCTCTGGAAGGTCTTTGAGGAGGCACTGTTGGTAAACTTTTGGTTCATCTGTGCGATCAGGCACCCAGTAGTCACACGCGTATTCGCTCGTGCACATCTCTGCAGCCGTCATTGAGCCGTGTCGTCTATAGCTCGTGGTGATCCACAGTTGCCTCGGCACTGGTTTTTGAAAGCGCCATTAGGCAATGCACGGTATACTTTAACCAAAGTGGCATGCAAACAATTTACAAACTTAGCCATTCAGTAAATACTTTCACCCTTGGTCCGAAAGTCAATGATCATGTCTTCTGCCTTAGGACAACGACTGCACTGCTTGCCACATCCCGTCGCCCCCCCCCCCCCCCCCTCCATACTTCCTTTTTGTAACCTCCACCACTAGTGCTGCCACCTACTGTCGGTGGGCGGTTATTGTTCGTTGATGTCGAATACAGACTTATTAATGTGACTTGACCATTATATATATATATATATATATATATATATATATATATATATATATATATATATATTCAGAGCTACGCTACAATTCAATTTATTTGTGAAAATACAATGTACAATCTCCTACAAATTTAACATATTCACAAGTACCTTTACCTTTAATCCATATAAAAACAGTTTCATTAACAGATAATTTACGTCTATTACGTGTATACAAGGAAAAGGGTGAGGGTGACATATATGTTGATTTGCCAAAGTCTTTATTAGCATTTTCAGTAACATGATATGTTCGGTATGCTATGATGTCACGATCAACAAAGCTTTCCAGTCCGGATACATTGGGTACTCCTGTTCCACCACGTACAACAGCGACTGTTAACCATCCATTTCCGTGGGTAAACGAATCATTGATGTCGATGCTGAAGTTCAGTCTGCATCCACAAAAGACTGCAGGTCCGTCCAGTAGAGCGTGTGCAGCGACAGATTTGATCGTATTCTTTTTCTTGTCGGCGGCAGATGTGGTCATTTCAACGTCTTCAATTGTTTTATATATAGTCTGTCTTGCACGACGACGGCGACTGTATCTTCTGTATGGCATCTTGGCATATATATATTCGATTCGTTTTCCGCATGTTCCTATGTCAATAAATGACAATGCAATTGAATGGTAAAAATCTGGAAATATGAAGCTGACTTTTGGATGTTACTGTGCGCTGACGTTGGCCAAGGGGACGGATCGCTAACAGGGCACAACATGCGAGTGCTGCAGGTAGTCTAGCCGCTCACGAGAAGGCGAGGCATGCGGCGTCAAGCAACGGTTGCCTGACACTGTGAGGAATGACAGCACCCACTTCTATCTCGTACCGGCCACGCTGGCTGGTATTATGTAAAAAAAAAAAGTGTGTGAAATCCTATGGGACTTAACTGCTAAGGGTATCAGTCCCTAAGCTTACACACTACTTAACCTAAACTATCCTAAGGACAAACACACACACCCATGCCCGAGGGAGGACTCGAACCTCCGCCGGGACCAGCAGCACAGTCCTTGACTGCAGCGCCTTAGACCGCTCGGCTAATCCCGCGAGCCCCTCCGCTGGTATTATGTATCGTGGGCAGTTGGCATAGGGAAAGGAACGTGAGGTGGGGCTGCACTACTGTACATGCATGTCTTATAATTTGGTTTTCGTGTCCCAGACTTAGTTTTAAGAAAGGAGTACACAGCCGCAGAATACAAAATACACCTACACAGGTATGAGGCAGTTAAGACAAACGAAGACAATACAGCTGTACAAATTAAAACTAACATAGAAACATATGACCAGCAGGTTCAGTGGCAGTTTATAAGTACTATTCGAAATGACGGCCACGACGTGTGTGGCGAAGTTTAACTCTTCGCAGGAAGGATTGCTGAACACGATCCAACATGTCTGTATCTCCTTGCGTAATATCACAGGCGTGTTGTACTCTGAGTTGAATGGTGTTGACATCAACAACCTCTCCTTCATAATTCACAGATTTCAGATGGCCCCACAAAGAGAAATCGAGTGGGTTGAGGTCTGGCGATCTTTCTGGTCATGCTACAGGGACTCCACGACCGATCCATTTCGAAGGGAAGGCACTCTCCAGGTGGCGTCGCACTGTGCCGCTGAAGTGAGCGGGGGCACCACCTTGCATGTACCGCAGGTTCATACGAGAGCCCAAACTAACGTCTCCCAACAATTCCGGTAATGTTGTAAGTGGGCTGTTTAGGTTATTTTATTGGTAACGTCACGTAGCGCTCTGTATGAAAATCGCTGGCTGTGCTGTGTGCAGTCTGTGGCTGGTTTGCATTGTTGGAATTTGCTATTGTAGTGTTGGACAGTTGGCTGTTAACACCGCGTAGCGTTGCGCAGTTGGAGGTGAGCCGCCAGCAGTGGTGTATGTGGGGAGAGAGATGGCAGAGTTTTGAGAGCGGATGATCTGGACGTGTGTCCATCGGAGACAGTAAATTTGTAAGACTGGATTTCATGAACTGATGTATATGTTACGACTTTTGAACACTATTAAGGTAAATACATTGTTTACTCTTTATCAAAATCTTTCATTTGCTAACTATGCCTATCAGTAGTTAGTGACTTCAGTAGTTAGAATATTTTATTTAGCTGGCAGTAGTGGCGCTCGCTGTATTGCAGTAGTTTGAGTAACGAAGATTTTTGTGAGGTAAGTGATTGACGAAAGGTATAGGTTATTGTCAGTCAGGGCCATTCTTTTGTAGGGATTATTAAAAGTCAGATTGCGTTGCGCTAAAAATATTGTGTGTCAATTTAGTGATGATCAGAATAAGTAAAGTGACAAATGCCTGAAAAATTTCAGTTCTGCTCAGCTGTTTGAAAAGAAAATAATGTAAGAGGTTTATCAGCACAGTAGTTCATTAATTTTTCTAAGGGGACGTTACAATGTAGCATCCAGGAAACGCAAATATCGCTCTCCTGCAAGCCTTTGTGGTAGCACATATTGACCTGTGAGATGGTGATCAACAATAAAAAGTGCTTCAAATGGCTCTGAGCACTATGGGACTTAACTTCTGAGGTCATCAGTCCCCTAGAACTTAGAACTACTTAAACCTAACTCAACCTAAGGACATCACACACATCCATGCCCGAGGCAGGATTCGAACCTGCGACCGTAGCGGTCGCACGGTTCCGGACTGAAGCGCCTAGACGAAGAACTTGTTGCATGAACATTGATCTGGAAATGCTTTGTTTCCGTTTCACAACTTGTTTTCTCCAACTCATTGATCATGGGAAACACACAAGAACAGAACGTTCTACTCATTGGGAACATGCGCCCTTGGTCATGTTTGATGAAGTTGTGCGACGCCAGTATTTTGTTTTACATGTCCCTGTTGCCATGCGACGTACGCCAGCGCTTGTTCACAGGTAACATCAGCTGTTCCAGCAATCAGGACTACCGTTGCAAGCATACGGGTTACTACGTAGAGTTCATCACAGACTTAGCTCGTATAATGAGAGTGTACATACAGGGTGTTACAAAATGGTATGGCAAAAGTTTCAGGAAACGTTCCTCACACACAAAGAAAGAAAATATGTTATGTGGACATGTGTCCGGAAACGCTTACTTTCAATGTTACAGCTCATTTTATCACTTCTCTTCAAATCACATTTATCATGGAATGGAAACACACAGCAACAGAACGTACCAGCGTGACGTCAAACACTTTGTTACAGGAAATGTTCAAAATGTCCTCCTTTAGCGACGATACATGCATCCACCCTCCGTCGCATGGAATCCCTGATGCGCTGATGCAGTCCTGGAGAATGGCGTGTTGTATCACAGCCGTCCACAATGCGAGCACGAAGAATCGCTACATTTGGTATCGGGGTTGCGTAGACAAGAGCTTTCAAATGCCCCCATAAATAAAAGTCAAGTGGGTTGAGGTCAGGAGAGCGTGGAGGCCATGGAATGGATCCGCTTCTACCAATCCATCGATCACCGAATCTGTTGTTGAGAAGCGTACGAACACTGATGAGCAATACACAAGTATAGGCCGATCGAGTGTTTTGTAAGCCACCTTCTTTGTTGATGGACTACATTTTCTAAGGACTCTCCCAATGAATCTGAACCTGACACCCGCCTTACCAACAATTAATTTTATATGATTATTCCACTTCAAATCTTTCCGTACGAATACTCCCAGATATTTTACAGAAGTAACTGCTACCAATGTTTGTTCCGCTATCATATAATCATACAATAAAGGATCCTTCTTTCTATGTATTCGCAATACATTACATTTGTCTATGTTAAGGGTCAGTTGCCACTCCCTGCACCAAATGCCTATCCGTTGCAGATCTTCCTGCATTTCGCTGCAATTTTCTAATGCTCCAACTTCTCTGTATACTACAGCATCATCCGCGAAAATCCGCCTGGAGCTTCCGACACTGTCTACTACTGTCAGAGAGGTCACAGTTCGTAGTAATTGACGGAAAGTCATCGAGTAAAATGGAAGTGGTTTCTGGCGTTCCCAAAGGTAGTGTTATAGGCCCTTTGCTGTTCCTTATCTATATAAACGATTTGG
Source organism: Schistocerca serialis cubense (assembly GCF_023864345.2). Classification (NCBI taxonomy): domain Eukaryota; kingdom Metazoa; phylum Arthropoda; class Insecta; order Orthoptera; family Acrididae; genus Schistocerca; species Schistocerca serialis. The sequence continues at coordinate 16,516,603 of NC_064644.1, read as the reverse complement.
GAGACAATCTGAGCAGCCGTCTTAGGTTGTTTGCAGATGACGCTGTCGGTTATCGACTAATAAAGTAATCAGAAGATCAAAACAAATTGCAAAACGATTTAGAAAAGATATCTGAATGGTACAAAAATTGGCAGTTGACCCTAAGAAACGAAAAGTGAGGTCATCCACACTATTGCTAAAAGGAATTTGTTAAACTTCGGTTACACTATAAATCAACGTAATCTAAAAGCCGTAAATTCAACTAAATACCTAGGTATTACAATTACAAACAACTTAAACTGGAAGGAACACATTAAAAAAGTTGTTGGGAAGGCTAACCAAAGACTGCGTTTTATTGGCAGGACACTTGGAAAATGTAACAGCTTTAATATAATCCATTATGGAGTCGAGGTAGCAGATGTTATACTGGTTATCACTGTTAGCATTCAACCGCGATTCTTATACATATATTTTAACAACGCGTTTCAAGAGACAATGCTCTCATCATCAGGTTGTAAAGTCTATGTCGTGAAATTAAACGGACTAAAAAGACAAAATACCATCACAAATAGTTGGGAAGTCCATAGAGTACAACAGAATTAAAAGTATATTGGACTGTGGGTCCTCGTCCTACATTGAAGTTGTTGACACAAGTCGATGGCCGTCCCACAGCTACCAGATATGCTGTCGCACTGCGCCGGCTCGGGAGCTGTTGTGGACTGACGTGCCTAGGTGTCGTGGCGTGGTTACAGCCGTGTGCTTGACGGTAACGCTATGCTATTGGGCGCCTTATTTCCTCATTGCATTGGTCTGCCATCGTTAGCCTCTCGCAACTCCGTCAGTGACATGCTACAAGTTTAAAGTCGCATACCTACCCTAAAATAATTCTAAAAACCCGCTAAAAAATCTCATTTCTTTAAAATTATCTTGTGCATTTAGGATATTGCTTTGTTTCTTATCAGGGATAGCTATCTCGAATTCCTCTGGTAAATCAAGTTTCCTCCCTTTCTTTTCTACATGCAATACTTCCACGTTACCTTCTATGCTATTAAGGGGATGGCCTGTTTCATATATATGGTTCGCAACAGCTGATTTGTCATAATTTCCTAACCTGAACGCACCTTTATGTTCTTTATACAGGATCGCGAATGATCTTCCTGTCTGCCCTATATATTTTGCATCACAAGTTCTGCACTGAATCTTATAAACTCCCTATCTTTCAAACTTATTTCTCTTCTCGCCAATATCGTGTTAAGGCTATACCTCACTAGGTTATTAGTCTGAAAAGCTGTTTTAACATCGTGTGGCTTAAAAATATTTGCTATCTTTTGTCAGACTGTTCCGTAGTATGGCATCGTGATAATTTTCTCTTTCTCTCCATCAGGTTTTTTCATTCTGCGCTTATTACTTTTCCGTATCTATTCTGTAACCGTTATTCATCGCTATTCTCTTAACGGTATTAATTTCAGTCTCCCTATCTTTTTCGCTCATAGGTATATTGACTGCCCTATGCACGAGACTACGGAAAGCAGCTTCTTTATAAGCCTGCGGATGGCATGAATCATTCGGGATCACGGCGTCAGTCGTAGTTTGTTTTCGATAAACGGAGAACGCATGTTTGTTGCCCTGCTGAAAAGAAACAAAGCAATATTCTAAATGCACAAGATAATTTTAAAGAAATGAGATTTTTTAGCGGGTTTTTAGAATTATTTTAGGGTAGGTATGGGACTTTAAACTTGTAGCATGTCACTGACGGAGTTGCGAGAAGCTAACGATGGCAGACCAATGCAATAAGGAAATAAGGCGCCCAATAGCATAGCGTTACCGCCAAGCACACGGCTGTAACCACGCCACAACACCGAGGCACGTCAGTCCACAACAGCTCCCGAGCCGGCACAGTGCGACAGCATACTTGGTAGCTATGGGACGGCCATCGACTTGTGTCAACAACTTCATTGTAAGACGAGAACCCACAGTCCAATATACTTTTAATTCTGTTGTACTCTATGGACTTCCCAACTATTTGTGATGGTATTTTGTCTTTTTAGTCCGTTTAACTTCACGACATAGACTTTACAACCTGATGATGAGAGCATTGTCTCTTGAAACGCGTTGTTAAAATGTATGTATAAGAATCGCGGTTGAATACTAACAGTGTAACAGATCTACTAAGGAGACAGCCTACACTACCCTTGTCCATACTCTTTTAAAATACTGCTGCGCCGTGTGGGATCCTTACCAGATAGGACTGACGGAGTACGTCGAAAAAGTTCAAAGAAGGGCAGCATGCTTTGTATTATCACGAAATATGGGAGAGGGTGTCACAGAAATGATACAGGATTTGGCCTGGACATCACTAAAAGAAAGACGTTTTTCGTTGAGAAGGAATCTTCTCACGAAATTCCAGTCACCAACTTTCTCCTTCGAATGCGAAAATATTTTGCTGACACCGACCTACATAGGGAGAAATGATCACCATGATAACATAAGGGAAATCAGATTTCGTACGGAAAGATATAGGTGTTCTTTCTTTCCGCGCGCTATACGAGGTTGGAATAATAGAGAATTGTGCAGGTGGTTCGATGAACCTTCTTCCGGGCTCTTAAATGTGATTTGTAAAGTATCCATGTAGATGTAGATAGCTCTTGTATGGGCCATCTATATATTCCTTCCACCCTTCTGCTTTCCCTTCTTTGCTTGGTTCTGGTTTTCCATCCGAGCTCTTGATATTGGTACAGCTGGTTCTTTTTTCTCCAAAGGTCTCTTCAGTTTTCCTGTAGGCAGTATATATGTTACCCCTAGTGATATGTGCTTCTACATCCTTACATTGTTTTCTAGCCATCCACGCTTAGCCATTTTATGTTTCCTATCAATTTCATTTTTTAGACGTTAGTATTCTTTTTCAGCTGCTTCATTTAATGCATTTTTATATTTTCTCCTTTCATCAATTAAATTCAATATCTCTTCTGTTGCCTAAGGATTTCTACTAGCCCTCGTCTTTTTAGCTGCTTGATCCTCTGCTGCCTTCACTGCTTCGTCTCTCAAAGCCTTCCATTCTTTTTCTATTGTATTTATTTTCCTGTTCTTTTCAGTCTTTCTCTAATGCTCTCTCTGAAACTCTGTACAGCCCCTGGTTGTTTGAGTTTATCCACGTCCCATCTTTTTTGGTGGGGAAGGCAAATGGTTCACTTTGGTTTCTTGGGCGAATTTTTAGGAAGGTGTAGCTGATCTGTTCAGGAAACCGCTTATGCACTAAGGTTGCGAAAGTCATGGGATACCACTTAATATCAAGTGGGGTCTTCTTTTGGCCGTCTTAGTGCAGCAACTCTACGTGTAATGGATTCGAAAAGTTGTCTGACGGCCCCCGTAGAAATATTAGACAATGCTGCCTCTATGGCGTGTGTTGCAGGTGCAGCAACTGACCTCGCGTTTATGTCCCATAAATGTTCGACTGGATTCGTGTCGGGCGATCTGGATGGCCAAATAAGTCACTCTAACTGTCCGGAATGTTCTTCAAATCAATCGCGGACACTTGTGGCCCGGTCACTTGGCACGTTAACATCCATAACATGAAGTCCATGAAAGGCTGCAAATGGTCTTCATGTAGCATTTCCAGTCAATGATCGGTTCATTTATACCGAAGGACCCAGTCCACTCCATGTAAACGAAACCCACAGCATTATAGAGCCACCCCTAGCTTGCACAGTGCCTTTTTAACAGCTTAGGCCCATGGCTTCGTGGGGTCTGCACTACACTCGAATATCAACATTAATTCTTACCAATTCAAATCGGGACTCATCTGATCGGGTGACGGTTTTACGAGGTGCATTCAAGTTCTAAGTCCTCCGATTTTTTTTCTAATTAACTACTCACCCGAAATCGATGAAACTGGCGTTACTTCTCGACGTAATCGCGCTGCAGACGGACACATTTTTCAAAACGCTGACGCCATGATTCCATGGCAGCGGCGAAGGCTTCTATAGGAGTCTGTTTTGACCACTGGAAAATCGCTGAGGCAATAGCAGCACGGCTGGTGAATGTGCGGCCACGGAGAGTGTCTTTCATTGTTGGAAAAAGCCAAAAGTCACTAGGAGCCAGGTCAGGTGAGTAGGGAGCATGAGGAATCACTTCAAAGTTGTTATCACGAAGAAACTGTTGCGTAACGTTAGCTCGATGTGCGGGTGCGTTGTCTTGGTGAAACAGCACACGCGCAGCCCTTCCCGGACGTTTTTGTTGCAGTGCAAGAAGGAATTTGTTCTTCAAAACATTTTCGTAGGATGCACCTGTTACCGTAGTGCCCTTTGGAACGCAACGGGTAAGGATTATACCCTCGCTGTCCCAGAACATGGACACCATCATTTTTTCAGCACTGGCGGTTACCCGAAATTTTTTTGGTGGCGGTGAATCTGTGTGCTTCCATTGAGCTCACTGGCGCTTTGTTTCTGGATTGAAAAATGGCATCCACGTCTCATCCATTGTCACAACCGACGAAAAGAAAGTCCCATTCGTGCTGTCGTTGCACGTCAACATTTTTTGGCAACATGCCACACGGGCAGCCATGTGGTCGTCCGTCACCATTCGTGACACCCACCTGGATGACACTTTTCACATTTTCAGCTCGTCATGCAGGATTGTGTGCACAGAACCCACAGAAATGTCAACTCTGGAGGCGATCTGTTCAACAGTCATTTGGCGATCCCCCAAAACAATTCTCTCCACTTTCTCGATCATGTCGTCAGACCGGCTTGTGCGAGCCCGAGGTTGTTTCGGTTTGTTGTCACACGTTGTTCTGCCTTTATTAAACTGTCGCACCCACGAACGCACTTTCGACACATCCATAACTCCATCACCACATGTCTCCTACAACTGTCGATGAATTTCAATTGGTTTCACACCTCGCAAATTCAGAAAACGAATGATTGCACGCTGTTCAAGTAAGGAAAACGTCGCCATTTTAAGTATTTAAAACAGTTTCTCATTCTCGCCGCTGGCGGTAAAGTTCCATCTGCCGTACGGTGCTGCCATCTCGGGGATGTATTGACAATGAACGCGGCCTCATTTTAAAACAATGCGCATGTTTCTATCTCTTTCCAGTCCGGAGAACAAAAATCGGAGGCCTTAGAACTTGAATGCACCTCGTACAGTATTCGAGGTTCCGACAGATATGGTAGCAACCCAGGAGAGTTCCGCAGGCCATGTCGTGCCGCTAGCAAAGGCAATCGTGTCGGTCGTATGCTACCAAATCCCAATAACGCAAAATTTCGCCGCACTGTTCTAGCAGACGTGTTAATCGCACGCCCTGCATCGATATCTGCGGTTATTTGTCTCAACACCGCTTGGCTGTTGGCACTGACGATTATACGCAAAAGCTGAAGCTGCCATTTGTTAAGTGAAGGCCGTCAACTAGTGCGTTGTCCGTGGTGAGTGGCAATGACTGAAATTGGTGTTTCCGCCACGCTCTTGACACTGTGGATCTCCGAATACCGGGTTCCAGAACGATTTCTGAAATGGAATGTCCCATGCATCTACCTCCAATTACCAGTCCGCGTCCGCATCTCGTGGTCGTGCGGTAGCGTTCTCGCTTCCCACGCCCGGGTTCCCGGGTTCGATTCCCGGCGGGGTCAGGGATTTTCTCTGCCTCGTGATGACTGGGTGTTGGGTGATGTCCTTAGGTTAGTTAGGTTTAAGTAGTTCTAAGTTCTAGGGGACTGATGACCATAGATGTTAAGTTCCATAGTGCTCAGAGCTATTTTTGAACCAACCAGTCCGCGTTTAAAGTCTGTCGATTCTCATCATGCGGCCAGAATCAAGTCGGAAACCTTTTGACATGGATCACGTGAGTAGAAATGGCAGCTCCGCCGATGCATTGCCCTTTTATACTTTGTTTACGTGGTACTACCGCCTTCTGTATAGATGCGAATCGCTATACCATCACTCCTTATCACCTCATGTGCAGAGCGCAAATATGACCTATACTTGGGTATTGCTCGATTGTTTGGTATCGACACCAGGTCGGGTTATAGAAAGACATCTAAGCAATTCAGCTGCTAGATTTGTTACGTGTAGGTCTGAACAACACGCAAGTGTTACAACATGCTTCAGAATTTCGAATGGGAATCCCTGTAGAAAAGGGGACGTTGTTTTCAAGGAACACTGCTGAGAAAATTTAGAGAACTGGCATTGGAAGTTGATGTAACACAATCCTACTGCCGCCAACATGTATTTCGCCTAGGGAGCACGAAGAGAAGATTCGAGAAATTAGGGCTCATGGAAGGCACATAGACAGTCGTTTTTCCGTCGCTGTATGTGCGGGTGTAATAGGAAACGGCTAGTAATGGCATAGAGTGCCTCTCGCCACGCACCGTGCTTTACCTTGTGGAGTATGTGTGTTGATGGTTTGTTGTGGTTTTAGATCTCTGCCACCTTTGCCCATTCCATATCTCCCTACTACAGGTACCATGAAACGAACCCAAAATCTTTTTCACCCAAGGTAGTGGAACTAACCGTTCTCCTACAGAAGTGTTCGATTTTATTTTGTGTGTGTGTGTGTGTGTGTGTGTGTGTGTGTGTGTGTGTGTGTGTGTGGAAGCTTAAGAGTGTTAGATGTGATAACTAATTTTGTTCAGTTTCACATATACAGCTATTCGGAAATAGTTTCAGTATGAGTAACTACCTTACAAAATTGCTTTAATGAATTCAGTGTTCGACAGATTAAGCAGTATAGAAAGCACAATTTCGCTTTATGATTAAATAACAGCACTCTGTGACACGTATTTCAATCAAGGAAATAGGGGAAACAATCTTTTCATGTTTAAGGTTCTAAAGTTCTGGAGAAACAGGGAAATAAAACATTTTTTCCTGTTTTTTGATTTATTAAATATTACGTCAGGAGGTGCTCCATTTCGTCGAATGATTCGAGTTTCGTGTGTGGTCAGCAAATTTTGAAGTGGAGAGGATGATTTACGGAAATAACCAGGGACACAAATTTTTAAATTCTGTAGGAGCTCCAGCTGCTTTACTTAAAACCGAAAACGTCTGCTTGTTGTTGCATATTACCGACTTTTTACTGCAAGAAAGCGTAGCTCCTCAGGTAAACGGCAGAATTTAAAATTATAGTTTGCATTCAAGCCTAGAAACGCGTATTTAAGGCAAATCGTCAAAATAACTTTACATCTTCAAATAACATAGGGCAGTTTTGTTCAGTTACTTTACGCAATGATATAAATTTCCATACTTTTCAATACAAGGCCACATAGGAGAGGAAAGCACGATAATCCCTACGCAGTTTCAGCTCTAAAACTCGTGAAGTTCGTATAGCTGCAGAGTGCTTAACAGGAGCGTTCCGATACAGACCCGGCCATCAGTATGTGACGTCACAAGTGTGCGTGCAGGCCTGTAGTCTAGGTGGTGTTGGTAGGACGCGTGGATTATGACGTCATTGAAAGGCAATGATATCATCGCAAGGTCTGTGTCCCAGGTCGAGAGCAAGTCACAAATGTAAACAAAGTTTAGTACAATCCGTCTAGCCATACTACTTCTGTACCCTGCACTATACCTGTGTACATACTAGAGCTGTCAAAATCAGCCTCACTTCTGTGATCATGGAATGAAAACAAGGAACTGTTGGTTAGATGCAAGATGTTCAATTCTATTTTCCGATTAGCGTGAAATCTGATGATACTGACTATTGTAATGCATTGTTATCCCAGAGCCATCACAAACATTTCAGCATAAAAGTGTAGGACAGCCTGATTTAGCATTAATCCTTCATGCTTTATTAATATATTTATTGTGTCTCTGTGAATTACAGCTAATTATGGCTACAAACAGCAGCGTGTTTGAAAACTATCACCCCATTCAAGTGGTTGGTAGCTGCTATATAATTTTTTTGTTTTCAGAAAAGATCCTTTATGACTTTAGAGGTGACGTCGATGCTGCCTCCTATCCTTGTCAGAGTTACAAACGGGTTCTCTTCTTCGTTGCGTACTGATAATTTTCGATTCTTCTACATTGCCAGCAAAACTGGAATTCAGTTTTCATAAGGAGATTTACGTAATGGAATGTAGTCAAAGTAAATCGGGTGATGCTGAGGGGATTAGATTAGGAAATGAGACACTTAAAGTAGTACAGGAGTTTTGCTATTTAGGGAGTAAAATAACTGATGATGGTCGAAGTAGAGAGGATATAAAATGTAGACTGGCAATGGCAAGGAAATCGTTTCTGAAGAAGACAAAGTTGTTAACATCGAGTATAGATTTAAGTGTCAGGAAGTCGTTTCTGAAAGTATTTGTATGGAGTGTAGCCATGTATGGAAGTGAAACATGGACGATAACGAGTTTGGACAAGAAGAGAATAGAAGCTTTCGAAATGTGGTGCTACAGAAGAATGCTGAAGATAAGGTGGGTAGATCACGTAACTAATGAGGAGGTATTGAATAGGATTGGGGAGAAGAGAAGTTTGTGGCACAACTTGACTAGAAGAAGGGATCGGTTTGTAGGACATGTTTTGAGGCATCACGGGATCACAAATTTAGCACTGGAGGGCAGCGTGGAGGGTAAAACTCGTAGAGGGAGACCAAGAGATGAATACACTAAGCAGATTCAGACGGATGTAGGTTGCAGTAGGTACTGGGAGATGAAGAAGCTTGCACAGGATAGAGTAGCGTGGAGAGCTGCATCAAACCAGTCTCAGGACTGAAGACCACAACAACAACAACAACAACAGTTTTTCCCTGCCTTGTCACAGTCTGGTCTAAGCAACTACAGATATTTTACCAATGTTGCTGAGCTTATATCGCTTTGAATCACTCCTAGTATCAACATTTTCCTTCTCATTACGCATCTGTATGTAATTTTTCACATAAAGGTTTAAGCTTCTACTCCCATCTTGCTGTATGTCAATGAATATTAGCGGTCGCATATTTCATTACACTCAACTGGAATTTATTCGCATGGAGGGATTATAGAACCAAAGACAGCTGACTGTTCGTATTTTAATACAGTCTGATTATTGTTCGTTGCACGTTATTAGTGATGGTATGAACATGATGTGTGTTAGTTAACACACACACATGGCATAGGTAATTTTAGTCAGTATTTAAAGGTTAAAAATTTCATGCGTAATTTTTCACTCGCTTCCGTCACTATATTCACGATACTATTTTCATTACGGCCAGTGACATTCCGGAAATATCCCATGAAAATTGTTAAATGTTAGATATAACGTCGTAGAGGATAATTACTGTTTCTTATCACTCACACACGATCGTTAACGGTACTACCTGAGTAGCTTTATACCCTAAGGGAACTTTCTCACTGGCTCCTTCATGCCATTCACTCGACACTCATTGCCTGAAGGGGGAAAAAAAAGATATTCGTGTACCAGGAACGTGAAGTAGTGAAATAAGTATATGATACCTCTCTGTGCCATGTTCCCGTTGTCGGAACTATTTACTTCTTCAGTCAAGCTTTCCATTTTCTTAGAATAAATACAGTTTTGGGACCAGATAATTCTCTCTTTCGTTATAAGTACATGGGATGCTACCTCGATTCAGAGATGATTCATCTACTTTTTGTTGTAAACTATTTGTGTGCTGAGAGTCCGTGGTCCATGCATTTTTGTCCACGCGAGCGGGATGCCTCTTTTGCGAGAAAACGCTGACAAAAGCGCCGAAAACACAATAGACATGGAATTTATAGACACATTATGAGCTACATACAGGACACCTGTATTTGTTATATGATGGCTGTTCCTTATGTGTGTGCGTGTGAAGTGTCATTGTAATTCATCTCCTTTTTTTTTTTTTGTTTTTTTTTTTGTTTTTGCAAAGTCACGCAGCCTATCTAAGAAGGTGAAACACCCAGAAGGGAAGTAGCAAACGAAATGAAACTTCACAGGTTGCGACGGTACATATTGTTATTGCAGTTATTGCAAAATAGAGTCAAATGTCAAGTCATTATGAACTTGCATGCCCTGTGGCCGGGATGCGTCCACACTAATTTGGTTAGGAGGGATGTCATAGATCCGCCGTATCCTCTTCTGAGGCAAGCTGGCTAACAACTGCACCAATAGTTGCTTCATATCTGGCACTGGAGTTGAAGTCCTAGTTGGTCTGACAGATGTTCTGTCAAGGACAGATCTGAGGGCCATGGTGCCCATGGAAGTACTTCAGCATCACGCGGACAGTTCATAGAGACAGGAGCCATGTGTGAACGAGCGTTGTCCTACCGAAAAATGGCAGCAAGATACCGTCACATGAGAGATGACACATGTGGTCTAGGATGTGCGTGACGAACCGTGGTGCAGCCAGTTTCCTTCAGTCGTGACCTGAAGCCATACCCAATGGTTCCCCATACCATGAGACATGGAGTAGCACTGAATGACACCTGTTCGCACGTCGCCGCCATGCTCGCTGACGATTGTCATCTAGGACAGAGCGGAATAGTGACTCATCGGTAAACAAAACCCTACGCCATTCACCAGTGGTCCATACCTCCTAGTCACTACATTACTCTAGAATTTGCATATGTGTGTGAATTCCTGAGAAACCAAACTGCTGCGGTCACCGGTCCCTAAACTTACACACTACGTAAACTAAGTCAAATTAAGTTATGATAAAAACAACACCCATATATATGCCCGAGGGAGGACTCGAACCTCACGCGGGAGGGGGCGCACAATCCGTGAGATGGCACATCAAACCACGAGGACACTCCGTGCGGCAACGTTACTCTAAATGCAGTGTTTTGTAGATCTGATATAATTAGATTTTCTTTAAGACATTTGAGTCTCGTTGTTATCTGTGATATTGATAGAATCTGAAGAAATGAATTAAAATTTGTGCCATAGCTGGGACTTGAACCTAGGTAACTTTGCTTATTAGGCAGATGCACAGCAGTATAGCTTATGCGGCAGGACGGATCACCCTGCTCCAGTAACTCGAACTTCAATTCGCGTCTCCATCTTATTTTCCCCTTCTTAAATTGTCACTGTTACTGAGGCTCTCCGGTATTGGAAGAGCACCCCAGCGTTGGACGTAATGGATGATCTATAGATCTGATATAATTACATGAATGTTACGTTTTCTTTGAGACATTTGGGCCTCATCTTACCCATGATAATGGTATTATCTGAAGAAATGCATTAAAATTTGTGCCATGGTTGGGACTTGATATCAAGTCTCTTTGCTTACAAGGCAGGTCTGCTAGCCACTACATCAGTTCAGCAGTAAAGCTGGGTGCTAATCGAGTACGACACAGCCTCAGCAACAGTGATGGTCTAATAAGGGGAAAATAAGCTGAAGACATGCAGGCATGCAGGCATGGACTACTCTGCTGTGGTGGTGTAAAGGCTAGCACACTTGCAAAGTAAGGAAAAGGACCAGGTTCAAGTACCAACTGTGACACCGCTTTTGATTCATTTCTTTAGGTGCTATCGGTCGTTTTGGTTGTGTTGCTATTGGTAGCCTGTGCATGGGTCAGTAATTCCCTAGTCCAGCTGCTGCTGGTTTTGGACAAGTGGTTCCGCGTGACAAATAATGTGGCAAGCAGCGCATTACTTGTTCCCAAATGGCAGATGCGCGTGTCAAGATGTTACGGTGTGCTCCGCGCTCATTATGGTGGTCAGACGTGGCCGACTGCAGCCTTCACTACGAGTATGTCTGCCTTCACTTTCCCTTGTACTCCAACATCATGCCAGTGTCACACAGAAATGTCTAAAAAATCTGGATACTGTACGATTCGACAAGACAGCCAAAGTGAGATCCAAAATGAGGTCACTTCCAGACACTGTGCTGATAACTTCGTCTCACATCAATTCGCGGCATACCTGTGTCCTCCACAGTGATCACTCAGCATTTGACACTGTTCTTTCTCCTTGTGTACCGTACCAGGCCTGGTAACAACACTAAACACGATTAACACTAACGCACTCTGGTTGTCGTTGCGCCTGTCGCAGGAAACTGTACACTATGTGATCAAAAGTATCCGGACATCTGAATGAAAATGACTTACAAGTTCGTAGCGCCCTCCATCGGTAATGCTGGAATTCAGCATGGGGTTCGCCCACCGTTAGCCTTGGTGACAGCTTCCACTCTCGAAGGTATACGTTCAATCAGGTGCTGGAAGGTTTCTTGGGGAATGGCAGCCCATTCTTCACCGAGTGCTGCACTGAAGAGAGGTAGCGATGTCGGTCGGTGAGGCGCATTCCAAAACATCCCGAAGGTTTTCTATAGGTTCCAGGACAGGATTACGTCCAGGCCAGTGCATTACAGGGATGTTATTGTTCGCCACAGGTCGTGCATTATGAACAGGAGCTCGATAGTGTTGAAAGATGCAGTCGCCATCCCTGAATTGCTCTTCAACAGTGGGAAGCAAGAACATGCTTAAAATGTCAATGTAGGCCTGTGCTGTGATAGTACCATGCAAAACAACAGGGGGTGCAGACCCTCTCCATGAAAAATACGACCATATCGTAACACCACCGCCTCCGAATTTTACTTTTGGCACTGCAACACACTGGTAGATGATGTTCACCGGGCATTCGCCATACTCACACCCTGCTATAGGATCGCCACACTGTATACCGTGATTCTTCACTCCACAAAAGGTTTTTCCACTGTTCAATCGTCCAATGTTTACGCTTCTTACACCAAGCGAGGCGTCGTTTGGCATTTAATGGCGTGATGTGTGGCTTATGAGCAGCTGCTCGACCATGGAATTAAAGTTTTATCACCTCCTGCCTAACTGTCATAGTACTTGCAGTGGATCCTGATGCAGTCTGGAATTCCTTTGTGATGGTCTGGATAGATGTCTGCCTATTACACATTACGACCCTCTTCAACTGTCGGCGGTCTCCGTCAGTCAACAGACGATGTCGGCCTGTACGGTTTTGTGCTTTACGTGTCTCTCCATATTTTCACTTCACTATCACATCGGAAACAGTGGACCTATGGATGTTTAGGAGTGTGGCAAATTAGCGTACAGACGTATGACACAAGTGACACCCAATCAGCTCACCGTTCGAAGTCGGTGAGTTCCATGGAGCACCCCATTCTGCTCTCACGATGCCTAATGACATTGGTGGTGGCAGCACAATGCACCTAATATGAAAATAATGTTTTTGCTGGTGTCCGGATATTTTTCATCACACAGCGTATCTCAAGTCATTTACATAGTGTGTACGTTTATGGTGTGTACGAAGTTGGGTGACATTTGACTATGTCGTCTGGGAGATGCACTTTTTTGCCAGTTTCATTGAACTTTCTCTTCTTTCCAAGTTGTTATTGTGTACTTAAATTTATATTGCCTTTCTATACATATACGAATGATAAGGCTTTGCCCAACTGAAACTATAGTCTTATATTCTGGTGCAGCCCAGTTATTAGGTCGTCGAAACCGACAGTTACTCCTGTTGTCGGCTAAACGAGTGGTAATACATTTTCCGTGGCTGCAATATATTCTTGGCCACAGCTGCACAGAATTTTACATACACCAACTGTAGCCAATGGATGACGTAAATCTCTTATATTTCTAAGGAATTCGTCCTTTTTCCTGGTGTGCTTAAAAACAGTTTCAAGCCGGTGCTTTGTCAAAACTTTTCCAATGCGATCCAGTCTCGTTAACAAATGAGAGGAAAACTTTTGCCGTTGGCGTCTCGCGTCCGACATTAAAGTGGGATTATTTCATTCTGGCCGCAGGGATCTCTCCGCCTCCTTTCCAGCTCATTGTTTATTGTCAAAAGTCATTGTTCACAACAGCCCATTGTAGGTTACTGAGCAGTTCTCTAACGTAAGTTTTCTCATATATCCTACAAAGTTTCAATTACACACCGTTTCCGTTTTACACGATGTTTGGAGTTTTTGTGGAGATATCGACTGGCATGTACTGCTTTACTGTACGTACTACTAATGATATATGCGGGAAATAAGGTTGCCCATTGCTATCTTTCTACACAGTAAATTTAATATCCGTGTTAATGCTGTAGATATTTCTTAGGGAGAGAGAGACCTCGTGTTAGTAATGTGTTATGACGAAACTGGTTACTAACTTATAACACTTGAAACCTTCCCGTCTCCTCTATACCTCTTGTGTTATTGATTACCTTCCCTTTTACAACAAACTATGAAACCTTTCCTTACGATTTCTATCTCTTGCTCAATAACAACTAATGAAATCTTCCCTTTGAAATTTATTCTCTTTCTCTATCTTCGCATACAAATTTAATTGCTGCTTATTAAAAGTGATTTTCAGATTATTTCGACGAAACATAGAATGCGTCGTCGTCGTGGCCCTCAGCCGTTATCTGCAATAACCCAAAACTGTTCCTTACCTTTTTTACTGTTACTGGATCGCCATCTGACTGCTACATCGAACTGCGACATGAATATACTTACTCTGTTTTACTATACTCTATTAGCTGCTGGTGGGCTTTCATAATAAGTGGCTGTATTTATTACCAAAGCTGACGTTATTCTTTAATAGCAAAGCAGACGTTATTCTATAATTAATTTGACTGAAATTACGTAATTCATAGTTAAACGTTTTCTTGACAACAATACAATTTTGCAAAGTTTTACGTTGTTGGTTTTTGGGATGGATTATAATTAGAAATGCAATATTGCTGGCAAAAGTTAATTATATTCTGAATGAAATCATTTTACAAACGTTCAAATGGGACTTACTTTTTACAATAATCTTACAACTAGCAATGCGCAAACATACCTTCAGTACTCTTGAGTTTCTCAAAAAATTAATTCAATAGTAGTAGTTCCTCTTATTATAATAGTTAGCTGATGTCTCTGCACATCCGTTTATAATCTCTTGTAAATCATAGCTAGTGGCTGGCAGGCACACCGCTCCTCTCAACCTCTCGCTTCAGACCTGCTACCGACTTGCTTCACTTCTCGCTTACTACTGACATCCTACGAACGCTAAGGTGCGGTCTCTCCTGCCAACAATGCTTTCTGGTACAGACAATACCTGCTACCATAACAAAATCTATCAATGCGCGGTCTTTCCCGCTCTTTTCTTAAAATTATATCAATTTGCGGTCTTTCTTGCCAACAATACTTTAGTGCAGACATTCCCTGCTACCACAGTTATTCCCAACATGACAAATATTAGTTATTCCTACTTAATCCTATTAATAAAATATAAAAATCTTTCATTGTGATTTGACGATAAACAATAGAAATATAGAAGTCTTACACACTTACTTCCAAAAACGTTCGTAAATACCTACGACTTTCGTTGATATTATCTTTCATATAAGGCAATTTTGGACAAAGTGATAAAAACTGTGGTAATGATTCACTGGAATAAAGACAAGATTCTTGCTGATTATTGAGAATGAGAGTATATTTCCTTCACGAGTCCACGATATTATGAATGCTTTTTGAATAAACTGTCTAGATTGCTAAATAAATTTGCTTATTTATTACGGCGCTTAGGATACTGTCATCATCAGATATATGAAATTAATATTGTAAGAACATAAAGAGCAACAGGTCTTTATTATACAATATCAAACAAACACCATTCGAAGAGGCCTTGACGGTCCAGCGGTACCGACCGACCGCCGTATCATCCTCATCACATCACCGCTCTCCCGGCTGTTGTCAGTTTTCGAGGCCAGCGCCGCTATTTCTCAGCCAATAGCTCCGCAATTGACCTCACAAGTGCTGAGTGCAGCCCGCCTGCCAACTGATAGCGGCAGACCTGACGGTGACTGATCCAAGTGCTAGCCAAGCCCGACAGCGCTTAGCTTCAGTAATCTGGCGGGAACCGTTGTTACGATTGCGCAGGTTAAGTTTGAATAACAATAGTATTGGTCAGTCTAACCAATCCTACAGCTATTCGGCTGTTCCTCCCTCAGTGCCATAAAACATCAATCAACAAAAAATTAAAATTCAGAAATGCTTTTAAAATGGTCCTCACGAAAAATCTTTGAACATGCGAAACAACGGACTGTGCTGATGTTGGAAGCTATGCTTAATCGAGGCTTTTAAGAACAAGTGGTTCAAAAGTTAGAAGCAGGCAGGTGGCTTTAGTATGGGGATGTTTCCTTCATATATTCGTTTTATTTTGTTATTATTCTTCTTTTCCCGTGCACGACATACTTACAAAAGGAAAGATAATTGTAGAATTACAGTTTACACAGCCATACAGTTTAACACGATTTAAATGAGTATAACTGCATCCGCATGCCAATACCTCCTCACACGGTGGCAGTTAGCCCACATGCAGCTCTTCTCAGCTTGACAACAAGATTTTAGTGAATCTATACAACACCCACATGGTCTGTAGCATTAAATACGTGTGGCATCAACAGAATGTTGCGATTATAAAAGTTCTTGGCATCAGCGGCGGCGGCCCTGTAGGGTGCTCTGGTGCACGTGCACCCTCTCCGAATGTTTTTGGGCTACTCAGCACCCATAAAAAAAGGGGAAGGAAAACAAAATAGAATATATGAAAGAAAAAATATAAAAATCGGGGAAAATTCAAAGCTCTCGATAACGGCAATTCTTATGTCTCGCCCTCGCGTTGGCTCATGCAGGCACTCTCTAGCCCTTCTCTATCATCCAGAAACAACTGGTAAGGCTCAGAGGTACTCTCTCGCAGAAAGTCTCCGGAGTTCCTGAACGTTCCGTCCAACGGGCTACCGCTATCAGAGATTTAAACCACCTGCGTTCTGTCAACTGACATACACTCACTAAGCACTGTTCTTTGTGGAGTATTAACTTCTAGTTTACGTTTTTTTATTGCGTAATTTGTTATCATTTAGATGAAACTAGCGACGTCTGTCAATACGAACAAGTTTCTACTTGCTTTAGACCTTTTAGTGGTGATAATTTTCAAATTAATCAACTATTTTTTGGTTTTTATAATAGTCAATCAGCTATAACTGAAATGTTGTTGACAATTTTAATGTATATTCTCACCAGCTTTTCCCAAGATATCAAGTCATGCAGAGATGTTACTACTGATGGAGCAGGAAATATAACCGGCGCCGTTTCTGTGTGCAAGCAAAATCAAAGAAAATGAGCCGCGAGTTTTGCATGTTCACTGTTTGGCCGATTCTTTTGATTGAAAGGGCAGCGCAAAATGACACTGTGCTGGCTGACCATCTTGCAAATGCGAAACAACTGAGCAGTTTTGTACTCGGGGTCCCCCAAGTGACTATCAACATCTCTACATGCTGGCCAAGATGCGGGGTTTATTCATGCTGTAGCTCTTCGGCCTTTTTGCTCTATCAGGTGGTGTTGCAGAATAAGTTCGTTGAAAAATCCGATGCCGATGCTAAAACTAAAAGTTTCTTAAAATTTCTTTGTTCTTTTGAATTCATCTTTGTCACCATCCTTCTTATTAAAATTTTAGAGCCGTTTGAAATTTTCAATGTCTTTCCGCAAAATTCCCCTCTGCAGCTCCAAAAGCCATGGACAACATTAATAGTGTCCGAAAAGTTGTGAAATTATCTCAACTTGATGAAAGTTCCTATGAAATATGGAGCTGGTTTTTGTAGTTGAACAAAAAATTTGGTGTCGAAGTTCCAAAATTTCTAATAGATTTAGAAATCTCTCTAAAACTTTATGACAGCGTTCCACCCTGCGCTTTTTCCAGCCCTCATGATTATTACCGGAGAATTTATTTGAGCGTCTTCGCTTTCACGGGAATGGTTATCCTCCAAGATCGTGATGTAATTTAAGAGAGAAAGAAAGTCAGCATGGGTCGTAACGTCATCTATCTGTTTTAATGCATTCTAAATCTAGATTTCAAGTGACAGTACACCTGTCATCAGTATTTGTGGCACTGATGGCGGCTGAACTGTCAGTTGACACCTAGATTTGCAATGCAATAAAAAAGACAGATGGCATTATGGCCGATGCTGACCTTCTTTCTTGTCCTTCTTTGTTTTGAGGTTTTGGATATTGTGATTCAGTGTATGGAGGATCGATTTGCTAAAGGTTCTCTGTGTCACTTCAAACAAATAGAAACGTTTCTTCTTTCCAGAGCTAAAGATTGCAATTATGTAACAGAATTTTATAAGGCTGACTTTGATACAGAAACATTAACGCTACTCAGAAATATGATGTCAGATGTGAATAAATCTAAAAGTTATTTCATTCATACTTCGGAAGACTTAGTGAGCTTGTTTTCCCCAAACAAGCGTGTCGGAGAACTGATTCCAGATGTGATGAATTTGATGAAGATGGCTTTAACTATACCAGTTTCTAAATGTACCGGAGAACGTTATTTTCCTGCCATTAGAAGATTAAAAATTTGCCTGCGCAACACCATGACGCAAGAGAAAATGAACCACGGCGCTGTCATGCATGTGCATAAACAAGAAGCGGAATACCTGAACCCTGAGACTGTGGCGAATGTTTTGATCAAACGATCCACTATTCGTATGAACACATTTTTTACGCGTCAGAATTAGAAATTACACAAAGATTTGAGAAAAAAATTATTTTTTGTATTGAATAACTAGTGTGGAAAAAGTACCTAATAAACAACAGTTTGTTCACTTTTATCAAGAGTTGCTCTATCGA
This sequence comes from Schistocerca serialis cubense, assembly GCF_023864345.2. NCBI lineage: Eukaryota > Metazoa > Arthropoda > Insecta > Orthoptera > Acrididae > Schistocerca > Schistocerca serialis. Next base: position 16,498,074 of record NC_064644.1, on the reverse strand, counting down.
AAATATATGAAACTGTATTTTCAAAAGAGTTAGTTTTCAACATTTATAAACTGCAATTTAGGGCTCTAACATTGAATTTCAAAAGCCGGCGTTGCTGCTTGCTGTTATGATTAGAAATTTTCAATAAATATAAAAACACCATGGCATATGAACTAATATTTACAAACTCGATCTCATATTTTAACGAGAAAAAAATACACTTCCCATGCATCAGTCCAAGGAATCGATCCCGCGCGAGAATTTCGCCTATAATTCTGATAGTACACAGATATGACTTTCTGAATGTACAGCTTTTAAATTTCCCGCGCACTGGGTTGTGTATCAATCGCTCCGTCCCACTGCAGCCTCCTAATGCCCGAGCGCGAAGCCCCGTACACTGGGGTGACAAACAGTGCATTCCTATTCGCAGGATGGAAAGGTCGAGGGAGAAGACAGGTGGGAGGTGTACACATCTACAAAACATATTACGAAATCTTGTTCGAGAACACATATTATTCTGTGTGGAAAATAGCAATGAATATCGGTATGTAATACGTCAATCTCGCACACACATAGCTGTATTATTTAACAATATTATCATATTCATATTCTGATAATATATACACTTATCAGCCAGAACATTATGACCACCGACATACTGTCAATATATACATCTACATCCATACTCCGCAAGCCACCTGACGGTGTGTGGCGGAGGGTGCATTGAGTACCTCTATCAGTTCTCCATTCTATTCCAGTCTCGTATTGTTCGTGGAAAGAAGGATTTTCGGTATGCCTCTGTGTGGGCTCTAATCTCTCTGATTTTATACTCATGGTCTCTTCGCGAGATATACATAGGAGGGAGCAATATACTACTTGACTCCTCGGTGAAGGTATGTTCTCGAAACTTCAACAAAAGCCCGTACCGCGCTACTGAGCGTCTCTCCTGCAGAGTCTTCCACTGGAGTTTATCTATCATCTCCGTAACGCTTTCGCTATTACTAAATGATCCTGTAACGAAGCGCACTGCTCTCCGTTGGATCTTCTATATCAACCCTATCTGGTAAGGATCCCACATCGGTGAGCAGTATTCAAGCAGTGGGCGAACAAATGTACTGTAACCTACTTCCTTTGTTTTCGGATTGAATTTCCTTAGAATTCTTCCAATGAATCTCAGTTTGGTATCTGCTCTACCGACGATCAACTTTATATGATCATTCCATTTTAAATCACTCCTAATGCCTACTCCCAGATAATTTATGGAATTAACTGCTACCAGTTGCTGACCTGCTATGTTGTAGCTAAATGATAAGGGATCTTTCTTTCTATGAACTCGCAGCACATTACACTTGTCTACATTGAGAGTCGATACCAGGGTCACCTGGAGACGAACGGCTGTACTCAGGCATACACACAGTGCATGTCGTACAGGTGGGCGTACTGTCCGTGTGGGAAATGGGAAAGGTGCGCGATCTATCTGAGTTTGACCGAGGACAGATTCTGGCGGCCCGGAGACTCGACACAATCCTTTCGGAAACTGCATGACTTCTTGCGTGTTCGAGGAGTGCTGTGGTGAGCGTCTTTAACTCGTGGCGAAACCAAGGTAAAAGCACGTCCAAATATCTTGGGGTTTGGCGGCCACCCTCACCACAGGTATCGGACGTCCTAAGCTGAGCAGACTGGTTAAACAGGTCAAGCGGCGAACTGTGATGGCCCAACTTTCAGACTTTAATGCTGGGCAGAGTGCAAATGTCTCTGAACACACAGCACACCGAACTCTCCTAACGATGGGCTTCCACAGCCGATGACCCATGCAGGTGCTGATGTTAATGCCACAACATCAGCAACTAAGACTGAAAAGTCCATGTGACCAACAGCACTGGACTTTGGCGCAATGGCAGATCGTTGCATGGTGTAATGAATCCCAGTTCTTTGTTCCTCATGCTTATGGTAGCGCGCGAATGCGTCGTCTTCCAGGAGAACAGCTCCTTCACACCTGTACGGCAGTACAGCGAAAAGTTGACAGTGGCTACACTATGCTCTGGGGAACATCCATGGGTCCAGTGAAACTCGTGCAAGGTGCCATTATGGTTAAGGAATATCGTACACTGGTTGCAGACCACGCACACCCCTTTATGGCGATCAGGTTTCCCGACGGCAGTGGCATTTTTCAAGAAGATAATGCGCAATGTCACCAGGTCAGGAGTGTGATGAAGTGGATTTGCGACGTTTTTTTTTTTTATTCGTGCGTGCGTGCGATGCACCAATTGCGACGGATTATTACGTGGCTGCTGCAATGCAATTTCTTTTATAATTTTTGTTCACCTACCTCTTTACAGCGGTAGATCTTCGCACGTAAACTCCTGACTGCAGCTACTTACGAGATCACAGAAAAGCAGTGTTGAGGAAACTGTAACCTCATAGCTACACGCCGGAGGCCTCTATAAGTAAAATTTGCTGAAAATTGTCTATGTACTATAAAGAAATGATTCGGAAAGGGGATGTCACTCGTACTTTAAACATGAAGTTCAAATTTAAACCTTCAACAGATCTTTATTGCCGCTAAGCAAGATCATCAGCTAACATTTACGAAAATTACTAAAGTTTCTGCTCACAGTTATCACCATACCTAAAACAGCCAGAGCTTTTACCTTCCCAAATTCCGGAACCAATTGCTTGTAATACAGTCAATGATCGGCCAATTACTTCTGCACACGATATTCAGTGGTTGTCTTTAGTAAAAATTTATGCTCGCCACAAAATACTCAGTAAGAATATACTCAGTACCGCCACGCTATATAATTCAAAGTTAACTCGCGATTTTCGTCGGAACGAATGATCACAACACTCTGAAGTTTTCATCAACAGTTTCTGGTCACTAGCAGATACCATTAACACTGGACCATGACGCGGAAGTCATCCCAAGACTTCACCTTACACGTAATGCGAAAAGTCACATCCAGCATAACCGCCTCCAATCAAAGCTAGCTCGCGATTCCCCCCTCACTCTCCCACACTCAAACTATATCTCCTCACTAGGCGGCCAACCGTCTCGCTTCTCATTGGCTGTTAGCACTTACGACCAATGAGAACTCACTTCTAGGGCGTGGCTCGCGCCAAAATCTAGCAAGCACCAACCACTTCTCTAGGCTCATTGACGTCATCATGTTAAGTAACACAAAACTCTCTAATTAACAAAACAAAATGAACTATAAGCTTTACTCTACATCTGTATATTTATTATGTAGTCGCGAATGTTCTGGCTGTCTTATACATAAGCATACATATTTGGATATCCGACATTCACTAGTAGGGGAACCACTAGTGGATTCGTTCCCACGTTACAGAGTTGGATTGGAACACTTGCCAGTTCCTGTAGAGAATTACATGAATGATTTTTGATAATGGCGAACGTCCCACATACTCTCATGCACACATTCTCATTCACACACACCCTACACACAATACACATATTTACTTAGAATTCTTGAAATTATTATCATAGAAAAGTCACAGACGTTTTCTGAAACTAAAAACTTTCCAAATTTATATATGAACACTGAATGTGTTATCAGATCATCGTACATAGTCACTGAAGGTGAACTATTACATCATTGTATTTATTTAAATTTTTGATGGTCGGAAAATTACGTTTTTTTATGGAATTTTACTAACTTCCAAAATACAACTACTTTTGATCTCAGACTTTGACATATTGTTTGTTTTCACAACAGAAGTTTGTACATCAAATATGACTTTCCTCAGGTTATTCCTTTATTAGTTATTAATATTTTTAGTTTCGTATAATGTAAGTGGCCTGCCAGCGCTACTCCACTGCTTTCACACGTGCAGCTGCAACAGATGGTCGTGATGTCAGTCTGCAGGACACAATTCGTCCGTTACTGACCGTATAATACTCTACCGGCTTACATTGCAGCCCACATACATTCTGAAGTAAAGCTTTTAATAGACAAATGGGCGATCGCGCACTAGTTGCGACCCCACAGTTTGAGGAATACAGTGGCGAGTAACTGTTGATGGGCTGGGCCCCCAACTCGCCAGACGTGAATCATATCGAAGACATCTGGTATGCGACTGAATATAGTATCAGAGCCCATAGCCCCCTCCTCGTAATCTAAGGAAATTAGGTGAATTGTGTGTATGCAGATGTGGTGCCGGTTCCATCCAGCAGGGAAGTGTCCAGGTGCGTCGGAGTGAACCAAAGCGATATTGTTCAGACATCGAGGAGATACAGAGAGACAGGAACTGTTGATTACATGTTTCGCCCAAGTCGCCCTGGGGCTAATATTGCAGTGGATGACCGCTACCTATGGATAATGGCTCGGAGGAACCCTGACGGCAACGCCACCCTGTTGAATAATGCTTTTGGTGCAGCCACATGGACGTCGTGTTACCACTCAAACTGTGCGCAATAGGCTGCATGATGTGCAACTTGACTCCCGACGTCCATGGTGAGGTCCATCTAAACCACGACACCATGCAGTGCGGTACAGATGGGCCCAACAACATGCCGAATGGACCGGTCAGAGTGGCATCACGTTCTTTTCTCCGATGAGTGTGGCATGTGCCTTCAACCAGACAATCGTCGGAGACGTGTTTTGCAGGCAACTCGGTCAGGCTGAACGCCTTAGATGCGCTGTCCAGCTGGTGGAGCAAGGTGGAGGTTCCATGCTCTTTTGGGGTGGCATTAAGTGAGGCCGAAGTACGCTGCTGGTGGTCATGGAAGGCGCCGTAACGGCTGTACGATACGTGAATGCCGTCCTCCGATCGACAGTGCAACCATATCGGCAGTATATTGGTGAGGCATTCGTCTTCATGGACGGACAATTCGCGCCCCATCGTGCACATCTTACGAATGACTTCCTTCAGAATAACGATAACGCTCTGCTAGAGAGGCCAGCATGTTCTCCATACAAGAACCCTATAGAAAATGCATGGGATGGATTAAAAGGGCTGTTTATGGACGACGTGACCCACCAACCACTCTGAGGGATCTACGGCGAATCGCTGTTGAGGAGTGGGACAATCTGGACCAACAGTGCCTTGATGAACTTGTGGATAGTACGCAACGACAAATACAGGCAGGCATCAATGCAAGAGGACGTGCGGACCACCACCTCTGAAGGTCTTGCTGTATGGTGGTACAACATGCAATGTGTGGTTTTCATGAGCAAGAAAAAGGGCGGAAATGATGTTTATGTTGATCTATATTCCAATTTTGTGTACAGGTTCCGGATCTCTCGGAACCGAGATGATGCAAAACTTCTCTTGATGTGTGTGTTTTGATTTGGAATTTAATCATGCATAGCACACTGAAGAACAGCGCATCTCGCGCATACGTACTGCACTTCAACGTTGTGAGCATTAAAATCCAAATAAAATAACGCACAACAGTGGTGTTAATGACGCAGTTGCGCTCCACTGGCCGCGCAGGATAGACGAGCGTTCTGAGACGCCTTGTCACATTCTATGCGGTTGCCCACGTCGGGCGTTCGATTCCTCCCTCGGGCTTGCGTGTGTGTGTTGTCCATAGCGTAAGTTAGTTTAAGTTAGATTAAGTCGTGTGTAGACTTAGGGACCAATGACCTCAGCAGTTTGGGCCCATAAGGCCGTCCCACAAATTTCCAATTTGCCGTTCCACTGATTCTTTAATGACACGCTCATTCGTTTCAGTCATTTACAATGTATTTGTAAATCACGAGATACAAATATTCATTGATATCTCTGGCATAACGTATACGTTATAAACTGAGCACTTTGACATAACGAACAAAGCTTGTCACAGCAGCACCGGATGATTTGAAAAAAAAAAGAGCACTTTCAAGTTTATTGTCTCAAACTATAAACAACAGAAGCACGTTCCACTTGTCAATGGATAGACTGAGTTCAAAGTTTTGTAACAGTAGCGCTCTGGTTCTAGCTACATGACGACTACAGCACAAGAGAAATCATTTTCTGTTGTAATTTACGCGTAGTCAGTCCACTGTTCAAGTGCAATTTGACCCGCAAGCAAAAATCTTGTAATCTGGCAGCATATACAGAACAAAGAGTACGTATGACGGAAATGTCGAGGGTATCCGATAAGCTATCTCTCGGAGCCGCCGGAAGTGCACAAGACGTTATTGTAGTGCCTGTGTTGTTACGAATTAAGATGCAAATTTTCTTCGGAAATGCTTACATGATTGAAGGAACAGGCACTGCGATGACTACCGCCATTATGAAATACGAGAAATACACTGGCATTTGCAAATATGGGCTACCATCACCTATATAATGGAATAACAACGGAAATTTTGTTCCGGACCGGGACCCGACTCGAATTTCCTGCTTATTGTGAGCGGTCGCCTTACCATTTGGCTATCTGACCACTAATAACGGCTAAGACCAGTCTTCGAAACGTCGTCAACCATGTGTGTGCAATCTGTACCCCTACATCTATTATGTACACTACTGGCCATTAAAATTGATACACCATGAAGATGACGTGCTACAGACGCGAAAGTTAATCGACTGGAAGAACTTGCTGTGATATGCAAATGATTATCTTTTCAGACCATTCACACAAGGTTGGCGCCGGTGGTGACACCTACAACGTGCTGACATGAGGAAAGTTTCCAACGGATTTCTCATACACAAACAGTAGTTGACCGACGTTGCCTGGTGAAACTTTGTTGTGATGCCTCGTTGTAAAGAGGAGAAATGTGTACCATCTCGTTGTAGCCTATTGCGATTGCGGTTTATCGTATCGCGACATTGCTGCTCAAGTTGATCGAGATCCAATGACTGTTAGCAGACTATTGAATCGGTCGCTTCAGGAGGGTAATGCGGAACGCAGTGCTGAATCCCAACGGCCTCGTATCACTTGCAGTTGAGATGACAGGCATCTTATCCGCAAGGCTGTAACGGATCGTGCAGCTACGTCTCGATCCCTGAGTCAACAGATGGGGACATTTGCAAGACAACAACCATTTGCACGAACAGTTTGACGACGTTTGCAGCAGCATGGACTATCAGCTCGGAGACCATGGCTGCGGTTACCCTTGACGCTGCATCACAGACAAGAGCGCCTGCGATGGTGTACTCAACTACGAACCAGTGTGCACGAATGGCAAAACGTCATTTTTAGGGATGAATCCAGGTTCTGTTTACAGCATCATTATGGTCGCTTCCATGTTTGGCGACATCGCGGTGAACGCACAATGGAAGCGTGTATTCGTCATCGCCATATTAGCGTATAACCCGATGTGATGGTGTGGGGTGCCATTGATTACACGTCTCAGCCACCTCTTGTTCGCATTGACGGCACTTTGAGCTGTGGACGTTACATTTCAGATGTGTTACGACCCGTTTCTCTACTCTTTATTCGATCCCTGGGAAACCCTACATTTCAACAGGATAAAGCACGACCACATGTTTCAGTTCCTGTACGGGCCTTTCTGGATACAGAAAATGTTCGACTGTTGCCCTGGCTAGCACATTCTCCAGATCTCTCACCAATTGGAAACGTCTGGTCAATGGTGGCCGAGCAACTAGCTCGTCACAATACGCAAGTCACTACTCTTGATGAACTGTAGTATCGTGTTGAAGCTGCATGGGCAGCTGTACCTGTACACGCCATCCAAGCTCTGTTTGACTCAACGCCCAGGCGTATCAAGGCCGTTATTACAGCCAGAGGTGGTTGTTCTGGGTACTGATTTCTCAGGATCTACGCACCCAAACTGCGTGAAAATGTAATCACATGTCAGTTCTAGTATATTTGTCCAATGAATACCCGTTTATCGTCTGCATTTCTTCTTGGTGTAGCAATTTTAGTGGCCAGTAGAGACACATATTACTTGAAAGTTACTTGCCTGGTGTCCGTGGATAAACACGTTATTGCAGTGCCTTTGTTATTCTGAGCCGGCCGGGATGGCCGAGCGGTTCTAGGTGCTACAGTCTGGAACCGCGCGACCGGTACGGTCGCAGGTTCGAATCCTGCCTCGGGGATGGATGTGTTTTCTGTCCTTAGAATAGTTAGGTTTAACTAGTTCTAAGTTCTATGGGAGTGATGACCTTAGATGTTAAGTCCCATAGTGCTCAGAGCCATTCTATTATTCCGAATTGCGATGCAAAGTTACTACGGATTTGAACTGCAATATCATACGTATCCGTCAACAGTGGCCTAATACCTTTCAACTAAAATGTCTGCCCAGTACTGGAATACACATAATGGATGCACGAGGACAGATTATAGACATGTAGTTGACGATACATGGAAGTTTGGGTCTAGCCATGAGACATGGTACGACAGGCAAGTGGTAGGGCGATCACTAAGTGGGAAATCCAGCTTCGAGACTGTCAGCTAACGAGGATTTCCCTCTCATTTAAGAATATGGCCAACAGAGTCAGCTTTCAGGAATTGTGAAACGAGTTCTGTCGTCTAGGACCGTGTGCCACAAAGGGCGCGGATTCACCTCGAGATGAGGAAACTCACGAGCGTCTATTGTCTATTGAGGCCTAAGCGCTGTAGTGTCTGAGTGAGACAGGCAAGAACCTACATCATGGGGAAACCCCTTAGAAGCTGTTTGTAGCCAGGGAGAAGTCGCAGTGTTAAATATAGCGGATCTAAGAACAGCCATAAAGGGAAACATCTATGAAAACTCTAATTCTGTAGTAATGACGCCACAGTAATTTTAATCTACCATCCTTCATAAATTTTCATAGTGATCCAAATAAAACTCGAATATTGATTACATCCATAATAGTTCAGGATCTACTGTTAAAGTGAAAATAGCAAGTTTTGTAACAAAGACCTAACTGCTAAAATCTGAACGCTTTGGTCGAGCTTAACGATCGACAATTCATGTAGGAGCGCATCATTAAAACGACAACTGTTCTAAGTATGAACTGTGTAGCTTTATTTGTTTAAAAGGTATAGTAAATTTAAATTATCACTATTTTCAGTTAATCGTCAGATCATCATTTCCTCCACACAAAACACATTGAACGATGACAGCATGACACCTTATTGAATCATTAGGTAACAGGATATTAGTTGTAAAGTTTAGTGCATAATACTTACTTTTGTTCTTTTTTTATTCATCAGAAAGCACACTGACGCTAGGCTACTGGCCGTGACATTCAAAGCTAAGAAGGAAATTGTATTGGTTTTGTTTAAAAAAATTTAACGTTTATTGTGTAATGGATATTATTGTTACTTTATCTAGAACCTGAAAGTGGTGGAACTTTTATTATTTAAATATGTTAAAATGTAAAATAATGTAGAATAAGCTGCAGACAATCAGAAGGACGGCTTCAAGAAAGAGAACTGCCCCCGTCAGTTGAGCGAGGATGTTCGGCGTGCGGGAAACGCGGCCGTGTACGGGCAGAGGGGAAGTGTGGGTGGAGACGCGAAAACGGGCGGTCGGTCTTTAGGAAGTGAAACGGTGTAGAAAATATCTCGTTGTGTGGTATCGCGGGACTTAGTCTCTGAGTGGTGAGTAGTTAACGAGGTGGAGTATTGGACTTGAAATTCGTGATGAGGTTGTGAATGATCATACTGTGTCAAACGGACATGCGCTCGAGCGTAATAGTAATTCTAAATACGACCACTTTCGCTATTAGTTTGCGATCTGAATAAACGTTATTCTAACCAAATGGCAACTGTGTGGCCTACATCATTTATGGGTCGTTAATATAGCTTCCGATATTATTATTACTGTTGTTATATGTTATATTAAAGTTGTACGTTTCATACAATTTCGCAAACTTGCAATCAGCCAGACAATTTAACCAAAGGGTCACAAGTGTCTAATTTAGGGCGTGTAATACGATACACACGGTTCAACTCCTAGACGAGTTTGGGACAAGACATATCGACGAAGAGGAACCACATGTAGCCCGACATTCCATTATACAGCTAATGGTAGATCGTATTCGTAGATTTGAGTACATTTCATGTAGTCCACAAGACGGATCACACCAAAAATTTCATCTTCCTCAGACAACGGTGTGACGTGTTCCGTGCATGATGCCTTGCAAGTTATAGACGACAAGAAATAGACGACACAGGGATAGAGAAACAATTAAAATCGCTCAAAAGAGGAAAGGCCGCTGGACCTGATGGGATACCAGTTCGATTTTACACCGAGTACGCGAAGGAACTTGCCCCCCTTCTTGCAGCGGTGTACCGGAGGTCTCTAGAAGAGCGTAGCGTTCCAAAGGGTTGGAAAAGGGCACAGGTCATCCCCGTTTTCAAGAAGGGACGTCGAACAGATGTGCAGAACTATAGACCTATATCTCTAACGTCGACCAGTTGTAGAATTTTGGAACACGTATTATGTTCGAGTATAATGACTTCTCTGGAGACTAGAAATCTACTCTGTAGGAATCAGTATGGGTTTCGAAAAAGACGGTCGTGTGAAACGCAGCTCGCGCTATTCTTCCACGAGACTCAGAGGGCCATAGGCACGGGTTCACAGGTAGATGCCGTGTTTCTTGAATTCCGCAAGGCGTTCGATACAGTTCCCCACAATCGTTTAATGAACAAAGTAAGAGCATATGGACTATCAGACCAATTGTGTGATTGGATTGAAGAGTTCCTAGATAACAGAGCGCAGCATGCCATTCTCAGTGGAGAGAAGTCTTCCGAAGTAAGAGTGATTTCAGTTGTGCCGCAGTGAAGTGTCATAGGACAGTTGCTATTCACAATAAACATAAATGACCTTGTGGATGACATCGGAAGTTCACTATTTGCAGATGATGCTGTGGTGGATCGAGAGGTTGTAACAATGGAAAATTGTAGTGAAATGCAGGAGGATCTGCAGCGCATTGACGCATGGCGCAGGGAATGGCAATTGAACCTCAATGTAGACAAGTGTAATGTGCTGCGAATACATAGAAAGATAGATCCCTTATCATTTGGCTAAAAAATAGCAGGTCAACAACTGGAAGCAGTTAATTGCATAAATTATGTGGGAGTACGCATTAGGAGTGATTTAAAATGGAATGATCATATAAAGTTGATCATCGGTAAAGCAGATGCCAGACTGAGATTCATTGGAAGAACCCTAAGGAAATGCAATCCGAAAGCAAAGGAAGTAGGTTACAGTACGCTTGTTCGCCCACTGCTTGAATACTGCTCAGCAGTGTGGGATCCCTACTAGATAGGGTTGATAGAAGAGATAGAGAAGATCCAACGGAGAGCAGCGTGCATCGTTACAGGATCATTTAGTAATCGCGAAAGCGTTACGGAGATGATAGATAAACTCCAGTGGAAGACTCTGCAGGAGAGACGCTCAGTAGCTCGGTACGGGCTTTTGTTAAAGTTTCGGGAACATACCTTCACAGAGGAGTCAAGTAGTATGTTGCTCTCTCCTACGTATATCTCGCAAAGAGACCATGAGTATAAAATCAGAGAGATTAGAGCCCACACAGAAGCATACCGACAATCCTTCTTTCCACGAACAGTACGAGACTGGAATAGAAGGGAGAACCGATAGAGGTACTCAGGGTACCCTCCGCCACACACCGTCAGGTGGCTTGCGGAGTATGGATGTAGATGTAGATGTAGAAGTGGCAGTTACTGCAGCAACTGCATCGCAGTGACCATAACAGAAGATACGATCTTTGCATTTCATTTTCCCAGCACATGGGAGTGCTCTACCAACTGAGCTACCCAATCACGACTCACGACCCGTCCGGACTGTTTAACGTCCTCCTGTACCTCGTCTCCTACCTTTCAAACTTCACAGAACTTCCACTGTGAACCTTGCAGAACTAGCACTACTGGGAGACATGGCTTAGCAGCAGCATGGGGAATGTTCCCAGAAAGAAATTGTCACTCCACAGCGAATTGTGCGCTGATATGAAACTTCCTAGCAAATTAAAACTGTGTGCCGGGTCGCGGCTCTAACTTTGCCTTTCGCGGGCAAGCGCTCTACCACTTTATTACTATGGTTTATTACTTCTTTGCTACTAACTCTATTCGGAACGCATTTTGCCTTCAGTATTCAATATGTACCTACACATATATATCATTGTTGTACACATGGTTAAAGAGACACAACATAAACACTGCAACGCGTGAAAAATGCCGCATCATGCATGAAGTTTTAATATATTTACTCTTTACTACTATGACACTCCTACAGTAGAATCAACTTAAGGAAATCCGCGAGGCCTGGAAGCGCTTTTGACAGCTGTCAACTGCAAACTACAAAAGACTGTCGGCGCAAACGACAGCCCTCTATACAGCTATGAGAGGGCGATGCCAGAGAGGTGTACACAAAATCTTGTTAGACACACGCGAAGTAGCTGCCTCAGTGTACAAAAAAAGTCCGCCATCAGCTCACACAGAGTCCACTGCAGCAGTACATAGAAGGTTTCGTTCTAGTTGAAAAGTGGGAAAATAAATATCTGGCCAGTGCTGGGTTTGTCAGCTAGTTTAATTAATAAATGGACGAATGCTTTGCCGCAATTGTATGACTTGTCACGTAGTCCTTGTTTCACGATCCCATGAACCATTTTCATTCACTTCAAATAACTTTTACGTCGCGGTAGCTAGTTCTGTAGTTAAATTCTTTTTGATATTGATTGTTAAATACGAGAACTGATTCAGGTTAGCGATGTACTTCCCTTCTTACATTTCGGAATTACCACGCAGTATTCTCATAATTTGCAGCTTCTTTCCATCTTTCCCTTTAATCAGAAAAGTTTTTGCATCACCCAGGTTCCCAGAACTTGATTTTAAAATCGTTACGGACTGTCTCACCTATAATAAGGTGCTTCCTGATATCTGTAGTATGCGGTATTTGCTTACACCAAGAGTCGTTAGAGTAACAACCACTTAGTACAGTCAAAGAAATGGATAGAGGGGTAGAAACATTTTTCAGGTGGTTGTGTGAGATGATGGTGTCATACAACATCACAGTGGAGGAAGTGAAGAATTCTCACTTCAGACAGTGTTTTGAGAAGTGTGCAACGCATTCGGTTCTTGATGTATATACACACATAAAAAGACGTTTTGCATCACCCCAATGCCCATAACTCCTGAAGATAGACCTTGACTGTGGATGTTGTATCACAGACACAGTCCCTTTGACTATTCACAGATGTCACTAAACCTGCCGAAAGATGGAAACAACCATGCATGAGCAGCGCCTATTAGACGGAGGGGTTTCTACAGCCGATCAGTTCCAGGAAGGAGGTACACGGCTCGTGTTGTCTGTAGTTCAACCATGAGTAGACGGTCAATACTGCGGTTAGACCGTGTCCGTGTTATTACTTTGTGCCAGGAAGGTTTCTCAAAAAGGGAAGTGCCCAGGCGTCCCGGAGTGAACCAGTGCGACGTTGTTCGGACATTGTGGACGTACAGAGAGGCAGTAACTGTCGAAGACATGCCTCACTCAGGCCGCCCCAGTTCTACTACTGCAGTGGATCGCCACTACGTACAGATTATGGCTCGGAGAAATCCCGACAGAAACGCCGCCATGTTGAATTAGGCTTCTCGTGCAGCCACAGGACGTCGTGTTACGACTCAAACTGTGCGCAATAGGCTGCATGAAGCGCAACATCACTCCCGACGTCCTTTGCGAGGTCCATCTTTGCAACCACAACACCATGCAGCGCGGTACATATGGGCCCAAGAACATGCCGAATTAACCGCTCAGGATTGGCATCGCGTTCTCTTCACCGATGAGTGTCGCCTATGTCTTCAACCAGAGAATCGTCGGAGACGTCATTGGAGGAAACCCCGTCAGGCTGAACGCCTTAGACACATAGTCCAGAGAGGGCAGCAAGGTGGAGGTTCGCTTCTGTTTTGGGGTGGCATTATGAGGGGCCGACGTACGCAGCTGGTGGTCATGGAAGGCATTCTAACGACTGTACGATACGTGAATACCATCGCCGACTGATAGTGCTACGATATCGGCAGCGTAATGGCGAGGCATTCGTCTTCATGGACGACAATTCGCGCCCCCATCGTGCACATCTTACGAATGACTTCCTTCACGATAACGACATCGCTCGGCTAGAGTGGCCAGCATGTTCCCCAGACATGAACACTATCGAACATGCCTGTGATAGACTGAAAAGAGCTCTTTATGGACAACTTGACCCAGCAACCACTCTGAGGAATCTACGGCGAATCACTGTTCAGGAGTGGGGCAATCTGTAGCAACAGTGCCCTAATGAACTTGTGGATAGTGTGCCACGACCATTGGAGGCATGCGTCAAAGCATGAGGACGTGCTACTGGGTATTAGAGGTACCGGTGTTTACAGCAATGTGGACCACCACCTCTGAAGGTCTCGCTGTATGATGATACAACATGCAATGTGTGGTTTTCACGAGTAATAAAAAGGGCGGAAATGATGTTTATGTTGATCTCTGTTCCAATTTTCTGTACATTTCCCGGAACTCTTGGAACCGAGGTGATGCAAAATATATATACCAAAACAGTTTATATTCCAGCGATTGTTACTCTTGCCCTCCTACTTCGTTTCTTTATGCGAAATAATAGAATACGTGCGGCATACTTTCAAACACACACACACACACTATACGGTCATTGTTGATGGTGGCGTGCATTCTTCCTATTGCAACACACACGCATCTAAACACAATGAAATTAAGATGTTGGCTCTAGAAATTTTACGATTTACGATCCAGAGTCATTTAATACCACCATCAGTTTTGTGGGGCGTGTATGCGACAGAAGCGAGAGCAGCAGATTCACAGTTCAGAGACAGTGGCCAGATCATGAATATTTTGTGCTTGCTCGAAATAGCAGTAGCTAACAAATGTAAACTTTTTTCTGCATCTGGTTTGTAAATGGGTGGATTTACCTAATTTTGGGGTGCTGAATGCACTGGTAAGATCTGTTTTTCTCAATGATGTCATATTTCCTAGATACACAGCTGAATAAAAAATGATAATAGCGAAAATTGACACAATTAAGTCAAACAAAAATACACATTCAGAACGTTTGAAATCAAGGCTCTGAGCACTATGGGACTCAACATCTTAGGTCATAAGTCCCCTAGAACTTAGAACTACTTAAACCTAACTAACCTAAGGACATCACACACACCCATGCCCGAGGCAGTATTCGAACCTGCGACCGTAGCAGTCCCGCGGTTCCGGACTGCAGCGCCAGAACCGCACGGCCACCGCGGCCGGCATTGAAATCAATAATATTTTGGGCATGGGAAATTCACTCCATAAGCCCAAAGAAAACCAATCACTGATTTGGTTAAGAAGGCATATAAATTGAATTTTGATTGTTGGTGATCAAGGTAAAAATTTTGCACCTCATATTGCCTGCACAACCTGTACTACGACCATAACAGAGTGGTTGAAAGGGAAACGCCGAGCCATGCCATTCGCTGTCCGATGGTGTGGTAAGAGCCTAATGATCATTATTCAGACTGTTACCTCTGCTTTACAAATACACTCCTGGAAATGGAAAAAAGAACACATTGACACCGGTGTGTCAGACCCACCATACTTGCTCCGGACACTGCGAGAGGGCTGTACAAGCAATGGTCACACGCACGGCACAGCGGACACACCAGGAACCGCGGTGTTGGCCGTCGAATGGCGCTAGCTGCGCAGCATTTGTGCACCGCCGCCGTCAGTGTCAGCCAGTTTGCCGTGGCATACGGAGCTCCATCGCAGTCTTTAACACTGGTAGCATGCCGCGACAGCATGGACGTGAACCGTATGTGCAGTTGACGGACTTTGAGCGAGGGCGTATAGTGGGCATGCGGGAGGCCGGGTGGACGTACCGCCGAATTGCTCAACACGTGGGGCGTGAGGTCTCCACAGTACATCGATGTTGTCGCCAGTGGTCGGCGGAAGGTGCACGTGCCCGTCGACCTGGGACCGGACCGCAGCGACGCACGGATGCACGCCAAGACCGAAGGATCCTACGCAGTGCCGTAGGGGACCGCACCGCCACTTCCCAGCAAATTAGGGACACTGTTGCTCCTGGGGTATCGGCGAGGACCATTCGCAACCGTCTCCATGAAGCTGGGCTACGGTCCCGCACACCGTTAGGCCGTCTTCCGCTCATGCCCCAACATCGTGCAGCTCGCCTCCAGTGGTGTCGCGACAGGCGTGAATGGAGGGACGAATGGAGACGTGTCGTCTTCAGCGATGAGAGTCGCTTCTGCCTTGGTGCCAATGATGGTCGTATGCGTGTTTGGCGCCGTGCAGGTGAGCGCCACAATCAGGACTGCATACGACCGAGGCACACAGTGCCAACACCCGGCATCATGGTGTGGGGAGCGATCTCCTACACTGGCCGTACACCACTGGTGATCGTCGAGGGGACACTGAATAGTGCACGGTACATCCAAACCGTCATCGAACCCATCGATCAACCTTTCCTAGACCGGCAAGGGAACTTGCTGTTCCAACAGGACAATGCACGTCCGCATGTATCCCGTGCCACCCAACGTGCTCTAGAAGGTGTAAGTCAAATATCCTGGCCAGCAAGATCTCCGGATCTGTCCCCCATTGAGCATGTTTGGGACTGGATGAAGCGTCGTCTCACGCGGTCTGCACGTCCAGCACGAACGCTGGTCCAACTGAGGCGCCAGGTGGAAATGGCATGGCAAGCCGTTCCACAGGACTACATCCAGCATCTCTACGATCGTCTCCATGGGAGAATAGCAGCCTGCATTGCTGCGAAAGGTGGATATACACTGTACTAGTGCCGACATTGTGCATGCTCTGTTGCCTGTGTCTATGTGCCTGTGGTTCTGTCAGTGTGATCATGTGATGTATCTGACCCCAGGAATGTGTCAATAAAGTTTCCCCTTCCTGGGACAATGAATTCACGGTGTTCTTATTTCAATTTCCAGGAGTGTATAAAGACACAGAAATATATCTTCAGGTAAGAAAATAAGGAAAAAAAATTACAGTACAATAGATGAAAATAGGAAGATATGCATTTCCGGCGTTACAATACCACATGCAGGATGCGAAGTAAACGAAGTGTGGTGTGAAATTTCCTTTCTTTATACGACATACAAGCCCCGAACTAGATGTGTAATGGAACAAGGTGTTTAAAGGCGAAAATTAACCTTACAGTTACGATGGAAAACACTTTGTTATTCGCACCTAGCGCGTCAGTCCTCACCACAAAGAGAAGTGACTCCCGCCTACCAGAAAGATACATATGTTTTTTAACACGTCCTGACTCGTGAGCTTTCAGAAGTACAACTATGTTCCTGTATCGGGTGTGGACGTTGCTATCTGATTACGATACGCATTGCGCCGACAATGGACAATGCTACGCCCACTACATAACTTACGTAATTTACACAGCGCGTTCTGCTAACCAAAATACTTTCTCGCCCCAGACAGTTATAATTCGTTTAAACGCTCTCCCTCTTTGTCTCCACAACGGCATAACTGCTCTGCGAGTCACGTTTAACCGAAAGAGGATTCACTGTACCACTTTCAAAATATTTGCCTATAGTACCACACACTCTTAAATCTTTCCGTGTAAGCTCTGATTTCCCTTACGTTTTTACAATTATCCTTTCTCCCTATGTAGGTGGGTGCCAACAAAATAAAGGGTGTCCATAAATTGTCAAAACTATACTGAACATTAGTAAACGTTTTTCAACATGTGGTAACTCATGAAGTTTGGTTTCCTCATTGATACACATCAATGTGGCCACCCTTAGTGGCACGCTTAACGTCCAGTCAGAATTCCACTCCTCTCCATGTACGATTCAAAATCTCCACAGTCATTTGCTCAAATGTATTGCGATTGCATGCCTTCAAGTACTGTAGGTCTCTAACCTTTTTTCGGTACCCCAGATCTTTTACAACACCATAGGAATAAGTCACGTCTAGTAGGATGAGGTCAGGGAACAGTGGCGGCCATTGAAGTGAACCATCTCGACCAATCCACCTCTCCGGAAACTTTTCATCTACAAATTGTCGAAGATTGAGGGCCCATCCTGCTAGAAGATGACATCGGGTTGCAGGTGTCCTAATAGTGGCACAGGAAACTCTTGTAACATATCCAGGTAAACACTACCGTCGACGGCAAACTCGATGAAAAAGAAAGGACCCGTGATGCATTTGTGCATCAATCCTGCCAAGACACTGACCTTGGGACTCTCTCTTTCCACTTCACCTGTAACGTGAGGATGCTGTGAACCCCATGTGCGGACGTTACGACAATTCAGTCTGCCGGATACATGAAATGTTGCCCTGATGGAGAAACAGATCTTTTTCAAGTGATTGTTCCTGTCAGTAATTCCCAGCGTATCCTCCGCAAACTGCTCGCGCTGAGGTTTGTCCGTAGGCCTTAATGGCGGAAGCAGCTGCACCTTGTAGGAACGTAGCCGTAGCTTGTTATGCAAGACTTTGTGCACTTTTTGTCGTCTCATTTCCAACTCTCTGGGCGCCGTAAGCACCTATTCTATCGGAGTCCTTGCCAACGCCTTTTTATGGAACGAAAAGATTGTAACACCTGGATGGTAAAAAAAACTTTATGAGTTATCTTCTCATATGTGGAAAACCATTTATTAATAGCTAGTATAGTTATAAAGTTATTAAACTTGTAAATTGTAAAGACAATTTATAGACATCCTTACTTTAGCGTTCCATGGAGAACATTGGAGATCGAAATTCAAAACGATCTGAGCTCCTTCGAACTGTTTCTATGCCCTCCGTGAATCCAATCTGGTATCGATCCCATACAGCACAGCAGTACTCTAGCAGAGAGCGGACCGGCGTAAGGTAGTCAGTCCCTTTAGTGGACCCGTAGCATCTCCGAAGCGATCGTCCAATGAAACGCAGTGTTTGCTTTGCCTTCCTCAGTCTGATCGACCCATTTTAAGTTGTTGGTAATTCTAATTCCTACGAACATTGTTGGATTGAAACCCTCTAGATTTGTGTGATTTATCTTGTAAGCGAAATTTGATAGATTCTTTTTGGTACTAATGGTGGTGACCTGACATTTTCTGTTATTTCGAATCAATTGCCACTCTTCGCACCTTACAGATGTCTTGTCTGTATCATTTTGCAATGAGTTTTTATCTTCCAATGGCTTTACTAGACCGAAAATGACAACATCATCTGCAAATAATCTAAGATGGCTGCTCAGATTGTGTACTAAGTCGTGTATATAGATTACAAACAGCAGTAAACCTATATCACTTTCTAGGGAAACGCCAGATATCACTCCTCTTTTACGATCTTAGTTTGGATAAGAAGGGTGTCTATCGTATTCCTTGCAGTCCTGCCATATCATGTGTTGCTCGGGCTATCATAACCGTGGATGACTGGTCTGCTGAACTGAACATAACGGTCACACATTTATAACAGCAAAGCAAATCTGCTATTGGAAATCACTGCCTTGGTGCCGGCCGTGCTATCGAATGCAACACCGCGGAGATTCTGGCATGGGCTTCCAGCTGTTGGGAAAGTGTTATGAAGGAAGGTGTTGAGATTTAATTCGAAAGTGACCTTATAAATAGAGATGAAGGTTTCTGCTTAAATTCTGTGCGGAATGGGGGTAAGGAATGAAAGAGGAAGCCGCCTGTAAGAATTTTGCGCAGAGCATAACTTAGTCATAGCTAACACTTGGTTTAAGAATCATAAAAGAAGGATGTATACATGGAACAGGTCTGGACACACTGGAAGATTTCATATAGATTATATAATGGGAAGAGATTTAGGAAACAGGTTTTAAATTGTAAGACTCTTCAGGGGCAGATGTGGGCTCTGTCAACAACTTATTGGTTATGAACTGTAGGTTAAAAGTGAAGAACGTGCAAAAGGAAAGCAACGTAAAGAGATGGGATCTGGATAAACTGAAAGAACCAGAGGTTGTGGAGAGTTTCAGAGAGAGCAATAGGGAACGATTGACAAATACAGAGGAAAGGATTACAGTAGAAGAAGAATGGTTAGCTTTGAGAGATGAAACAGTAAAGGCCGCAGAGGTTCAAGTAGGTAAAAAGACGAGAGGTAGTAGGAATTCTAGGGTAACAGAAGAGATATTGAATTTAATAGATGAAAGGAGAAAATATAAAAATGCAGTAAATGAAGCAGGTGAAAATGAAAACAAACGTCGTAAAATGAGATCGACAAGAAGTGCAAAACGACTAAGCAACGATGGCTAGAGGACAAATGTAAGGAGCAAGAGGTATATATAACTAGGGGTAAGATAGATACTGCCAACAGGAAAATTAAAGCGACCTTTTGAGAAAGGAGAACCAGCTGTATGAATATCAAGAGCTCAGATGGAAACCCAGTCCTAAAGACGGGAAAGCAGAAAGATGGAAGGAGTATATAGAGTGTCTATACAAGGGCGATACACTTGAGGGCAATATTATGTCAATGGAACAAGACGTAGATGAAGATGAGATGGGAGATACGATACGGCGTGCAGAGTTTGACAGAGCACTGAAGGACCTAAGTAGGAAGAAGGCCCCTGGAATAGATAACATTCCATTAGAGCTACTGATAGCCTTGGGAGAGCCAGCCATGACAAAACTCTACCATATGGTGAGCAAGATGTATGAGATAGGCGAAATACCCTCAGACTTCAAGATGAATATAATAATTCCAACCCCAAAGAAACCAGGTGTCGACAGGTGTGAAAATTACCGAACTATCAGTTTAATAAATCCTGGCTGCAGAATACTAACACGAATTATTTACAGACGTATGGAAAAACTAGTAGAAGCCGACCTCGGGGAAGATCAGTTTGAAATGTTGGAACACGTGGCAATACTGACCCTACGACTTATCTTAGAAGATAGATTAAAGAAAGGAAAATCTATGTTTCTTGCGTTTGTAGACTTGGAGAAAGGTTTCGACAATATTGACTGGAATACTGTCTTTCAAATTCTGAAGGTGGCAGGGGACAAATACAGGGAGCGAAAGGCTATTTACAGTTTATATAGAAACTCGATTGCAGTTATAAGAGTTGAGGGGCATGAAAGGGAAGCAATGGTTGAGAAGGGAGTGCGACAGGGTTGTAGCCTATTCCCGATGTTATTTTATGTATATATTGAGCAACCAGTAAAGGAAACGAAAGAAAAATTTCTAGCAGAAATCGAAATCCATGGGGAATAAATAAAAACTTTGAGGTCTGCCGATGACATTGTAATTCTGTCAGAGACTGCAAAGGACCTTTAAGAGCAGTTCAATGGAATGGGCAGAGTCTTGAAAGGAGGATATAAGATGAACATCAACAAAAGCAAAACGAGGATAATGGAATGTAGACGAATGAAATCAGGTGATGCTGAGGGGATTAGATTAGGAAATGAGCACTTAGAGTAGTAGAGGAGTTTTGCTATTTGGGCAGCAAAATAACTGATGATGGTGGAAGTAGAGAGGATATAAAGTGGGAACTGGCTACGGCAAGGAAAGTATTTCTGAAGAAAAGAAATTTCTTAACATCGAGTATAGATTTAAGTGTCGGGAATGCGTTTCTGAAAGTATTTGTATGGAGTGTAGCCATGAATGGAAGTGAAACCTGGACGATAAATAGTTTAGACAAAAAGAGAATACAATCTTCCGAAATGTGGTGTTACAGAAGATTGCTGAAGATTAGATGGGTAGATAACGTAAGTAATGAGGAGGTACTGAATAGAATTGGAGAGAAGAGAAAACTGGGACAAACTGACAAAAAGAAGAGACCAGTTGGTAGGACGTGTTCTGAGGCATCAAGGGATGACCAATTTAGTGTCGGAGGGTATCGTGGAGCGAGATGAATACACTAAGCCAATTCAGAAGTAAGTTGCTTGCAATAGTTACTCAGAGATGAAGAAATTTGCACAGCATAGAGTAGCATGCAGAGCTGCAAGCAACCAGTCTCTGGACTGAAGACCACAACAACAGCAACCGACATTTTAAATATACTGCATAGTGACCTCTCGTTGCGCTCTATCCTTGAAAATGACAGAGGGTGCACATGTCGTGATGTTGGCGGTTCTCGCAAACTTCTCCCTACAGCCTTCCCGTAAGTTGTTTGAATATTTTTCACACCGCGAGAAACTCAAGGTCTGACGTCAGCAGATATTGTTCGGCACACACCAGGCTTTGTTGACCGAGTGTATGACAGCATATGTCGCAGATACGATTATCTTCAGCAACGAAGAGCAGGGTCATCACGTGGAACAGGACGTGTAGAGCACACAGGTCGGACCATTATGGCGCCCACTGCGTGCATACCGTGAAGCTGGAAGTTTGAAAGTTATCCAGTCTCGAAATTTGTTTTGCATCTAGACGCTACGTTTCCAGGTGGGATTTCCTTATCAAACCTGCGTCTTCGAAGTTCCCTCTGCAGCCCCGAGTGCATTTTAACAGGAATTGTGAAATCCGTCGTAGAACGAAGGTAAATCATACATCACACAGTGTTTACGTCTTCTGTCTGAACCGGCGTGCCTCAATTTCCTCTCACCTCTTCATCACAAAATAGCATCTACAGCCAACATACTCAATTGTTTGTTGGATACATTCCGTCTTGGGGGTTTCTTCCAATTTCAACTATCTACAAATCCCTCTAGTACTTTGGAATCAATTTCCTGAACTGTGAGCAGACATATCACCCCATCTCTTCTTTCTGTCATTTCTTCACCAATTAATTAATTTTCAGCATCCTGCTGTAGTAAAACTCCTCAAACGTGTTGGTTTTATTCTTTGCAGGTTTCGCCACTGTCTTTTATTCGCTGGCATACAACGCTATGCTCCAAACGTAGATTCTAAGAAATTTCTCCCTCAATTTAATGCCTGTCTTTGATCGTAGTGGACTACTCCATCGTAGGAAAAGCTGGCGAAAAAATGATTGGTCGGTTAGATAAATTTTTTGGTATGCCTTAACATGCGACAGTACTTGATTTAGAATATATAATTTTTATGTAATTCATCCAGCGTGATAGCGCTCTAATTGTACACTGTTAATCTGACTACAAAATATTCTATTGTTAGTCATTATAGAACAAAGAATGTTCAATACAGGGAGAGTACTATGAATACCCTGACCCTATTGTGAAGACATACTTCTCCCCGTTATCAGCTACGTTTATTTATTATATAATTTATACATTAATTTAACTCTGCTACATAAAGGTATTTTGGAATGTTACATTATTAGGACTTACGACATCAACGGGCCTTGCTTAAGTTTTAGGTCCTGAACTGTCCACGCAATACTGTCATGTATAGTCCCGTCAGAGGTGAATTTTCTCGCTAGTCAGGGGCAGACAGTACAGAAAGTTTGTACGGGACCAGATCGGCCGTCAGCTAGGTGCCAGTGACAGTATCCAGAAAATCAGGCAGCATTCACAACATTGTGGACAATGTTGCATCAGGAGGGGATACGACGGTTTGAAGACTCATTTCCAGCCGAATCAGTGCATACATTCGGGGCAGTGAGGATGCAACGTCATACTAGATGTGAGCACATACTGCAAAATTCGTTGCAAATTTTGCTCCATTTTGTAATCAGTGATACAGCGCCACATATCATCTCAGCTCGTGAAGTTTCAATTCATTTATTCCTCTCCTTCTCTGCGTTCCCGTTCTTATGTCATAAATCATGTTTTCCCTTTTTCACCAAAAATTTAAAAGAACTGTATTTGTTTCCACTTCGTAACATATGTTTTTAAATCGTTACATAGTGCCTGCTCATGGTAAGTACAACAAACTGTCATAAGAAACAGGAAGAAGTAACTGTCTCACCTACCAGGGGCTAGTCAAATAAGCCCCGACAGTATATTACTAATGGCCTGCTAATGTTGTTCAGGTTCTCACCACACCTGCATCCAACATTGTGTGGCCGAACCGTGGGACTACATGTGCAGTTCTTCGATGACGATTGAATCCTGTACAGGCAGACAAATGGAGAGAAAAGTGCTGCAGTGACGAAGAGGTTATGCATAAAGACTGCAATTCAACTCCGTTCGTGAATGCAGTTAAAATATTTATATTTCAGGAGAGATGGCAGTTTTGTTTGGAGTGTCTGCCATTATGAGCATCTTTGGATGCCTGAACACATGAGTGATATGTTACTCTTTGACTACCAAAAGTTGTCTTAGTTGTAGAGGCGACAGAGGGAGAGATAGAGAGAGAGAGAGAGAGAGAGAGAGAGAGAGAGAGAGAGGGGGGGGGAGTTTCCTACGAGAGTGAGTGTCGAATGAATGAGGAGCTTTGATGGTAGACATACTCAATAGAGAACAGATTTTATCTGAGACGCTCCCTGGTGTGACTGAGGAAAGGATGATTTATAAATGATTTTATAGACAGATAGCTCATTTGAAAACAGGTAACATAAAAAGAGTCCTTATCTGCTGCAAGTGCTAGCCGTATAATGGTTGTACTGTGAAGATACCATTTTGTTCAATGACATCTACGTTTTCTTATCAAGGGTAAATTTTAAGTCATGTGTTCCGTTAGAAGAATTTAATGAGGAAACAAAGAGTACAAATCGTAAGTTGAGTACCGTTTCTCTGAATCAGTACTCACCATCTATTTTAATACAAAGGAAGAATATAATCTCTTGTTTGTACGATTCACTTCTGTGTTATTAAAAGGATGTTAATACCACTTCAATTAGAAGCAACCTTTTCATTCATTTGCAAGGATGCAGTCTTGAAAAGGTAGCAAAATTCATATTGGCGTAACAGCTTAAAATAAGTACTAAAGCAGTTAGTCGTGCTGTGGTTTTTTTTTTCAGGTAAGTCCAATTCAACATTTGGTATTACGCAGTTACCTGAGTTGTCTGTTGGACAGGTAAGAAACAATCGCAGGGGTTAATCGTAGCCAACTTTCACCCACTTACTTAATTGTGGATTGCAGAGTAATCACGTAGATGAGACAGACTTAGGAAACCCTATCGATTTATATATATAGTTTTCCTATAACTCGGTAAATGCAAGTTGTAATAGGACACTATTTCAATACGTGACAATTAGCCAGTGTATTGTAATTGTTTGATGAGGAAGCAATTCTCTAAATTATTGATAGCCAGTCTTTGTATTCAAAAACATTTACAGATAGTCTGACTCATTCTAGGCTAATTGGCACGATACACATCGAAAAACATTTATACAGTTAATATTCGTATTCAAAAGTAGGGTAGGAAAGGCTAATCCGGGTAAGAATACATAGACAACACTGTAACCGAAATTTTATAGTCATACAATTTTGAGTAACAAGTTTTCATGTAATTCGGTTCCA
This sequence comes from Schistocerca serialis cubense, assembly GCF_023864345.2. Taxonomy (NCBI): domain Eukaryota; kingdom Metazoa; phylum Arthropoda; class Insecta; order Orthoptera; family Acrididae; genus Schistocerca; species Schistocerca serialis. Next base: position 16,472,881 of record NC_064644.1, on the reverse strand, counting down.
ATTAAAGTTTCACATTCTGGTCAGGGATTTCAAGGAGATTCGTAGAAGTGAGGTGCAGTTTTTTACTGGTGAAACCATGATAAACGATGTGCAACGAAAAATTCATCGTTTGCACTCGTATTCTGTCTAAAAAGAGGAATAGTTGTAAAGATTCCCAGAAGCCACATTAACCACAACAGTTTGAAAGGTGGACTGTCTTAATTGCCCATCAAAACAGAAATTTTATGCTTCATGTGTAAAATATCGAATGTGCAGAGTAAAAATAAATGAACTGCACACTTTGTGCACTTCCACTTGTGCCAAGTTTATTCTCTAGGTTTATTGTGTGTTTGTAGACTGGCATGCGATGACGACGTTGACGATACACACGTCGACGAGGCATAGTGCTTCAATGCTGTTGCAGATATAGCTCGCAGCGGAATGATTCCGCTGGTCTCAGTAGGCCGCTTTTATACTGAACGCATGACCTTGATTACATAAGAGCGCTGATAACGGACTTAGCCGTTACAACGAGTACTCATGTCAAATGAAATATGCCGGCTTTCGGTCATATTGTATGATAAGTAATTTTTCTATGGTTTCCGTATACAGCACGGAAGTTTACGAGAATATGGGAGTCTCCACACAAGATACATAAAACCAATGCCCCCCTCCACATACAGAAGAGCTCTCCAGAAAAGAAACTGCACATCGAGTTTGGACATTGGCAGGGAGGATGAAATTGACCTGAATGCAGGTGAAGAGAGGTAATGTTACAGCTGCAAAACAGCACGAAGCTTCAGTCTACAACAAACCAATGCAAGCCAGGTTTTATATGTTTTTAAGTAATATATGAACACCTAAATATGAGAAGAATGAACATTTACATGATAGTAAAATGTCATTGTTTATATACATTTCTAGCCAGTGTCAAACTATAAGTGACCATAGAGCTGCTATCTGAAAGTAATCCAAGCAACACAGCGCCAGAAGGATGAATTATCAACTTCCCACATACGTTAAATGCAGCATAAAAGGGCCAGTGCACCAGAATAAAGCAACCAAGCAGGCAGCCTCGTGTTCAGTTAGCTAATTAGCTGTACTGCTGTAAATGTATCATGCTCTCGACGTTTCACACCCCCTAATCTAGCGCAGTGATAGAGCGATAATCCTCAGTACTGATGTAGGATCACGACCTCACCGCTCCCCAAGCCTCCCACGCAGCTCTCCTTGCCTACCTGAAACGTAATACCAATCCTCCTGCCCGAAATCCTCCTGTTCGGGACTCTCGCTGGCACAGTGCAATTACAATGGAGGGATGTAGCGCAGGGACCCGACGACAATCATTATAGGGACCCCCACTTTTCTCATTATATGTTAATGTTGCGTCAACTATTCTCTCCCACTGTAAATATCACTTGTACGCCGACGACCTGCAGTCATATGTAAGTGAAGGACCAACAAACGTGTGCACGGCCCCCCAGCTAGTAAATGCTGACTTATTTGCCCTATCAGAGTCGGTGCAGAACATAGATTTAAAACATAATCCGTCCAAAACGCACTAAATCTTAGGCGCTCACAGAAGACATTTTGCTTCATTGATGATTATCCAACCGTAATCCTAAACCCCACAGAAATAACATTTTCCTCTGCAAACATCACTGACTATAATTCTGGACCATCGTTTAGACTGGTCTGTAAACAAAGCTACAGTTTATAAGAAGATGTCAGCATTACTTCAGTAACTATAGAAATATAAAAAGTATTTCCTATTAAGCTTAAAAATCTTAGAATCATTCATTCCCCCAACAAATGATTATCATGATATTATTCTTCAAGTACTTACTTATAAGAAATCAGGCGGTTTGGAACTGGCGTTGAATGCTTGAGTTCGATACATTTATGACGTTCACTATTTCCACCATGTCATTCCTCTCTACGAACAATTATTATGGCTATGTGCCCATAAGCGTGTTTGCTCATTCGTCTTCCCAATCACAGCTCTCTGTCTTACTTCTCTTCTGTCCTTACACTACTGTCTGTACATTACAGCAGAAATGCTCGCCTCAAACAAGAAAAATTCTCTCTCTGCCACTATGTAACACAACCAGCCACCTTCTAAAAATTATTTTTTGTGCTAGGAAGCGTGCTTTAGAATGATATCTCTCAAAAGTCAAAGAAATTAAATTAACTTCAACTTCAAAAGGCAGCTAATGGACCACCTTCCATCAGAATAGTCATCTCCTCCACATTCTTGCCTACAGTTCACTCTTGGCAACATCCTCTCCCCTGTCACTTTTGCCTCCCATTTGTTCCATGTTGAGAGCTTTTGTCAATGTCATTACAATCTTCTCCTCTTTCAGAATCCCTTTACTGTCTGATGACAACAAATACACTCAAACGTGCTAAACTAATCAGTATTATCGTTATTCTTAACGCCCTTTATTATTATCATTATTATTACTTAGTATTATTACCTGTATTATAATGCCAAGTATAATTATTACCTGTTATTTGCGTTGGTAATTACAGTAATTATGACAATAACTTCTGAAATGTACATAATTACGATGTAAGGGAGGACCTTATTGTCCTAATCTGATCAGGCTAAATAACCAATAAATAAACACTTAAATTCTGACCACGTCTAATTCCTTTTCGAATCAGTCGATTAGTTAATTGTGTCAGCACGACAAAAACGTTCTTACATTGGTGTATAGTCGAAATATTTACTGTGTAGTTTTTACCTATTTTGTTCTGTGTTGGTAAGAGTTTGTGCACTAAAGTGGATCGATTTATACACTTGCAGTTTTCTTGGAAACCCTCCTATAACTGAAGAAATATTAGGCGAATAGGTAAATTAGAAAAGTAGGGAATATTCAGAGTACACAAGGCACAAAATATGGCAGTATAAACTTTGAAACCATGTTTATTGCATTTTTACACGGTTAACACACTCTACGAGCAACTCACTTACCGTACCAGGCTGTATCGCAGTATTACACAACATTTCCAGGCAGTTTTAAATCTTTTTCAACGGCAATTAGTGTAAACCAAGAGGAAACGTATTCAGTTCAAGTAACATGTTCCATTAGCCAGAAGAGCAGTTACACAAAAGACAAAGGAACGGGGCTCACGTTGGCTACAAAAGAATTGTGGTGCATCTACATTGATTCAAACAATGTGATGAGAGCAGAAAAGGAAAAGCTTCGAGCGTCATTCAACTCGATGCTCATTGACTTCTCCTTAATACTGTGTAACTGTGATCATCACTTCGTTACACACAGGCTACACCTTACGCTTTATGAAACTGTCGCTACTTGCGACTTCCTAGTATTCTGCCGCTCTGTGTGGCATATGTTAGCCTAACAACCAGCTCCTAGCGATCGAGGAAGAGGAGTGTACGTTCTCCAATGCGTTTTAGCCAGAAAGACGCTAACAAAAATTACTAAACCTGCGAGCCTCACTCTAGTCACCAACGATGTATTTTCCGCATAGCTTAATGATGACATGGAGCATCAGAAATCTGTATGCTTGAATGATGTGGGAGGTGATGAGAAGACTGAAAAATAGACTAGTCTCTGTAATAATAAGGCTATACATGTAGATGTTATTTTTTCTTTTTTTGCAGGACTATGTTTGCTTCACTACTGGCCATTAAAATTGCTACACCAAGAAGAAATGCAGATGATAAACGGGTATTCATTGGACAAATATATTAGAACTGACATGTGATTACATTTTCACGCAATTAAGGTGCATAGATCCTGACAAATCAGCACCCAGAACAACCATCTCTGGCCGTAATAACGGCCTTAATACGCCTGAGCAGTGCGTCAAACAGAGCTTGGATGGCGTGTACAGGTACAACCTTCAACACGATACCACAGCTCATCAATAGTGACTAGCGTATTGTGACGAGCCAGTTGCTCGGCCACCATTGACCAGACGTTTTCATTGGGTGAGAGAACTGGAGAATGTGCTGGCTAGGGCAGCAACGAACATTTTCTGTATCCAGAAAGGCCCCTACAGGACCGGCAACATGCGATCGTGCATTATCCTGCTGAAATGCGGAGTTTCGCAGGGATAGAATGAAGGGTAGAGCCACTGGTCGTAACACATCTGAAATGTAACGTCCACTGTTCAAAGTGTCGTCAATGCGAACAAGAGGTGACCGAGACGTGTAACCAATGGCACCCAATACCATCACGCCAGGTGATACATCAGTATGGCGATGACGAATACTCGCTTCCAATGTCCGTTCACCGCGATGTCGCAAAACACGGATGCGATCATCATGATACTGTAAACAGAACCTGGATTCATCCGAAACAATGACGTTTTGCCATTCGTGCACCCAGGTTCGTCGTTGAGTACACTGTCGCAGGCGCTCCTGTTTGTGATGCAGCGTCAAGGGTAACCACAGCCACGGTCTCCGAGATGATAGTCCATGCTGCTGCAAACGTCGTCGAACTGTTGGTGCAGATGGTTGTTGTCTTGCAAACGTCTCCATCTGTTGACTCAGGGATCGAGACGTGGCTGCACGATCCGTTACAGGCATGCGGATAATATGCCTGTCATCTCGACTGCTAGTGATACGAGGCCGTTGGGATCCAGACGGCGTTCCGTATTACCCTCCTGAACCCACCGGTTCCATATTCCACTAGCAGTCATTGGATCTTGACCAACGCGAGCAGCAATCACGCGATACGATAAACCGCAATCGCGACAGGCTACAATCCCACCTTTATAAAAGTCGGAAACGTGATGTTACGCAATTCTCCTCCTTACACGAGCCATCACAACAATGTTTCACCAGTCAATGTGAATCAGAAATCGGTTGGAAACTTTCCTCATGTCAGCATGTTGTATGTCTCGCCATTGACACCAGCCTTGTGTGAATGCTCTAAAAAGCTAATCATTTGCATATCATAGCATCTTCTTCCTGTCGGTTACATTTCACGTCTGCAGCACGTCATCTTCGTGGTGTAGCAATTTTAATGGCCAGTAATGTATGTTGGCTATCCATGCACGCTGAAGATTCTGTGGTGTCATATGCTGGCCGCTTATGTAAGTTCAACAAATTTCAGTAGAAATTTTTTTCTTGTAAAATGCCATATTCAGATATTTTAGAAATGCTCAAATGTGTGTGAATTCCTACCGGACCAAACTGCTGAGGTCATCGGTCCCTAGACTTACACACTACTTAAACTAACTTACGCTAATAACAACACACACACCCATGCCCGAGGGAGGACTCGAACCTGCGGTGGGAGGTCCGCGCCTCAGGCCGCGCGGCCACCCCGCGCGGCAAGTATTTTAGAAATTGGAAAAAAAAGTGTGGGGCCTCCGCGACGTATTAATCTCGCTTACTGTGGTCTCTCGTAGACGATCTTTGAAACTCTGAGTATGCTTTCGTTGGCTCCACACCTATTTTTTTATACGAACGATATTGGGCTTGGTAACTGCATCTCAAGTGGCGCCAGCAAATGCTCTTGAGTGGACGGACAGGATGTCGGGTAATTCAAAACAGCTGGTAATTTGAAACATCATTTACCATTGAAAGGAACGGCCTATTTATTTTACACTAGGAATTTAAAAGGACTGACAATAACAATTTCTGATTTTAATGAAGTTAAAAATTTTCTTTTTACTTTACCCTCTAAAAAAGCTGCGAGTAGACTTGAAGCATTTTATGGACGGACCCCCGTAAACTCTTGTAAAATTTAACGTGGCAAAACCGACGAAAAGCACAAAAAAGTGTACTTCTATATTTATTTTCTGTAGATAACTTCAAATCTAAATAACTTTTGAAAATTAATTTTGTGAAATATAATTATTATTTCATGTATAATATTTAAAAGATATAGTGTCAGGCAATTAATGATCGTTATCCATTCTAAAAGGTGTTTTTTGTTTGTTTGTTTTGTTTTAGAAACTAAGTGAAGATCGTTCCTTCTTGGATGTCTCTTTCTTGTCTGTTGGCTTTTATACTGATAGGAGACACTATAGCTGCGTTCCTTGAACATCATTAATGTATCTTTCTTTTGACAATATTATGAGAAGGAAAGTTGCCATCCACCAAACAGTGAAGATGCTGAGTCACAGGTAGGCACAACAAAAAGACTCTCACAATTAAAGCTTTCAGCCATTAAGGCCTTCTACAACACTAGACACACATACGCACGCACACCCACAAATAGCTACTCACAGAGACGATAGCGGTCTCAGGCAACTGAAACAACACTGCAAGCAGCAGCACCAGTGCATGATGGGAGTGGCGACTGGGTGGAAGTAAGGAGGAGGCTGGAGTGGGGAGGGGAAAGGACAGTATGTTTGGGGTGGTGGACAGTGAAGTGCTGCAGGACAGACGAAGGGCCGGGTGGAGGTGTGGAGGGGAGAGGGGAAGTAGAGGAAAAGAAGTGAAATAAAAAGACTGGGTGTGATGGTGGACTGATGGATGTGTAGTGCAGGAATGTGAACAAGGAAGGGGCTGGATGGGTGAGGACAATGACTAATAAAGGTTTAGGTAAGAAGGTTTACAGGAACATAGGATGTATTGCAGGGAATGATCCCACATGCACAGTTCAGAAAAGCTGTTGTTGGTGGAAAGGGTCCATATGATACAGGCTGTGAAGCAATTATTGAAATGAAGGATATCTTGTTTGGCAGTGTGCTCAGCAAGAGGGTGGTCCACTTGTTTCCTGACCACATTTTGTGTGAGGCCATTCATGTGGACAGACAGCTTATTGGTTGTGATGACTACATAGAATGCTGCACAGTGGTTGCAGCTCAGCTTGTAGACCGTATGACTGGTTTCACAGGTAGCCCTGCCTTTGATGAGGTAGGTGATGTTAGTGAATGGAGTAGGTGGTGGTGGTAGGATGTACGGGGCAGGTCTTGCTTCTAGGTCTATTACAGGGGTTCGAGCTATGAGGTAAGGGATTGGGAGCAGGGAATTTTAAGGATGGATGAGTGTATTGTGTAGGTTTGGTGGACGGCAGAATACAACTTTTTTTGGGGGGGAGGGGGGATGGTGGGCAGGACATTTCTCATTTCAGGGCAAGACTAGAGATAATCGAAACCATGGTGGAGAGTGTAATTCAGTTGCTCAAGTCCTGGATGGTACTGAGTTACGAGGGGAATGCTCCTCTGTGGCTAGACAGTGGGACTTTGGGAGGTGGTGGGAGACTGGAAAGATAGGGCATGGGAGATTTTTTTTGTACAGGGTTGGGAGGACAATTACAGTCAGTGAAGGCTTCAGTGAGACCATCAGTATATTTCGAGAGGGACCGCTTGTCACTGCAGATGTGACGGCCATAGGTGGCTCCACTGTATTGAAGGAACTTCTTGGTATGGAAATTGTAGCAGCTATTGAAGTGAAGGTATTGCTGTTGGGTAGTAGGTTTGATATGAATGGAGGTACTGATGTAGCAAACTCTGAGGTGAGGGTCAGCACCTGGGAAGGTGGCTTGTTGGTTTGAGTAGAACCAGGTGAAGCAAATGGGAGAGACGTTGTTGAGGTTCTGGTGGAATATGGACGGCGTGTCCTCACCATCGATCCAGATAGCAAAGATTCACCAGTGAATCTGAACCAGTGAAGGTTTTAGGAGCCTGGGTTTTTAGGAAGGATTCCTCTAAATGGTTCATGAATATATGGGCATAGGATGGTGCTATGCCAGTGCCCATAGCCATACCCCAGAATTTTTTATAGGTAATGCCTTCAAAGGAGAAGTGATTGTGGGTGAAGATATAGTTGGTCATGGGGACTAGGAAGGAGGTTGTTGGCTTGGAATTCATTGGTCGTTGGGAAAGGTGGTGTTCATTAGCGGAGAGACCATGGGCATTAGGAATGTTAGAGTACAGAGATCTGGCATCAACAGTGATCAGCAGGGCACTGTGTGGGTAAAGGGATGGGAACTGTGGACTGTCAGTGGAAGAAATCGTTGGTATCTTTTATGAAGGAGGGTAGGTTCCGAGTAATAGGTTGCAGGTGGTGGTCTACAAGAGCAGAGTTTCTCTCAGTGGGGGCATAATAACTGGAAACAATGGGGCATCCTGGTTAGTTAGGTTTATGAACTTTAGGAAGCATGTAGAAGATAGTAGTGTGGGAAGTGGTATGGGTGAGTAGAGAGGACTCCAGGGATAGGTTCTTAAAGGGACCTAGGAATTAGACTAGTGACTGGAGATCCCACTGGATTTCTGGAATTGGGTCACCGTGGCAAGGGTTGTAGGTGGAAGTATCTAACAGCTGGCGGAGTTCTTCTGCCAGGTAATCCTTGTTGTTCAAGAGAACTGTGGTGGAGTTTTTGTCCGCTGGTAGGATTATAAGGTCGGGATCAGCTTCTAGATGGAAGAATTACGTCTGAAATACTTCGCAAAAATACACCCAAATACGTGTGAAAACTCACGAAAAAGATGGCATGGATGCGAAGTGGGAACCAGATGAAATCTGAGGGATTCGCAATAATTCTACACTATTTACGTAAATTTTCGTACTTTTCGACCACCACGGATCCTTGCTCCTTGCATCTGCGTCAGTTCAGAAAAGTTTCCTCGTCCCTAGCCAGATACGCACATATTGTTATTGCGTTGTTGGTTGGCTCATATTATGCCCCCTAATGGCCTTACCATCAAATTACCAACCACTGGCTGCTGCCGCTCCTTCCACAATGACCTCCACCTGTTCAGATTTAGCCAATCCTTAGCCCTCACCAACACAGTCCTGGAAAACCATATCAACCAAGCACAAACCTCCTTGCAGTACCTTCTCATCATCCGCAAATGCCAACTCTATCTGCCTGGTCGTACGGAAAAGCATTCCGTGTCTGTACTCATTTCACGTCCACACTCTGAAATGCTCTTCATAAGCCTCCTGCCGCTGCCACGCGCCATCTTTGTCCACTCGGACTGCCGGAAACGAAAGAGAGCGACTCGTATCGACAATAGAATTGATGCGAGCCGTTTAGTTATTCATGTAATAAAGTGTTCTACCTTATATCGGGGCGCAGTATCTGGTACCCCACTTCTGTCCCTAGGTATGATGCTATAAAAGTTTATATGTGTTATCATTTGCCACGGAAATGTAGTAAAGCAATGAAAATACTTTTATTGGAGAATATTTGTAAAGGAGACGTGATTTGCAGGTGGTCAAAAAGACATTCAGCACCTTTGAAATAGCTGTATGTTGCATGAAAATCACGAGGAAGTAGGAATATGGTAGCGAGTAATGAAATCCGACGTCTGGCGGATTGATGAGCATTTTAAATGGGTAAAAACAAGTATATATGATTTTTGTTTTGTAAATAAAAAGGCCTTTTCTTGGTGCACTCCATTTTACTTTACCAGACGCGTTTCGCCTGTTTTCACTTCAAGGCATCATCAGCAGTGTGGTTATTCCTGTTTGTAGTTGGCATCGGTGTTTCCTCTCAGCTGGTCGTTATGTGTCTGAGGAAGATGCCCATACCAGTACTTCTCGAGATTTAATAGTGATTAATCAGGTGTGAAATTCCTTAGTGACAAAGCTGGAGACGCTGCTAACATCTTTCTTCGCATCAACAGCAATGGTAACGTGCCGAAGTAGTACAAATCTCAGTTAGGCCTCGCTCAGTTATTTAGCACTGAGCTCATACACAATATAAGCGAGAATAGAGAGCTTAAAACGAACGTCAGCTGTGTTTATGTTCGTATGGGCTATTTTATCCCCAACATAAATCAGTTCCTCTGTCCCGAATTGTGAGCACAAGTAACGAGGAATTGCTGTTTCAGTAATTAATAGTTTCAATTATCAGTAAAAAATTTTGAATATGGCTGTGACTCAGCAACCGTATACTAGTGTCCACATAGTATTAAGCAGCCAAGCGGTTGCAGATAAAGGGTAATAAGCATATTCCTAAGAACGATGGCGTCATCCTCAATGAAAAGGTACAACTACATAGCAAAAATTTTTTCAATCGTTTCAATCCACTGCTCACGGAATTTTGATTCATATATTTTTTATAATATTTTCCCTGCTTCTGGTTTCGAAACATTATTTTCTTTTAATGTCATAGATGCGTGCTGCTGAAGTTACCTTCCTGCAAATATTTTCTGGATTGTGGAGCTGTTTGTAAAAGAAGAAATATAATATTCTGTCCTTTACGTAATTAGTCACTTCCGTAAACGCTAATAGATGGCTCTATTATATTTAATCTGCTCGACTACTGTGTATTTTCAATAAGACATTAACCTCTACGTATATTTTGTTTTATAAATATAAGTGTTATTTTTTCCAGTTATTTCTGTTATAATGTTTCAAATGGGCAATTGTTACTATTCATGCCTGAAAGGCGGTGTAACTCGCACTGTTTTCGTGGCAGCAATGTAAGCCACTGGACCGATCAGTCTGATATTGTTCCCAGCTGGGCACATGTGGCAAAGGTTAGAACGTTTTATTTTACCTTTGACTCAAGCACAGCTGCTCCTAATTCTGCCTATCGCTTCTTAGCAGTGTAATTTTATGGAAGTAACCTTTGTGCCTCATAAAAATTGTCGTCTTGGTTGATGTGTTTTTGGTCATGGCTGATTTTCTATGTGTCATTTTATAGGATTTATCGACATTTCTTTCTGATGAAGGCACCCCTAGTAGGTGTTGAAACCTAAGTAAAAAAAGGAATGAAAGGGAAGAGACCGTTTATGTGCAACCGGTTGGTTGTTTAATCCCATGTTGACATTAGACAAAACAGAAATTTCACAATATTGCAGTGCCTACATTGTTTTGTTGTACTTCTGCAGTGTGCTGCGGACATGCATGCATGTCTGAAGGAACAGACTCTGCTGGGACCATTTACCTGTGTGAAATACAAGACTCATATCTACAAGCCAACGTTTTCTCTACGTCCCATACTCTCACAGATACTATGAGTTTCGTCTAGGCAGAGACGTACGATTAAAGTCGTGGTTCCGTTTTGTGACATGAAATACCATATTACTGTGCCTATGTTGTTTCGATGTACTTGTAGTATCCTTCGGACATGCAACCATGTTCATCCCTCGCGGCCTGGAGACGGGTTTACTGATCCCTGATTTCCTGGTGACCACATGCAGCTCTCTCTAACTTTAAGACCAGGTTCTCATTCAAAACGGTGGCAAACTGTTGGGGCGAAAAGATTTTTTAATCAGTGCGTTATAAACGTTTCTACAGTCCATTGTTCGGAGCAGTGTCACGGCCGCCGTGGGACGCTCTCAGACGGAGACGCGCGGCTCAGGTAGACAACTTGTCGTGCCGTGACGCACGTTCAACAAAATGATTTATGTTGCAATATACATGCAAACATATTTGTCGAAAAAGCTGGCGAAAAACGCGTGTAGACTGACGAATGCAGGACATCCAGCTCAGCCAGATCAACTTTTGTGCTGAGAAGAACGAGAGAATATGTCTTGAAAAACAATTAGAGTTAGAGGGAGGGTTGATACGCGGTCCTAGAGTTGCAGACTAAATGTGAGTAACGAAAACACTTTTTTGATCAAATTTCAGTCAAAAGTGATCAAAATATAATTTTTGGTCCGTCATATTGAATTAGTTATTTTGAATTTTGAAAATCTAACTGCAGGTCTGTGTACAGCGATACGAAAAATGAAAAATAACGAGTAGTTTTGTGCAAATTGAGCTAATAATGCATATAAAAGTTTTTCCTAAACTTTAAACAGGTTTTTCTCAAGAATCGTTTTTTCAAAACTGCTTGCAGTATAAAATAAAAATGCAGCTGAGCCTGTTAACTTGTACCTTTTAACCTCGAAAAGTAAACCTTTCCTAGGAGCTTAAACCTATAATATATGAAATTTGTTAGTATTACCTATTTTTTGTAAAGATATAAAGAGTGTACAAAATGCCCAAAAATTGAACTCACAGTTAGAGTTAGCACCACATCGTTAAATATCAGGTTATTTCGTTGTGATTAGGTTCGAGTTCCCGTTAATTTAACTTAGTTTCGACTGATGTTATCCATACTTGAATTCAGATATTTCCTGAGAGGCTACACTACATGCGGTCTGCGTACTTCATACTCGCAGGCTCTTGATCAAGCCACAATTATGGGCAACATTTTTTTATTTAAAATATAAAGTAAAATTAAATGTGAGATCAAACATAATTCCCAAACAGATCCTTTATATGGTTTTTCATCGACTAAAAAAAATTTCAAGCTTGGCCTTTTTTTTTTTTTTTTTTTTTTTTTTGCTCATTTGAATGAGAACCCGGTCTTAAACTCTAGGCATACATCGCTGACAAACCTGTGGCACTGTGTTGGAATGTCTTATGTCAGAGTAAATGAGCATCTTGGCTTTACAACGAAGATGGTATAAACATCTCTCCTCCACATGCACACACACACACACACACACACACACACACACACACACACACACACAATCACTCTCTCTCTCTCTCTCTGTCTCTCTCTCTCCCTCCCTCTCGCTCTGTCTCTGCCCCCCCTCTGTCTCTCTCTCTCTCTCTCTGTCTCTCTCTCTCTCTCTCTCTCTCTCTCTCTCTCTCATTCTCTCTTCAGACAGAGTAGGTACTGTGGGCCGACAGGATGCGTGGCTATTGAGGAGAATAAATTATCGTTAGCGAGCAACCACTACAGCACCAACCGCGCACCAGTGGTTCAAAAGGCTTAATCACGAAATCGGGTGAGTGCCTAAATGGATTCTCTTTATCCTAGATGCTCGGCAACGCCCATCGAGCTTGTTAATTCTACATCAAATTCTCCTAATAGATTATGTGGAGCAATCGCGAGCAGCCAAATTCAGTAAACAAAGGGACCCCTACCCGCTAGCCGCGTGCTCTAACGCACTGCTTCTCGAGCGGGAAGGCGTTTCGCTCCCTGGCACGAGTCCGCCGGGCGGATTAGTATCAAAGTCTGGCGTGCCGGCCAGCCTGTGGATAGTTTTTAAGGCGGTTTACCATCTTCCTCGGTGAATGAGTCCTGGTTCCCTTCATTCCGCCTCAGTTCACTATATCGGCGATTGCTGCGCAAACACTGTCTCTACGTACGCATACACGATAATTACTCTACTACGCAAGCATTTAAGGTTACATTCGTTTGGTAAGAGTCGTTCCCTGGGTGGAGGTGGGGGGAGAGGGGGGGGGGGTTTCCACTGGGGGCCGAACCGCAAAGCAACCCCTGGTTCGGTGTGGGGCGGCGGTGTGGTGGGTGGACTATTGTGGCCTGTCGTGACTTTGTGAGGTTGTGAACCACTGAGGGCTACGACATGACGAAACCTCTCCGTCATTTCTAGGTCCCCTACTCAATACACAGCACACAAACAGAGGGAATTCAGGTGGGTAATAAAAAAGGAGGAAGGAACATTTGAGAATCTGTCAACATTTGATAATCAGAAAGCATTATCGCCAGCGATCAGAAACTTTCAGTGTGCAGAAAACGCGGCACCATTCGCCCTGAACTGTATCGTCTCAGATGGTGCGTCTTCATAAGTACTCTATCTGACCAAAGGTAGCTGAACACTTCAACGTAATGCGGGATGGTCACTGGATGCTACGAGAGTGGTCCAGCCGCTATAAAAGGAGGCATGGAGAACTATATGTCAGCAGAGATGGAGTAACAGCAGAATGGCTGTCACCTGAGTAACAAATACCGGCATTTCAAGAGTTCCAAAGCTGGCCTGGTGAAATGACGTGAAGTGGAAAAATGAATGAACAACGAAATCTAAATCAACACCAAGTGGGCCTCATATATTGACGGCCAGGAACCACGGTGCATTGCGGGAGGTGCTCGTAAAAAATCTCATGAAGTCAGCGGAAGGCATGAATCACTCATGAATTCCAAATTTCCACCATCGCAGGTGCATCCTGTGCGTAGGTAGTTGAAAATAATGGGGCACAATGGTCGAGCAGCTCTACATAAGCCACACATTTCTGTAGGTAATGCTAAGTGATGCTTCGGGTTCTGTAAACACCGACGCCACTGGGAAAGTGGATGACTGGAAATGACTGATCTGTAGTGATCAATCACGCTATAACCAATGAAAGTCAGTTAGAACTCTTTGGATTTGAGGAATGCCTGCAGAACCATAACTTGCGACCATGTGTTGCACTTCAAATTCAAATGGCTCTAAGCACTATGGGACTTAACTTCTGAGGTTCAAAAGGGTTCAAATGGCTCTGAGCACTATGCGACTTAACGTCTGATGTCATCAGTCGCCTATAACTTAGAACTAATTAAACCTAACTAACCTAAGGACATCGCACACATCCATGCCGGAGGCAGGATTAGAACCTGTGACCGCACCAGCAGCGCGGTTCCGGACTGAAGCGCCTAGAACCGCTCATCCACAGCGGACGGCTGTGTTGCGCCAACAATGAAATGCAGAGGAGATGGAATAATCATATGGCCGTTTTTTTTTTATTTTCTTCTTGTCATTCAGTGAGGCTGTGGTCCCCCATATTACGCCTAAGAAAACACAGTTGAGCAAATTTTACATCACTGTTTACAGTAGAGTAACAGTTCAGAGACGAAACTTGTTTATATCAGCGTGACAATGCAGCCTTACACGATGTTGCCTCTGGGAGTCAACTGTTTGTGGACAGTAACATTCCAGAAATTGATTGGCTTGCTGAGAACTCCTATCCGAACCAAATGGAGCGTCTGTGGCGTGAGTTAGAACTTCAGCTTCCCTCCAAATCCTAGCATCCAACATCATTACCATATCTGGTTTCGGCTCTTGAGGGTCATTGGGCTACCATTACCACACAGAGATTCAGCCACCTTCCGAAAGTGTCCCCAGCAGGGTTCAAGCCATCCCAAAGACGAGGGGTTGACGCAAACCATATTAATGTTCGTAATAATTGTTCGGCTTCTTTTGATAACATAGTGTTTTAGAAACAGGGTAGCCGGCCGCGGTGGTCTCGCGGTTCTAGGCGCGCAGTCCGGAACCGCGCGACTGCTACGGTCGCAGGTTCGAATCCTGTCTCGGGCATGGATGTGTGTGATGTCCTTAGGTTAGTTAGATTTAAGTAGTTCTAAGTTCTAGGGGACTGATGACCACAGGTGTTGAGTCCCATAGTGCTCAGAGCTATTTGAACCATTTTTAGAAACTGGGTGAGTATACTGTCACTCTCGTAAAACACAATGTACTTAAATGTGTTGTGTCCTGCGGTGACGTTATGTCAAATGCGGTAAGTGAACTTTGAAAGCAACGCTCCAAAGAGGGTGTGCCACCAGTTACACCATGTATATACTACCGGCTTCAGCGTCAAAAGATAAACGACAGGAAAAAACAAAAAACAAAGAATGTTTGGTACAAAACCACGAGATTCAAATGGTTCAAATGGCTCTGAGCACCATGGGCCTTATATCTGAGGTCATCAGTACCCTAGCCTTAGAACTACTTAAACCAAACTAACGTAAGGACATCACACACATTCACTCCCGAGGCAGGATTCGAACCTGCGACCGTAGCAGCAGCGCGGTTCCGGACTAAAGCGCCTAGAACCGCTCGGCCACAGCTGCCGGCCACAAAAACATGAGACCACTCGCTATTCATTTTGTTGGAACAATCTCGCGACGATGTATCTACCGAGGCGATAGGATTGTAAATCTGTCTGAGTAACACAAAAACCCCTCTCCTTCCCATCTTCTCACCCCTCCCCCACCCTGACAATTATAAATTCTCCAAACGAGGTAAAGTAAAAGGGACACATAGATAAACCCTGGTGAGGAGATGGCTGCCATTCTATAGTGAAGTGGATTCATAAATCATGTGAAGAAAATGAGAAAAATGGTGTAGGAGAAACCGTGGTGTCTGTGTTTGCAGGAAACCTACTTCAAATAGGATGACACCCCTGCGCTAACTGGTTACAGCGCTACAGAAAGAACAATAACGGTAGTGAGAGAACTAAGTGTAGGGTAGTCGAAGTTGCGAATGACGAATATCTCCATGTACACTAACTTGCAGACACTTGTTTAATAGTGCACATGCCATACAGCGTGATCATATAGGCCCTATAATTGTCCCCCTAGTGAAGTAATAGACATCAGCCTATCGACAGCTTCATAACACAATTCATCAACATTTTATCGTAAGTGGAGAATGTAACGAGGGCAGTGTGCTATGGGGATCATCGGTGGATCTGTAGAGAACCTCACACAAATATAAGAAATATGTCTTCACGATATGTTGGATATGTTGGAGGGCATGGGATTCAGCGTTTTCTCACGGCTGTTCTCCGCCATCAATCTCCCAACGTGCTCTTCAAACCTCACTGAAACTGCTCGGTATGCGGAGGTTGACAACTTGCCTTCCAGCGACTAGTGTTAGACATGAGTTGACCAGCAGATCGAGCTGTGCTCGGAACCAATCCTCCAAAATGGATGCTGGTCGAAACCAGCTGGATACTGTGCAGCCAACTAGCTGTTCGAAACAGTTATGATGTTCAACAGTTGGTGGATACATTATGTCTTCGGTCGAAAACATCCTTATCAAAGTTATCAGGTCAAGCACGAAGACAGCTTGTCGCCCGTTGGAATGAAGAGTGCTGTTCTACGTTAAGGGGCATGCCTATGTCTCTGCTTGCTACGATGTAAACTCCAATCAGGTGCTGAGTACCTATCAGCCATTCAGCTAGCGAGGACAAAATAGTACAAAATTAATAAAGGGAGCTAAACGAAATCGTGTTAAGATATTCTGAGTAGTACATATAGTACAACTAGGTCTCCATTAGCATGAGAGACTACCACGAGGATTTCTGGGACTAGTGATGAAGATGTAAATAGGTCTCTCCCGACCAGTCCAGTAGACATGGGCCAGTCGATGGTGGAAGGTTTCGCAGAAGTTACTCGATTCATTGTTACATCGTCACAGAACATTTCCTTAGAGGTACCAGCTGAGGTCTATCTTCCAACAACGAAGAAGATTTCTTGAGACCCTCCTCCAAATGGAAGCCGAATTCAGCATTATCTGTTTCTCATGCCACGGAATCTTGTGGCTATGAGGTGGCACTCCACAGGGAATATGTTGGGTTGGTGCTAAGTTCGTAGCGTTCTTCCATAAGTTTAATAAACACAACACATACACATAACAGAGACTTTGGTTATCAATAATATTCTCCTACAACATTTACAACAGTCTGCAAACGCTTGGGTAACTTTTAGATTTCGTGACTGTAGAAATGAGGTGGTTTTGAAGTAAAGGAATCGTTGAGCCATGTTCGGAGAGCATTTTCATCCGACAAGGAAGTTCCTTCAAGATTTTTCGACAGAGAGCGGCAAAGATGAAAATCTGAGGGCACAACATCACTGGAATGACTTCTCAACCCAACACCTGTGTATTGTCTCTTTTCAGTCTAACATAATACAAGTGGTCGTTGTCCTGGTGTAGCATCACTTCAAGCAGTCTTCATGGTCGTTGTTCCTGTATTGCGTCTGCAAGACGCCTCAGTTCAAAAATGTTCAAATATGTGTGAATTCCTAAGCGACCAAACTGCATAGCTCATCGGTCCCTAGACTTACACACTACTTAAACTAAGTTAAACAAACCTTTGCTAAGAACAACACACACACCTATGGCCGAGGGAGGACTCGAACCTCCGGCGGGAGTGGCCGCGCAGTCCGTGACACGACGCCTCAAACCGCGCGGCCACTCCGCGCCCCACGCCTCAGTTGTTGACGACAAATATCAACAACGGGGAAGCAATCAGTAGCAACCCACACTGTCGCTGGTCCACCAGATGCATAACATTATCTTTGCGTGCATATTTTTTTATTGGGAGGTGCTGTTTATATTTTTTCTTTCTTTCTTTCTTTCTTTCTTTTTTTTCCTCGTCTTCAGTAACAACACAGGATAGGACTCGTCGGCGTTGTTTACGAGCCAATTGATGAGGAGCAAGCAGAGATGCACCTATGGCTACCTGCCCGATTTTTGCGTTTTTGGCTTAGAGAATGCAGAATACATAAACCCGAATTTAGAACCTTCTCCGTTGCATTGGTGGAAGGATCACAGCTGATCACATTTCCCAGCTTTATAGTACACTGATGTGGACCTTTGTGGGCTAATGCGTTTAAACTATCTTCATATAACTCCGAAAGTCTTCGCGAACGTGGGGAGTCAGTAATGTCAAAACAATCCTCCTTAAAGCGTGAAAGCCATTTCCCTGTCGTGCTCTCTCGAATGGCATTAGTCCCATACACCGCGCAAATGTGTCTGGTTGGCTCCGCTGCTGTCACCCCTCTACTTAAATCAAACAGAAGAACATTTTGGAAATGTTGCGATTTCTCCACTTGGAACTCCATTTTCTAGCGTCCACAGCTCCACTCACTATCTACAGATGACAAATGAAAATAGCTAAAGCCAGGCAGCAACAGTGAAATAAAAACAAAACTGACAGTCGCCAAATAAACACGCAGCAACCGGAATGCCAACATGAGAAACGAAATCGCTGCGAATTTGTGAACCATCGTAGTAAAATATATTATCTGTGCCCTGTGCAGCAATATATGGAAAAGAATTACGCTCCCACAACTCATGGAGGGATACATTATAATCAATAATTATCAGTATCCCTGGTGAAGCTATGCAATAAGCGTACAAGCAAGAGTGGATATCATATTGTCGGCCCCACGAGCTTTGTAGGGACAACATGAGGTATTATGACTTGGCAAGTACTCAGGGACCACGAATGTAGTTGCTAGTAACTTTCAGTGTAGGTTTCGGAAATATCATTTCGTCGGAGATAACTTGATCCTGCTAGAGGCTGTACTGCCACCTCTTGAGCTTTATGTTCAGAACTACTTGACAAACTTACGGAAGTTAACAAATGTGAAAGAAAGAAAAGTGGATGTGACGATGTTCTGCTCTGTACCATAAGCTGAGGTCTACGTTAGTTTGGAATGTTACAGTCTGGTTGTGAATTGGCATAATCAACAATTATTAATGGAAGAAAACTGTTTATGGTGATAGGCTGATCTGTATCGTAGCCTGAGATCTAGGTAGGCTGGAACGTGACAATTTGGTCATTCACTCACTTAGTATTTTCATAATAAGGCTGCAACTTTGTCTTACTAAAAGTTGAGACACTAGTACCTTTTGCAAGTTGGACGTTAGGACTCTAGAAACAAAAGGTAACATTTCGTATACGGTACTGAATTTGCAATTCTTACAACATTTTACAGTTTTTATCCTCACACCAAAACTAGCTTATAAAGGCATTCTTGAAACTTAAAATATTTAAAAGATTGCAATGTTTATCAGTATCTTATACATGGTTAAAAATTAATTCTGCCGGGGCTGGACCTTTTAGATGTACCAGCATTTGTTGTTGATTTAATGACATTTAGAAGTTTCTTCTCAAGTAGAACATGCTGGTATAACTCTGAATAGCTTATAGCATACCAGTAGTTTATTTTATGAAGACCTTCGCTTTCCACAGATTAAACTTAAATTTTTTTGCATTTCCTACGTAGGCAACGCCCCAAAGAAGTCTTCTTTGATCTAGAGAAATCCTAAGATACCACTTGGAGCAAGAACATCCTCTAGCGGAGCTTTAAATGAAGCGTCCTGGGAGAGCTACTCATCTTTGTTTGGTCTTTTCAGTCACGGAATTGTTTCAGTGCTAAGATCAGGAATTTTTATCAGATCGTTTTGAGCTTGAGTACGGTGTCCCTCACGAAAGGATCCGATTTCGGTATATTCTGCTCAATCTCCATTCCAGGAACAGAAGTATCCCAGTAGCAACTTAAACAAAAGAGGACAGGATAATTAGATTACACAGACAGGCCTCTAGTTCTCGACAAAAAAGAATTGTATACGTACAAGTCCACCATTCATGGAACATTAATAGTCCGTCTTCATTAATAAAGAAGGAAGCCGTTCTCAGGTAGCAGGTTCACTGGGATTCTGGGCCTCGTCTTCCGTGGCTACCACGACTGGCAGACCTGAAAGCACTACCTCCCAAAGTGTGTGACATTTTAATTTCCGCTACAAGCTGTAGGAAGCTGATAGAACGCGTGCTCATCCCAGTTTTATAAAGCTTTTGAGCGGCTGGATTACTGACGCCAAGCCTTAATGTTTGGGGATTTGAGAGGCTATCCATTTGAAGTATTAAGACTCGCCAACACGTGCCTACAGCCCAGCTTCACTCTCAGTCTCTTTCATGGGGCTGGTAACCCACAAAATACATCTGGCGTCAACGAGTCATGGCACGTAGGGGCAAACAGTTTACTAGCTTATCTGCACATATCAGGATTCCACATGTTTGAGTGCACGCCCGTGAAAACTACTTTCGCAGATAACCCACGTAGGATAAAGCAAGCAATCCATTTGGAATTAGGGCTAGTGGCAGATGGTATTGATGAAGTATCAGTCCTTACCCAGGGCTTGAACCATCACCAAATGTCGTGCTGAGGCTCAACATTATTTTAAAATTAAGGAGACCATGCTCCAGACTACATTTATAAAACTACATGGCACACGCCGTTTTCCACTAGTGCAGTGGTTCCAACGTTTCGTAGACCATTAACCCTGAGTGCAATCATCCATTAGCTAGCACCCCTGTCTTCCCCAACCCCTCCCACTTCCCCTGCCATCTGTTGCCCCCACCTCCTTCACATTATCACCAACTTTAGCACCTAACTAAACTTTCGAATGAAGACTTTTCTTGCACCACTTCTTTTTTGAAGATGATGAAAGAAGTGAAAGGCGAACGATATTTAGTATGTGTGTGTGTGTCTTAGAATGAATGATGAAATATTTTCAGTACATTGCAAGTGATAGCCACAACTCCTTCTCGGATGAGAAAGCTAACTATCCACTGTGAGGGTAGACACGCGCTACAAAACATACTTCCACGTGCACTACCCCTCACCAATGCGGCACTTTCTTGACCTGCACACTACAGCCCCATTTGAAATAAAATAAGTTCAGATGTGTCCACTACAGTTACTGTTCGTGAATCACTTGATCGATGTACTCCTTACTTCTGAATTTCCATAAATTGGACAACTTGAGGCTGTTAATGCCCTCTAATAATAATAATCACCATCATCATCATCATCTTGGGGTTGAAGCTTTTTTCCAGTGTTTGCTTTAACAATACATATGTTTTTGGATAGGGTCTGCCTTTAACAAAACACAATTTTCGTTTTTAACCCAAACATGTATTACTGCAGTTGCATGCAACTTCAGTGGGCCTTTATTTTATGGCTTTTAAAGATAAAGAATGTTCTTCACAGTTTTTATACATGTAAATATTTTTAAACCGTAATTACAGATATTCGAAGAAAACACATAAAATTATGAATTCATTCCTTTATACGAAATGCTGTGCCTTTCCTGATGTGTTATGTTTCTACAGTACTTCTTTTGTTTCTCAGTATGTCGTCTGCAACCACTTACACCTGAAAGTAGACAAGTGTGTGTGTGTGTGTGTGTGTGTGTGTGTGTGTGTGTGTATGTGAGCGAGAGAGAGAGAGAGAGAGAGAGAGAGAGAGAGACAAGGGAGCTCCCTGAGAATGGAGCGATCCTACAATTGTTAAGTGATTTGCCACAAATTTGGATGACGTCTTATAATCCCTCCTTCGTTTTAGTAAGTGTTTGTTATTGGTTATAGTGAATATAAAAGACGAAAGAGAGAAAGGTCTATTGTAATGAGGAGATCAAAGACGAAAATCGGAGAAGACTGCGTTGTCGGTCTGTCTTAACAGGATGATGCGCGACCGTGGAAAGATGATCAAACAATTTTCTGCTCCAAAATTAAATTCGCAATAAAATGACGTTCCTAAATCGGCATTGGACTCCGTTATCATGCAACTGAATGAAGATAGGTGCGCTTTCTATAATGTGCTATGAGCAGTTAAGCCGGCAACAATGGAAGCCAGATCATTGCATCGTCGTATTGAGACGACCAACAACGAACATTTCCTGAAGAACGTTAAAAATTATAAGCTGAAGACTAGGACTAAATTATATACCAAAAATGAATAAAGTAAATGTTGAGAGTAATGTAATTCAACTTAATTAAGGGAACGTCGTAACACACCATCTTATATTACAACCGTTCACTGGCACAGCTGGGGCAGAAGAGAGTGCAATACATGTTGTTGTTGTGGTCTTCAGTCCAGACACTGGTTTGATGCAGCTCTCCATGCCACTCTATCCTGTGCAAGCTTCTTCATTTCCGAGTAACTACTGCAACCTACATCCTTCTGATTCCGGTTAGTGTATTCATCTCTTGGTCTCCCTTTACGATTTTTACCCTCCACACGTCCCTCCAATACTAAATTGGCGATCCATTGATGCCTCAGAATGCCTCCTACCGCTCGATCCCTCCTTCTAGTCAATTTGTGCCACAAATTTCTCTTCTCCCCAATTCTAGTCAGTATATTCTCATTAGTTACGTCAACTACCCATCTAATCTTCAGCAATCTTCTGTAGCACCTCATTTCGAAAGCTTCTATCCTCTTCTTGTCTTATCTATTTATCGTCCATGTTTCACTTCCATACATGGCTACACTCCACACAAATACTTTCAGAAACGACTTCCTGACACTTAAATCAATACTAGATGTTAACAAATTTCTCTTCTTCAGGAACGCTTTTCTTCCCATTGCCAGTCTATGGTATATCCTAGCCAGTAATGCCACCCGAGCCCGCTGCCAAAAGGTTGGCAGCATCGAAGTCCGGACGCCGTCCGCAAAAGCAGCGCCAGCGAGACAAGAAATCGCCGCCAGTCTGCGCGCGCCACCGCTGGCTTCTGGCCTCTTAAGCGCAGGAGTCGCGAGCGCTAGGACAGTTCTGTATTCGCCGCTCAGTTGTATACTCGCCACCGAATTGTGTACTTGCTAGTCAGTTGTGTATTCATCGCAGCAGAGTTGTTGTTTGCGTCAGCCGACGCTGACCTAGCCGCTCCGACTCGACTAGACAGATTTCTGTAGACACGGAGTTCACTACTGTGTTTCTGTATCTTCGTTAATAAAGATAAGTACCGACTTTTATTTAATCAGAGTGTTTGGGTTTTCATCTTTCTGTTCACTGTTCCAGCGGACCGGTCGGCCCGCTATTAAAAGTGTGGCGGTGACTTCGCAAGCCGTTTCTACAGCGAATTGTTGTCGCTACGAACGCCGCCACAAAAGTCTACATTTCATATCCTCTCTACTTCGACCATCATCAGTTATTTTGCTCCCCAAGTAGCAAAACACATCTACTATCCTAAGTGTCTCATTTCCATCAGCATCACCAGACTTAATTCGACTACATTCCATTATCCTCGTTTTTCTTTTGTTGATGTTCATCATATGTCCTCCTTTCAAGACGCTGTCCATTCCATTCAAGTGCTCTTCCACTTCCTTCACTATCCCTGGCAGAATTACAGCGTCATCGGCAGACCTCAAAGTTTTTATTTCTTCCCCATGGATTTAATTCCTATTCCAAATTTTTATTTTCTTTCCTTTTACTGCTTGATCGGTATACAGATTGAACAACATTGGGAAGTAGGCTACAACCATACCTTACTCTGTTCTCAACCATTGCTTCCCTTTCATGCGCCTCGACTCTTATAACTGCCGTCTGGTTTCTGCACAAATCGAAAATAGCCTTTCGCTCCCTGTATTTTACCCCTGCTACCTTCAGAATTTGAAAGAGAGTATTCCAGTCAGCATTGTCAAAATCTTTCTCTAAGTCTACAAATGCTAGAAACGTAAGTTTGCTTTTCCTTAACCTGGCTTCTAAGATAAGTCGTAGGTCAGTATTGCGTCACGTGTTCCAATATTTCTACGGACTCCAAATTGATCATCCCCGAGGTCAGCTTCTACCAATTTCCCCATTTGTCGGTAAAGAATACGTGTTAGTATTTTGCAACTGTGGCTTATTAAACTGTAGTCCAGTAATTTTCACACCTGTCGACACCAGCTTTCTTTGGGATTGGAATTATTATATTCTTCTTAAGCCTAAGGGTATTTCGCCTGTCTCATACATCTTGCTCACCAGATGCAAGAGTTTTGTCATTTCTGGCTCTCCCAAGGCTATCAGTAGTTCTAATGGAATGTGATCTACCCCCAGGGCCTTGTTTCGACTAAGGTCTTTCAGTGCGATCTCAAAATCTTTAAGCAGACTCGTATCTTCTATTTCATCATCATCTACACCCTCTTCCATTTCCACAACATTGCGCTCAAGTACATCGCCCTTGTGTAGACCCTCTATATTAATCATCCACGTTTCTGCTTTCCCTTCTTTGCTTAGTACTGGTTTTACATCTTAGCTCTTGACATTCATACAAGTGGTTCTCTTTTCTCCAAAGGTTTCTTTAATTTTCCTGTAGTCATCAGGCCCCTAGTGATATATGCCTCTACAGCCTTACATTTGTCCTCTAGCCATCCTTGTTTAGTTATTTTGCACTTCCTGTCGCTCTCATTTTTGGGACGTTTGTATTCCTTTTCGTTTGCTTCATTAACTGAATTATCATATGTTGGTCTTTCTTCAGTTAAATTCAACATCTCTTCTGTTACCCAAGGATTTTTACTAGCCCTCGTCGTTTGACGTACTTGATCCTCTGCAGCCTTCACTAATCCATCTCTAAGAGCTACCCATTCTCCTTCTACTGTGTTTCTTTCCCCTATATTTATCACCCATTCCCTAATGTCCTCTCTGAGACTCTCTAAAAGTTCTGATTAGTTCAGTTTATCCAGGTCCCATCTCTTTAAATTCCTACCTTTTTGCAGTTTCTTCAGTTTTGATCTAAAATTCGTAACCAATAAATTGAGGTCAGCATATATACTACATATACACAAGCTTATATTGTCCCTGAGATCAGGGACCGCGAATATGATAATAAATTGTGGAATTACACAATGGAGGACTGTATCACCACATGAAGATCTTATGAGCTTACACGACTACTACTTTCAATACTAGGCCATAGGAGATGCTGGTTCCTTTCCATTTTTGTAGGAAAAAGGTCAACATTTGGAGATTTAATTCGTTTTGTAACAAGTATAATGGAGTGTAGTCTAATATAACCAAGCGGTGTTGAAGGAATTGGGTTAGACCATCAGACACTAAAAGCAGTAGGAGAGTTCTTTTATTTGTGTAACAAAATAACTAATGATGTCCGAAGTTAATAGGATATAAAATGTAGACTGGCAACAGCAAGAAAATAGTTTCTGAAATAGGGATTCATAAATTTTTAGTGTTAGAAATTTCTTCTCTAAAGTTATTTGTTTGGTGTCATGACGTGTAGCCTTTTATAGACATGAAATGTGCAAGATAGGGAGTTCATAAAAAAGAGAAAAGTAGGTTTCGAAATGTGGTGTTGCAGAAGAATGTTGACGATCGGACATCTATTGATGTGTGTAGTGGGAAGAATGATATTTATGACATAACTTGACTAAAAGAAGGAATCGGTTCATATGGGACATCCTGCGGCATCACGAAGAGTTCATTCGGTAGTGGAGGGAATTTTACGGTGTAAAAGTAGTAGAAGAAGATCAAGAGATGAATACAGTAATCAGCTTCAAATTGATATCAAGAAAAATTCCCAAATTTTGTTATTAATCAGCAGAACCTGGCAGTACAATGATGTTAAAAAACTAGCAGATACTCTCCTTGGGAAAATTTGATATTTTGGAGATCTAGTAATTACTATGGTAAAACCAATAAGTAGACCATAAATCTAAAAAGAAGCATGATAAAAGATTCTCCTTGACGAATGAAAAATATGCATCCCTCATATTGAGGATATTAAAACAAACTGAACACATTAATTCCCCGAAATAGCTGCGGAATTCCATTCTGCTCGATTTAGGGAGCCAACAATGTTTGGTGACGTCATGAAGCGTCGTTCGTTGCACGGATACGGCTGAGCTGTGGGAGAATTTAAACAGCAGAATGACGACGATGATTCCGGTATTACTGAAAAGAGTTACGTGGGAACAAGTACGTAACACCGCACCGAGATATTCAGGAGCAAGGTAAATCCGACGAAGTACTTGTAATTAATTCTATTTGTAAAGTGACGAGTCTTTTGAAGTGTCTTCGGAAAGTCCTAGCTGCACTTTTTTCTTTGCATTTTCTATACATTCATCTCAGTAAAAACAAATTTATCACAATTCACTTCTATGTCAATTGCGAAAATTCTTTTGTTATTGTTACGGTTCTCATGTTATTAATATCAGACTCTTACCTAGCGGCTTCCTGCTATTCCCCATTTGTGGGCAATTGTTCGCTAGAGTAAATGGTAGTCACTGACATCTGCTTCCCTCAGTTTTCATTCTTCCTTTAGGTACGAGAAGCAGTTTAGCTTTTCTCTGTTTCGAAGACATGTGGCAGCTGCCTAGTTCAATGTGAATCTTCTTATTGTAGAGACTGGAGCTTATCATATTCCAGTCTTAATTGTTGCACGAGGTGCGGACGGTATGGTTCGAAATGTAACGGCACTCGAAAAATCTCCCACACAGTTTGCGGCTATATTTCAAGTTCGACCTCTAGGCGGACGCCTGATTTTTTGAGTCTAAAGCTAGGCCCGAAGAACCTCGTTAGTTTACATCGCGAAGGATATAAGCGACCAGTTATTAAGGGTTTCCTCTGTTTGTCTTAACTTCTAGTGTACTCTGTAAATTTTTGTGAACAGCAAGCACAGCTTACATTGTCGACAGACAAAGAAATAACGTATATAAATATATATTTTTAAAAATATTTTAAGGTATTTATTTCTGAATATGAGTCGATGTCTCAGGTTAGGAATAGATAGGAACTTTAGAGCAGAAGTTAAATTTCTGCGGGTGGAATCGTTAGTAACTATAAGTATAACGTTGTTTCTTACAATTATTTGGCTGTTTATGAAATGTGGCATTTATTTTCAGCGTGAGATTAGGCAGGAACGTAAGTGGATAGCTCATATGGTAGTAAGTGAAATGAGTTGTAACGCTATAGAAAACTTTTTCTTTTTGAATAATTTGCTTTTTTTTAAATTGTGAAGTCGTTGAGATCTTGCGTCTGTGAAGTTGGTTATTCTGTTACATATCGTGTTGTTGTTAGTGCTGGGTCACTCCTCTAGTGGATGTGATATGGTTTCTAGTAATTCTGTAGTTAAGTGTGACAGGCTTTCGTATAAACTGATGATCCAAGATATTATGACCACCAGTTTAATACCTTGTTTATCCGTCCTTGGAACGCATTACATCGCTGATTCTGCTTATCAGGGATCCGACAGTTAGGTTGGTTAGCAGGTTTGTGGAATAATGTGGGATTAGATGTCTGCGCTCAGGTCACGTACTACGCGTAAATAACGGGCCCTTGATTTGCGTACATGGTGGTGGTGTCCGATAGCGACGCAGATGATTTCCACAGGATTTACATCAGGGGACTTTGGTTGCCGAGACATCAAGGTGAGTTCACCATAATATTCCTCAAGGGTACGGTTCTGGCTCCGAAACACGAACAACTGCACTGCTAAAAGATGACATCGCCATCGGGGAAGACATCAAACATGAATATGCAGGTGGTTCGCAGCTGTCAGTGTGTCCTCGGATAGTACCACAGGTCCTATGCAAGTACAGGAGAATGTCTCCCATACCATAATACACCCATTCGGATCTCCGGGCGGGGACTACTCAAGAGGATGTCGTTAGCAGGAGAAAGAAAACTGGCGTTCTACTGATCGGAGCGTGGAATGTCAGATCCCTTAATCGGGCAGGTAGGTTAGAAAATTTAAAAAGGGAAATGGATAGGTTGAAGTTAGATATAGTGGGAATTAGTGAAGTTCGGTGGCAGGAGGAACAAGACTTTTGGTCAGGTGACTACAGGGTTATAAACACAAAATCAAATAGGGGTAATGCAGGAGTAGGTTTAATAATGAATAGAAAATAGGAATGCGGGTAAGCTACTACAAACAACATAGTGAACGCATTATTGTGGCCAAGATAGATACGAAGCCCACACCTACTATAGTAGTACAAGTTTATATGCCAACTAGCTCTGCAGATGATGAACAAATTGAAGAAATGTATGATGAAATAAAAGAAATTATTCAGATTGTGAAGGGAGACGAAAATTTGATACTCATGGGTGACTGGAATTCGAGTGTAGGAAAAGAGAGAGAACGAAACATAGTAGGTGAATATGGATTGGGGCTAAGAAATGAAAGAGGAAGCCGGCTGGTAGAATTTTGCACAGAGCACAACATAATCATAGCTAACACTTGGTTTAAGAATCATGAAAGAAGGTTGTATACATGGAAGAACCCTGGAGATACTAAAAGGTATCAGATAGATTATATAATGGTAAGACAGAGATTTAGGAACCAGGTTTTAAATTGTAAGACATTTCCAGGGGCAGATGTGGACTCTGACCACAATCTATTGGTTATGACCTGTAGATTAAAACTGGAGAAACTGCAAAAAGGTGGGAATTTAAGGAGATGGGACCTGGATAAACTGAAAGAACTAGAGGTTGTACAGATTGTCGGGTAGAGCATAAGGGAACACCTGACAGGAATGGGGGAAAGAAATACAGTAGAAGAAGAATGGGTAGCTTTGATGGATGAAGTAGCGAAGGCAGCAGAGGATCAAGTAGGTAAAAAGACGAGGGCTAGTAGAAATCCTTGGGTAACAGAAGAAATATCGAATTTAATTGATGAAAGGAGAAAATATAAAAATGCAGTAAATGAAGTAGGCAAAAAGGAATGCAAACGTCTCGAAAATGAGATCGACAGGAAGTGCAAAATGGCTAAGCAGGGATGGCTAGAGGACAAATGTAAGGATGTAGAGGCCTATCTCACTAGGGGTAAGATAGATACTGCCTACAGGAAAATTAGAGAGGCCTTTGGAGATAAGAGAACGACTTGTATGAATATCAAGAGCTCAGATGGAAACCCAGTTCTAAGCAAAGAAGGGAAAGCAGAAAGGTGGAAGGAGTATATAGAGGGTCTATACAAGGGCGATATACTTGAGGACAATATTATGGAAATGGAAGAGGATGTAGATGAAGATGAAATGGGAGATATGATACTGCGTGAAGAGTTTGACAGAGCACTGAAAGACCTGAGTCGAAACAAGGCCCCCGGAGTAGACAACATTCCACTGGAACTACTGACGGTCTTGGGAGAGCCAGTCCTGAGAAAACTCTACCATCTGGTGAGCAAGATGGATGAAACAAGCGAAATACCCTCAGACTTCCAGAAGAATATAATAATCCCAATCCCAAAGAAAACAGGTGTTGACAGATGTGAAAATTACCGAACTATCAGTTTAATAAGTCACAGCTGCAAAATACTAACACGAATTCTTTACAGACGAATGGGAAAACTAGTAGAAGCCGACCTCGGGGAAGATCAGTTTGGATTCCGTAGAAACACTGGAACACGTGAGGCAATACTCACCTTACGACTAATCTTAGAAGAAAGATTAAGGAAAGGCAAACCTACTTTTCTAGCATTTGTAGACTCAGAGAAAGCTTTTGACAATGTTGACTGGAATACTCTCTTTCAAATTCTAAAGGTGGCAGGGGTAAAATACAGGGAGCGAAAGGCTATTTACAATTTGTACAGAAACCAGATGGCAGTTATAAGAGTCGAGGGACATGAAAGGGAAGCAGTGGTTGGGAAGGGAGTAAGACAGGGTTGTAGCCTCTCCCCGATGTTGTTCAATCTGTATATTGAGCAAGCAGTAAAGGAAACAAAAGAAAAATTTGGAGTAGGTATTAAAATTCATGGAGAAGAAATAAAAACTTTGAGGTTCGCAGATGACATTGTAATTCTGTCACAGACAGCAAAGGACTTGGAAGAGCAGTTGAATGGCATGGACAGTGTCTTGAAAGGAGGATATAAGATGAACATCAACAAAAGCAAAACAAGGATAATGGAATGTAGTCTAATTAAGTCGGGTGATGCTGAGGGAATTAGTTTAGGAAATGAGACACTTAAAGTAGTAAAGGAGTTTTGCTATTTAGGGAGCAAAATAACTGATGATGGTCGAAGTAGAGAGGATATAAAATGTAGACTGGCAATGGCAAGGAAAGCGTTTCTGAAGAAGAGAAATTTGTTAACATCCAGTATAGATTTAAGTGTCAGGAAGTCATTTCTGAAAGTATTTGTATGGAGTGTAGCCATGTATGGAAGTGAAACATGGACGATAAATAGTTTGGACAAGAAGAGAATAGAAGCTTTCGAAATGTGGTGCTACAGAAGAATGCTGAAGATTATATGGGTAGATCACATAACTAATGAGGAAGTATTGAATAGGATTGGGGAGGAGAGAAGTTTGTGGCACAACTTGACCAGAAGAAGGGATCGGTTGGTAGGACATGTTCTGAGGCATCAAGGGATCACCAATTTAGTATTGGAGGGCAGCGTGGAGGGTCAAAATCGTAGAGGGAGACCAAGAGATGAATACACTAAGCAGATTCAGAAGGATGTAGGTTGCAGTAGGTACTGGGAGATGAAAAAGCTTGCACAGGATAGAGTAGCATGGAGAGCTGCATCAAACCAGTCTCAGGACTGAAGACCACAACTACAACAACCATAATACAGCTCCCATCGGCCTGCGTCCGTGGCGCGCTGTACGGTTCTCGTTGCTCATCTCGATGACGGTGTTTGTGGAACCGACCACAGAGTTAGTGTAGCAAAACTGTGATTCACGCGAAGAAGCGACACGTTTCCATTGATCGACTGTCGAATCCAGATGGTCCCGCGCCCACTGTAATCATAATTGACGATGTCGTTGGGTCAACACGTGGACACACAGGAGTGGCAGCCTATGGAGTTCGATGTTCAACAATGTACGATGTACGATGTGCTACGAAACACTTGTGCGTGCACCAGCATTGTGCTCTTTCGGCAGAGATGCCACAGATCACTATCTGTCCTACTTTCCAGAGCAGGCAAGCCATCGAAACCCGCGTTCTGTGAAGAATAGTGGACGTCCAACCATTCATCGCCTATGGAAGTTTCACTGTCCTTTTACCTCTTTCCCTAGAAGCTGACGACAGCAGCGCGTGAACATTCGACCGGCTTCGCCGTTGTCGAGATACTCGTTCAAGACTCAGCGTAATAATGATCTGCACTTTGTTAAAATCGCTTACCGCAGTGGATTTTCCCTTGCAGCCCATGTTTTCGCTAGGGTGGTCCCCTGACAGTGTGTGCTCCACTTGGATACATTTGTTACCGTGTCACGTGTTCGCAACACCACCAGGCGGCAACCAAGGTCGCAGTGGGAAGTGGTTAAAACGTTGTGGCTTATCAGTGTATGTTGTTTCCTTTTCTTTCTCTGTGGCTTTTGACATGTTAATTTTGCGAATGTAATTTTTATACGGACTATACATTTTCTTTCTGTTTATTTTTCGTCTTAGCTATATACGTCAATCGAATAATGCGATTGCAATTATGTGGCTTTCGATATTTTTTAAAGTCATTCGTATGTCCAATTTTTTGTTTAAGCTGCTTTTTCTTTATTGGGGGAGCGGAAAGTGAGCTAGGTACCTGTTATCGATGTCTTCGATTGAAATATATATCTTCAGAGTACCTTACGATAACTTCATGTCTTTCCTTCATATTTTAGTTTGCTCTTATTAGAAGGAGTTTGTGTGTGTTATTCGACTTTTTCGTAAAATTGTGGAGGTGTTTCGTGTATTTATTTATCAAGCGAAATATTCGATTCTAAATGCGTGTTAATCGAAATATTTGGGTTTATTCGGGAGATATGGGGTGTTATTTATCGCCTATGTGATTACTTTGCGGTGGGTATTCCTACCATTGTTGTCTTCGTTTGAGTTACATAGCTCCAACATATTTTGAGATTCCACTCGAGAGGTTCTTGTATATTTTTGTTCGGTTCTATGCGGAGGAACCTGTTTTTGTTATTCCTGGAATATGCCGATGCTTTGTGACCTTGTGGTCGGTGCGGCTGTGAGCGTTTAAGCTATACAACGCAAGCGAAATATTCGAATCAAATTTTATATTTTCCGTATATTTTCGTTCCGCGTATTCCACATGAGTTTGTGCGTCTTGACTGCTCTAGAACGCTATTAGTTTTATTAACATATTTTTTTTTATTTTTTCCTCCGAAAATCCCCTCATTCCCGCAGCTGACCCGTTAATTTCATTTTGTTTTCTGACTGAAATACTTGGTGTGTTTTTACGTTTGTTTATGAACATGTTGACGGATCTTATCCTAGGGATAATAAAGAAAGTAATCAGCCTATTATTAACAGTTGTCTGTGGTTGTTTTCGCAACTAAGGGAAATGATTCTCTTTACGAGTAGTATGACGTAAATGGTCCAAGCAGTCGTGTGGAATCAGATCTTACTGTATTCCCGATTTTATTAGACGGCATACTGAACTACACCTCACCCTCTTCTCTGTTCCATTTGGCACACTTGGCCGACCGTACTTTTTTGTTTACAGAAACAACCAGTGTCTCTAACCTGTCGATACAACACACGGCCCTATGCTTACATGGCGGATATTTTCCATAATATTATCTGAATGCACGGTACAGTGCTGCAACAAATAAACATTTCGCATATTCCAACACACAAAAATTCTTTCCTCGCTTGGTCATTATCTCAAGACTCGTAACTCCAGTTGGTTGAAGCGTCAATCACACGTGGATATACAGGGTGAGTCACCTAACGTTACCGCTGGATATATTTCGTAAACTACATCAAATACTGACGAATCGATTCCACAGACCGAACGTGAGGAGAGGGGCTAGTGTAATTGGTTATTACAAACCATAAAAAAATGAACGGAAGTATGTATTTTAACACAAACCTACGTTTTTTTAAATGGAACCCCGTTAGTTTTGTTAGCACATCTAAACATATAAACAAATACGTAATCAGTGCCGTTTGTTGCATTGTAGAATGTTAATTACATCGGGAGATATTGTAACCTTAAGTTGACGCTTGAGTACCACTCCTCCGCTGTTCGATCGTGTGTATCGGAGAGCACCGAATTATGTAGGGATCCAAAGGGAACGGTGATGGACCTTAGGTACAGAAGAGACTGGAACAGCACTTTACGTCCGCATGCTAACACCTTTTTATTGGTATTTTTCACTGACGCACATGTACATTACCATGAGGGGTGATTTACACGTACACACGTGTTTTCCGTTTTCAATTACGGAGTGGAATAGAGTGTGTCCCGACATGTCAGGCCAATAGATGTTCAATGTGGTGGTCATCATTTGCCGCACACTATTGCAATCTCTGGCGTACTGAATGTCGTACACGCCGCAGTACATCTGGTGTAATGTCGCCGCAGGCTGCCACAATACGTTGTTTCATATCATCTGGGGTTGTAGGCACATTACAGTACACATTCGCCTTTAACGTACCCCACAGAAAGAAATCCAGAGGTGTAAGATCAGGAGAATGGGCTGGCCAATTTATGCGTCCTCCACGTCCTATGAAACGCCCGCAGAACATCCTGTCAAGGGTCAGCCTAGTGTTAATTGCGGAATGTGCAGGTGCACCATCATGCTGATACCACATACGTCGACGCGTTTCCAGTGGGACACACTCTATTCCACTCCGTAATTGAAAACGGAAAATACGTGTGTACGTTTACCTCACCCCTCATGGTAATGTACATGTGCGTCAGTGAAAAAGACCAATAAAAATGTGTTTGCATGTGGACGTAATGTGCTGTTCCAGTCTCTTCTGTACCTAAGGTCCATCACCGTTCCCTTTGGATCCCTACGTATTCGGTGCTCTCCGATACACACGATCGAACAGCGGAGGAGTGGTACTCAAGCGTCAACTTATGGTTACAATATCTCCGGATGTAATTAACATTTTACAATGCAACAAACGGCACTGATTACGTATTTGTTTATATGTTTAGATGTGCTAACAAAACTAACGGGGTTCCATTTAAAAAAACGTAGGTTTGTGTTAAAAAACATACTTCCGTGCATTTTTGTATGGTTTGTATTCACCAATTACAGTAGCCCCTCTCCTCACGTTCGGTCTGTGGAATCAATTCGTCAGTATTTCTTGTGGTTTACGAAATATATCCAGCGGTAATGTTAGGTGACTCACCCTGTATAACACTTTGGAAATTAGAGAGCTTTGAAAACGAATGAGTCGTTTTTAGAAGTCCTGTATTAAGCAGTCTAGTTTAGTCCAGACGAATAGTAAAAACGGGCTTGTAAATTGGCGGACACGGCTTCCTGTACGTTTAACCGCTGTAACGATGTTGCCGCTGCGAGACACGAACTGGCGCCCTGTACAACTCACGGCGGTGGTTTCTCAGAACCTATGTAGAGCTACGCTGGTGTTAGTCAATTGTGGAGCGTGCTCCAGAAGGGCAGCAGACATCGCCAGTAAGTTCATGTGGCCCTTCTAACTGAACCAATTAAGGACACGGTATACGAAGGACTCCGCAGTACAGCGTTAAGATAATTAAGTTAATCAGGCTTAATACCCTGTAACGCATCAGCTCCCGTGCCCCACAATTCTGGCGTCAGGTTACTGTTTTCTACATAAAGAAATTGATTTTGGTTTTAAGATGTACTGTTCTTTAGGCTATAGTATTATCAATGAGAATTGGGCACTAAGTTACCTGGAAATTCCCAGCACAGTTTGTTCTGCGTATATTTCCATTAACAGGGTTCCAAAGAAATGTTTTGAAACCATTGCCCACGTAGATAAGTTTTATCGGTGTAAAAACACACACTATCTGGTTAAAAGTATCCGGACAGCCGTATGTGATGCGGAATCGACTTTAAGATATCATGAGAGTTGGACCCAGCATTATAGAAGGCGACCATGAGTGTTGTGTTGTCAGTAGGGAAACACTAACAGCAGAATGGTTTGGTCAGGAGAGTACATTGATTCCTAATGTGAACTAGTAATGACTTGTCACCTTGGTACGAAATCCATCAGGGATATTTCTGAAGCGGAAAAGCGAAGGAACAACCACAGTTAATCCAGGGCAGACTCCACGTATTTAGCTGTAGTATCCTTGTCGCCACAGTTGAGTCTCGTATCATAGGAATCAAGCGAGAAGATATTGTTCGGTGGCCGGTATCCTCTTTCTACAACACAACTCTAGCACATGTGTCAACAGGGCCCTTTATTTACACTACTGGCCATTAAAATTGCTACACCATGAAGATGACGTGCTACAGACGCGAAATTTAACCGACAGGAAGACTATGCAAATGATTAGCTTTTTAGAGCATTCACACAAGGCTGGCGCCGGTGGCGACACTTACAACGTTCTGACATGAGGAAAGTTTCCAACCGATTTCTCATACACAAACAGCAGTTGACCGGCGTTGCCTGGTGAAACGTTGTTGTGATGCCTCGTGTAAGGAGGAGAAATGCGTACCATCACGTTTCCAACTTTGATAAAGGTCGGATTGTAGCCTATCGCGATTACGGTTTATCGTATCGCGACATTGCTGCTCAAATTGGTCTAGATCCAATGACTGTTATCAGAATACGGAATCGGTGGGTTCAGGAGGGTAATACGGAACGCCGTGCTGGATCCCAACTGCCTCGCATCACTAGCACTCGAGATGACAGGCGTCTCATTCTCATGGCTGTAACGGATCGTGCAGCCACATCTCTATCTCTGAGTCAACAGATGGGGACTTTTGCAAGACAACAACCATCTGCACGAACAGTTCGAAGACGTTCGCAGCAGCACGGACTATCAGCTCGCAGACCATGGCTGCGGTTACCCTTGACACTGCATCACAGACAGGAGCGCCTGCGATAGCGTACTCAACGACGAACCTGGGTGCACAAATGCCAAAACGTCATGTTTTCGGATGAATCCAGGTTTTGTTTACAGCATCATGATGGTCGCATCCGTGTTTGGCAACATCGCGGTGAACGCACATTGGAAGTGTGTATTCGTCATCGCCATACTGACATATCACCAGGCGTGATGGTTTGGTGTGCCATTGGTTACACATCTCGGTCACCTCTTGTACGCACTGACGGTACTTTGAACAGTGGACGTTACATTTCAGATGTGTTACGACCCTTGGCTCTACCCTTC
The DNA here is from genome assembly GCF_023864345.2 of Schistocerca serialis cubense. Taxonomy (NCBI): domain Eukaryota; kingdom Metazoa; phylum Arthropoda; class Insecta; order Orthoptera; family Acrididae; genus Schistocerca; species Schistocerca serialis. Next base: position 16,436,904 of record NC_064644.1, on the reverse strand, counting down.
ATTCGATCCCTGCGAAATCCTACATTTCAGCAGGATAATGCACGACCTCATGTTGCAGGTCCTGTACGGGCCTTTCTGGATACAGAAAATTTTCGACTGCTGCCCTGGGCAGCACATTCTACAAATCTCTCACCAATTGTAAAGGTGTGGTCAATAGTGGCAAAGCAACTGGCTCGTCTCGATACGCCAGTCACTACTCTTGATGAACTGTGGTATCGTGTTGAAGCTGCATGGGCAGCTGTACCTGTACACGCCATCCAAACTCTGTTTGACTCAATGCCCAGGTGTATCAAGGCCGTTATTATGGCCAGAGGTCGTTGTTCTGGGTACTGATTTCTCAGGATCTATGTTCCCAAATTGCGTGAAAATGGAATCACATATCAGTTCTAGTATAACATATCTGTCCAATGAACACCCATACATCATCTGTATTTCTTCCTGGTGTAGCCATCTTAATGGCAAGTAGCGTATTATCAGGATTTTTATCTACATGAACAGGAAGCTAGTTATCTTTCAGGAAGTCCATGTGTTGTGGTACAAGCTCTTCTGTAATAGTCCATGATAGCCTCACTGCTTTTGAAGAACAAGTCCGGCCATTCAACGAATGACAGACACCAAACTGGAGAGCGAGTTGGTGTGTCAGTGACTGAATTAGTGGCTGAGTGACTGCACTAGCGACTGAGAGACTGAGTTAGTGACTGAGACTGAGATCCTCCGGCGAGCACCGCCGATCTAAATACTTGCGGTCGAGAGGGCGTTGATGGCACGTTCCTTGCGAGTCTGTCTTTGGCCTCTCTCCTGATAGGCGCCCTTGATCCAGCACCTACTATTGATCTTCTTGGTTTGCCGAATAGTGTGATGGCAACTGCTCATGCCAGCACATGAGGCACAGGGTTCGTCGAGCATTGCGGAGGGCGATTGTAAAAAAATTCGCATGAAATTAGTGGAAGAATTCGTTCATGAGTTCCAAAGCACTACCAACAGGATGGCTAATCCACACATTTTTGTCATCAATGCTAAGTGATGCTTGAGTTGGCAATACTGTCGAAACCACTGGACAGTGGATTACTGGAAACGAATGATTTTGAGTGGTGAATCACGCCATACCCTCTGACAATGCGATGTAAGTGTAGGGGTTTGGTGACTGCCTTGGGAATACTACCTGCCATCATTAGACTGAAGACATTTCTAGCAACACAAGTGCCATGAACCACTGTAAAGCCTTTTGTAATGATACCAGTTAGCTACAATTTGAATTTGTTAACGTCGAATTTAGATTTAAGTGTTGGGTAGTGATACGTCCGCTAAACCCGCTGGGCAGAACAGATAAAAGGATTGTGGAGAGGGCCAAGGGTTGAGGTCAGTTTCTGCTTCTAATTGTCATTTATTGTAATTTAATAACCTTTACAATCAAAACGGCACATAGCCGAATCTTTACCGAGTGCAACTCTTTCACAGGTGAAGGCTTCCAACAAGAAATCTTAACAAGATAAAAATCCAATTAAGATATCAAAAAAAATGATTCCAAAATAACATAAGCGAAGTGCAACACAAATGGCTGAGGGCTACAATTAAATTTCAAAACTTCAGAATATATTACCACAGACCTTTAAAGGCAGAAGGCTAGCATGTTTAACACAAGAAATCTTAAAAATCAACAAGATTAAAATCCAATTCAGATAGCAATAAAATAATTTAAAGAAGCAACATATGCAAGTTGTAATACCAATGGCTCAGGGCCACAATTAAACTTAAACATTTTTAAATATATTACCATAATCTTAAAGGCAGAAGGACATAGTATTTAAGCTTGAAAGATAAATTTAAAAATTAATTACGCAAATCTTTAAGAAAACAAAAAACCATAATCTTAAAATTTAAAACAGCTGACAACAGATAATTAAACAACGGTGGCACTCAGAAGGCCTCCAGCGAGGTCGGTCTCCCCTCGTTGACTTAGACGAGACAGATGGTGCGCCCAACTATACTTGATCCATCAGAACCCAACCAGGGGACAGCCGCGGACCGACCGACACGACGATTTGCTTCCCGTCAATCAGTACACGAGAACTCAAACCGACAATGTTACAAAAGTAACAATTGACAATAGACTATGTATTAGCTGTCAAAATTACACACCATGTTCGACAGTGACAACAGGTGAGGAAAGGACGCTGCCTGAAATTACGTTA